>NW_026889777.1:13765000-14190000 GCF_033153115.1 Saccostrea echinata
TATTTTGCTGCATTGCCAACACACAGAACAAATTCTATCATTAAACAGGGTCCGTACTCTGTAGGACAATATCATTTTAACAGTAGAATGTTCTATCTCTAATAAGGATCAAATATGTAACTTGAAACTCAACTACCAGCATTGGATAATTACAAAGGGCTATTGCAAAAGTGTTT
This sequence comes from Saccostrea echinata, assembly GCF_033153115.1. NCBI lineage: Eukaryota > Metazoa > Mollusca > Bivalvia > Ostreida > Ostreidae > Saccostrea > Saccostrea echinata. The sequence goes on from NW_026889777.1 coordinate 13,765,177, forward strand.
TAAAGATTTATCAAGGGGAAGGTGATGACATTTCTGAGAATGATTTTTAGGTCTTTCCACCTTTCTGTGGAAAGACCTCTTGAAATGCTTATGTTTATTATTATTAGGTCTTTCCACCTTTCTGTGGAAAGACCTATTGAAATGCTTATGTTTATTATTATTATTATTATTTTTCCGTTACCGCCTTTTGAACCGAAAGACTTTTCGAAGAACTTTATAGTTCATGATACTCGACATCAAAAGTTATTTCGAAAAACTACCCAACGAGTATGACCTATGACCCCTTTCGGAGTTCTTGCCCTTTAAACGAATAACCTTGTTATCGCTACTCCTTCGAAATCATAAACCGCAGAGGTACGAAACCTTAACCAATGTCTTCGACTAACTGAGTACTCGCTTCAAGGTTTCACTGCGAAAGAATTCGTCGACCCCTTTTATGAGTTATTGCCCCTGGACGTTTCTCATGTTTACGAATAATGAAAAACTTTTCTAAATGACAAGTCGTAAAGACATGGGACCAACTGCATAAGATTCTTTGACCTTAGACCTTGAACTTAAGGTCAAGGTCAAAGGTCAAGGTCATTCAAAATATAAGAAAATTAGCTCTTTTTATAGCTCTTTTGTCTTTCAACATATACTATATGATTGCGCCCATGACAAAAGGGCCTTATGGCAGTTTTGCTAAAACAGAGAAATAACGTCATAAAGATATGACGTTGCAGACGGTGAGCGTCGACACAGATTTTTTTATCCACGTGTTTTACGTTTTGACACGTCTACCTCACTTTTGTCGTTGTTCTCAACATTGAAATAATTATTTATTTTCATTTATATCTTTAATTCACGTCTTGATCTTCTAGTACACTTATATTAATTAAAATATTTAGAATTATATTCGAGACCCGTTTCTTTACTACATGTTATATTGTAGCTTTATACGTCTCTGATCTGGGCTATGCAATTCCTATACATGAATAGAAGCTTCAGACAAGGTGATTTTCTGGATAATTGAATATGGATGAACGAATGCGATTTTGATATATAGACAAATTGAAGTTATTTGTTAGACACGTGTATATTATAAAAATATTGCTTTGGAAATCGTTTTCCTGTATAAGATCCGCCCCACCATTCTCAACACATCGATCATGTAAACATTGAAGCATTGGTACATCGTGCATAAATTTTTGATGTAAAATGCTTTAATTGCCAAAAATTTGAAACTGATCACACTTCTACCAACAGAAAAGAAATGTATTCTTGTAAGTTTTCACAAATCTAGCAACGAATGACAGACGTGATATTATTTTTAAGAACTATAAATAAAAACAAGAGAGGTAACTCTGACAAGCGAGATACTAGAGAGGTACCAGAGAGGGACTTTCTTTTTTTTTAACACCATTCAAAATCAACATACTCATACAAATTTGCTCCCGTAGTATAAAAAATATTTTTAAAAATCTTACTTATCATCAGTTAAAAAACGTTTTAATTGTAAGTATTATATTTATTTTTTCTTTAAAAGTATTTTTGAATGTTCATGGAACTAGCTGCTGTCAAAGTGAAAGAGAAAAAAAAAAATATAGAATAAAAAGATTCTACATTGAACCAGACTTTTATTTATTTTTTAAATCTGTTACATGTGCATCTATTTTTTTTTAACATGAAATTATTTTTTTAAAATAACTCGAATTTTAATATTTTTTTCAGTAATAATGAACAAAATTTAAATAAAATAAAATGAAATTTAAAAAAAAATTGTTTCGTCTTATTTTTGTTGTTGCCACTTCCGATATAAGTACTTGAAAACAAACAAAAACTACCGAATGAAATAAAATTGTTGTAATTGTTCTAGCTTTAAAAAAAAAGTTTACATGTATGTACCTGATGAGAGAGAGAGAGAGAGAGAGAGAGAGAGAGAGAGAGAGATGTTACATTAAATCCAGTTTATTAATACAATGTGAAATTTTAATGAAAAGGCGAATTTTCAAAAACACAACAATATCGTATTATATGAAAAGAAATCTCGGTCTCTTTTTTTTTTCTTTTGCTGTCTATATTTATTTTCAGTAACTCGAAAATATTACGTTTTGGTACTCGTGTTGTGCATAAAAAAGTTCAAAGGTTTTTGCTTTATCTGCAGTTTTAAGTCACTTAAAAGTCAAATATATATAATGCATGTCATTCATAGAATCTCAGCATTGTATGTCATTACAGTTCTATTATCAATCTAAAACTCGTTTTCTTATTGAAATAATAATCTCAGTTATCGGTTTAGTATGATATTGCTTATCTTGCCGTTGAATTATGTAAACGGGCTGATTTTGTTATTTGGATTTATTGAAATAAATCTTGTTAAGATCAAATTGTATTTAAACATGCATTGGACAAATTAAATTAAATGCAAAAATTATATTGCACAAAAGACTAAGAATATATTTTTGTGGCAGTGCAGGAGACCGGGGAAGAGGGCCAGGGTCATTTTATATTACCGGGACCTAACTACTTTACAGTGTATCTGTTATTATAATAAGCTTTACAAGGATAAGCATATCTAAGTCTCTGGCATGGGGTCAGAATGGAATTTTTATATTGTAAAACTTCATATACAATAACATTTGAAAACAATAACATTAGAATTTCATACGATAAAGAAGCTGCGAGAAATGGGGGGTTGGGGGGGGGGGCCTACACACACCATCACATAACAATATTTACATGTACCTAAATGTGTGCCACATCGTAAAAATTTGTCATTTAAAAACTCAGCCAGTCAAGGAATATTATGAACCAGTCGCATTTAACTGACTGGATATATAAAACTTTCAATTAATTTTTACACCCCCCCCCCCAGCCGAAAAAATATCTATTAATTAATCTGCATGTCATTGATTCATAACGACAACATATATATAATTATTTATGATTTATTTCTTAGAAAAATCTATTTAAAATTAATTTGAAAAAATGGCATATTGATTTCATTCAAAGTTCAGATAAAATTTGTTGAAACGACAAGAAAATACCCGATATCTATTAATACCCAGTGTATACATGTTCTTCTAAAACCATTTAATCTTACAAAATCAAACAAAATCGTTATTCTAGGACGCAATTTTTCTCATGATTAACTAGATTTGATAGCAGTTAAGTTTCCAGTTCCAGGCATGTGGAGCTCATGATCGCTGTTTGTTTTGAAAATGACCCTGCTCATATACATGTACGTAAGGAGAGAGTTCATCGTGCAAAAATAAATTGAGGAATTATTTCAATATTATTTCAAACCTAACCAAATGACGTATTTGGAGGTTATGGGGTTGGTGGTGGGAAGGCATCCCCCCTGCACACCTAAAATGTAGGAAGATTTTAAAAATAGACAACCTTCGTATGCTATTAAACTCATGTTAACTACAAGTATTGCATGTTTCTATCATTTAACGTTTAACCCCCCCCCCCCCCACACACACACACACACAATCCAACCACTGGTCATCCTGGATCTGTTCCTTTCATTTTAAATGCATGTGAATTATAATTCATCCATTTGTTTATAATTTATCAACCTGCTTACTTAAAATTAATTATTCAAAAATTTTCCTTGCTGTGACTGAAAAAATGTGTATCATTTCAATTAAAAAAAAAAGAAGTTTTGTTACCACATGCGGGCAGAAGTCCTTCTGATTTTTTGTTTGAAATTTTTTTGATCGAATATTGCTTAACATGCAGTGTATCAACTTAATGTCCTTAAATTGTTGTACAGCGTATACAGTAACTCGCTACATTTCACAAATTTTCTGTCTAATTATATTTAGAAAACAAAACAAAACAAAAAAAAAAAAAACACACACAAATTTTCACTACCCAGCAGCATCTATTTTATTGTTGTTCCCGAAAATTTTTTTGAAATATTTTTTAACTTCACATTTTGAAAGAGATATCGTTTATACTGGATTCACCCCCCCCCCCCCCCAAAAAATGACATCTTGTCCTATCGAGAGCCATACTTAAAATGAGATGATTTTCGAATGAATTCTACAGGTTTCTCAAACGATTATTACACGAGATAAATACTTTGGTTTTGAGAGAATAAATTGATACTGAACAGAAGCCGCTTGCTTCTCGGGTTTTCCTGACATTCCAGCATAGTAAAATGTTGTTAACAAACAAACGAACAAACACTCATAATTCTATACACCGCTGCATGATGGATAATAGTTAATACAACTATTTATTATTATATTATACAATTATTAAAAGAGACAATGACTCAAAAATGTTTCTGGAAATGCTCAATAACACACATTTATTACCGTAGTAACATTACAATGCAAAGTGAAAGTCATGTTCACTCTGAAAACTTTTGACGTTGATGCGAAAGTAACATGACGTCATTGTTTACCTGTTAAAGTATCATTGATATAAATGAAGAAAAAACCTACTTAGAGTTGACGTAGGGCCATAAAAATTCAGATTTGGCAACTTCTAACCTTGCTCTATTAATATCCATGAAAAACTTAAAATGTGTAAAAATTGCCATAAGGGCCCTTTTCCCATGGGCGCAATCATATATCTTTGCATATTTAATATGTCCTTCTAAAAGTATTATAAAAATTTCATTCTTGTCCCCCAACCTTGACCCATTCAAAAGTTGTCATCCCTTTCGCAATAAAACCTTGTTATCGCTACTCCTCCGAAACCGTAAACCGTAGACATTCCAAACCTTCATCAGTGTCTTCGACTCATTTAGTACACTCTTCAATCTATACAGTGCGAAAGGGTTCTTCGGCCCCTTCTATGAGTTACTGTCCCTGAAAGTTTTTGCTGCTTACATTTACTGAACTTTTTTTTAAAACGGTGTATCCTAGAGACATGGGACTAACTACATCGGCATATTTGACCTTTGACCTTGAAATATAGGTCAAGGTCAAAGGTCAAGGTCATTTAAAAACATAAGAAATCCCTTATATATGTGTAAAATATAGCAATTCACTAAATGACCTTGAACTTTGACCTTGACCTTTGACCTTGACATTGCTTTAAACGGAAAAGTTAGGACATGCATCCAGCTCCAGTATCAGGTAAAAAGACAGAAAGTAAAGATTTTTTTTTTTTTTTTTTTTTTTTTTTTTTTTTTGTTAGGACCTTGACCTTTGACCTTGACCTTTGACCTTGACTCAAAGGTCACAATAAGGCTTAAGGATGTGGAAGTAGTTACAATTCTCTGTTTAAAAGAGGAATAAAATAAGTAATTCAAACCCCCCCCCTTTCTTAAAAAAAAAAATCACATCAACAACAATGTAGAATATTACTCTAGAATTCAAACCAGACCTCGGATCGACACCAAATTTGGTACAAATGTAGTATAGACTTCAGAAAAACTTTCAGGAGAGTTTTACGGTGAGTCTTATAAGTTTGTAGAAGTCATGAAGTTTCACGGCAAAAACTACAAGTTCTGTTGTGTTGGAAATTTAAGTGCAGGTGAACGAAGAAATGATCTAAACCTTTTATCGGCTATTTCTTCAGATGTCGTTAGTGGCATTTAATTCTCCTGATATGATACGACATTTTAATACCAAGCATTCTCTCTTTCTTTTACATTTGGAATTTATTTGATTTTTATTTAGAATTAATCAGTTTCCAGAAATAGCGATTTTCGGTATATAAAAAAAAACAATTCTCGCTTTCATTGTCGTGTTTCCCTTCTAAAAATGCATGTTGGGAGTTTAATTTGTGCTACACATATTTAATTTAACCCAAAGAAATGCTTATTTAAATGTTTCATATTTATTTCAGGATATTCAGACAGAAATGTAACAATCCGAACCCGATCTTTTAAGCTTACAACAAAGCTATTTACAAAAAATTCAGCATGCTCACAATATCGATGAATCGGGCTACAGTCCAGTAATACATATTCATTAGGGAACAGTGTTAACGTTTTCTCACGCAGCCCGTTCCTTATTATTTTATATACTGCTTGCAAATTCAGGAACTATTTCCTTTTACGGAACTTCTTTCTTCCCCTACCGATTCTAAAAATACGCTTGCATTTCTTCTATAGTCTTAAACAATTAACTTACGAATGATATCAGAATGCGTGGCCGAATGGTTAGCGCACCTGCCTTTCAATCCAAGGGTTTTGGGTTCGAACCCTGCTGGAGGAGCAAATTTTTTTTTTTTTTTTTTTTTTTTTTTTTTCATTTTTTTTTTCATTTTTTGCATTTTTCTACTTTTTCTCAACCCAAATGACACGGAAACACTTAAAAAGGTGGAAAGGCCTCTAATTGTTCTCTGAACAATTAGTCTCCTAGTTATTATTATTATTATTATTATTATTCTTTTTCTTCCCGGACTTTTGAAACCGCAAGACTTATCGAAAAACTTTATAGTTCATGATACTGGACATTAAAAGTTATTTCGAAAAACGACCCCCCGTGTTTGACCCATGACCTCTTACGAAGTTATTGCCCCCTTCACAAGAATAGCCTGTTATCGCTACTCCTTCGAAACCATAAACCGTAGAGATACAGAACCTTCACCAATGTTTTCGACTACTCGAGAGGACTTTTCAATCTTTTCATTGCGAAACGATTTGTCGAGCCCTTTTATAAATTAATGCCCCTGAGAGTTTTTGATGTTTACGAATAATGACAAAATTCTCTAAACGATAAGTCGTAAAGACATGGGACCAACTGCATTAGATTTTGTGACCTCTGACCTTGACATTTTTGTGGAGGTCAAAGGTCAAGGTCATTCAAAATATGAGAAAATTAGCTTTTTTAATATCTCTTTTGTCTTTCAACATATACTGAATATCTTTGCATCTATAATATGTCCTTCTAAAACTATTTCAAAGATTTCATTCTTGTCCCCCGAGCTTGACCCATTCAAAAGTTGTCACCCCTTTTGCAACAAAACCTTGTTATCGCTACTCCTCCGAAACCGTAAACCGTAGAGATTCCAAACCTTCATCAGTGTCTTTGACTCATTTAGTACTCTCTTCATTCTATCATTGCGAAAGCATTCTTTGGTCCCTTGTATGAGTTACTGCCCCTGAAAGTTTACGCTGCTTACATTTAATGAACTTTTTTTTTAAACGGTGTATCCTAGAGACATGGGATCAACTGCATGGGCATGTTCGACCTTTGACCTTGAAATATAGGTCAAGGTCAAAGGTCAAGGTCATTTAAAAACATTAGAAATTCCTTATATATGTGTAAAATATGGCAATTTACCAAATGACCTTGAACTTTGACCTTGACCTTTCACCTTGACCTTGGGTCAAATGGAAAAGTAAGGACATGCATTCAGCTCCAGTATCAGGTAAAAACATAGAAAAGTAAAGATTTCCCTCTTCTTTTTTTTTTAATGACCTTGACCTTTGACCTTGACTCAAAGGTCACAATAAGGCTTAAGGATGTGGAAGTAGTTACAATTCGTAGTTTAAAAGAGGCATAAAATAAATAATTCACCCCCCCCCTCCTCCCTTCTTAAAAAAAAAAAAAAATCACATCAACAACAATGTAGAATGTTACTCTAGAATTCAAACCAGACCTCGGATCGACACCAGATTTGGTACAAATGTAGTATAGACCTCAGAGAAACTTTCTGGAGAGTTTTACGGTGAGTCTTATAAGTTTATAGAAGTCATGAAGTTTCACGGCAAAAACTACAAGTTCTGTTGTGTTTGAAATTTAAGTGCAGGTGAACGAAGAAATGATCTAAACCTTTTATCGGCTATTTCTTCAGATGTCTTTAGTGGCATTTAATTCTCCTGATATGATACGACATTTTAATACCAAGCATTCTCTCTTTCTTTTACATTTGGAATTGATTTGATTTTTATTTAGAATTAATCAGTTTCCAGAAATAGCGATTTTCGGTATATTAAAAACAATTCTCGCTTTCAATGTCGTGTTTCCCTTCTAAAAATGCATGTTGGGAATTTAATTTGGGCTACACATATTTAATTTAACCCAAAGAAATGCTTATTTAAATGTTTCATATTTATTTCAGGATATTCAGTCAGAAATGTTAAAATCCGAACCCGATCTTTTAAGCTTACAACGAAGCTATTTACAAAAAATTCAGCATGCTCACAATATCGATGAATCGGGCTACAGTCCATTAATACATTTTCATTAGGGAACAGTGTTAATGTTTTCTTACGCAGCCCGTCCCTTATTATTTAATATACTGCTTGCAAATTCAGGAACTATTTCCTTTTACGGAACTTCTTTCTTCCCCTACCGATTCTAAAAATACGCTTGCAATTATTCTATAGTCCTAAACATTTTAACGCACTATTGTTATTGGAGTGCGTGGCCTAATGGTTATCGCACCTGCCTTTCAAACCAAGGGTTTTGAGTTCGATCCCAGCTGGAGGAGTTTTTTTTTTTTTTTTTTTTTTTTTTTTTTCTGTTGCATTTATTGCATTTTTCTTCATTTTTTTTCAGCCCAAATGACACGGAAACACTTAAAAAGGTGGAAAGACCTCTAATTGTTCTCTGAACAATTAGTTTACTAGTTATTATTATTTTTCTTCCCGGACTTTTGAAACCGCAAGACTTATAGAAAAACTTTATAGTTCAGGATACTGGATATTAAAAGTTATTCTGAAAAACGACCCCCCATGTTTGAACTTTGACCTCTTACGAAGTTATTGCCCCTTTCGCAAGAATAGCTTGTTATCACTACTCCTTCGAAACCGTAAACCGTAGAGGTATGAAACTTTCACCAATGTCTTCGACTAAATGAGGGGACTCTTCAATCTATTCATTGTGAAAGGATTTGTTTACCACTTCAATGAGTTATTGCCCCTGAAAGTTTTTGATGTTCACAAAAAATTAAAAATTTTCAAAACCATAAGTCGTAGACACATGAAACCAACTGCATTGAATTCTTTGACCTTTGACCTTGAAATTTATGTCAAGGTCAAAGGTCAAGGTCATTTAAACTATGAGATATTTATAACTCTCTTGTCTTTCAACATATACTATATGTCTTTGCATCATTAATATGTCCTCTTAAAACTATTTCAAAGATTTCATTCTTGTCCCCTTAACTTAACCCCTTTGAAAGTTATTGCCCCTTGTGCGAAAAACCTTGTTATCGCTACTCCTCTGAAACCGTAGACCGTAGAGACATCAAACCTTCACTAATGTCTTCAGGGTCTTTAGACACAACTTCAATCTATTCAGTGCGAAAGGATCTGATGACCCCTTATATGAGTTATCGCCCTTTAATGTCTTTGCGCTTAATAGTAGGCCTTATAACTTTTAAAGTATAAGTCCTAGAAGCATGAATCCAATTGCAATGTGATTATTGACCTTTGACCTTTAATGTGTGGTAAAGGTCAAAGGTCAAGGTCATTTCAAAAATTTTCATTTTTTCTATTTTTCAAGCCATTTATGGATTCTTTTTTGTATAAAAATTAAATTTAAAAAGTAAAATATAAAAATTAAAGAAATTTACAGAAGGTGGAAAGACCTCTAATTGTTCGAGAACAATTAGTCTACTAGTTTTTTCTTTGGCATGCTTGCATGTCATATTTCTGTCATGGTTGTCAGCTGACACCATATTCTACTTTTTCTACACTTCCAATGAATTTGCCAAGGGGGTGATCAATCCCAGTGGCATACAAAGAATAGAAATGATAATCAGTAATTATATGACAATGCGAAGGTGTATACATTGTATACTTACAATTTGAAAATAATAATCAGTGTTTAGAATGTTTCATTTTTTAAAAAAGTAAATTAATTATTTTTATTTTCATATTTAAATAAAGAAATGTAAAATTTTGTTTGATTGAGCTTATTGTTTAAATAAAAGATACGTTAAAAATTGGAAATCATCTAAAATACTTTTATTGGTTTGTTTTAAAATTTGAGCCAAGGGAGGTAATCATACCTATTTTTTAAAATAAACAATGACTGCTAAATAAAAATTACAATTTTCTACCTAGTGGTGTTCCAATCATCGATTATAATCGAAAATCAGTCGATTGCTGGCATAATCCAAGTGCTCGATTACAAAATTTTTATTCCGATTAATCGGGTTATTTTCTTTTATTTTGCAAGGGTAATAGTTTTTTAAGCAGAATATTCTAGCCGCACCTTGCCTTTTTACTTATTTGTGTATCATAATGGCGCAGACGAACAGACATTGTATTCATACCCGGGTAACAATGCTCATTTCCGGGTATGGACGTACTTTGAATTCTACAAAATGAACAAAGAACCAGCTGAACTAGATAGAATGTTCTATCGTAATAAATGATATTATCCTAAGGACCACAGCTTGTCCTGAGACACAGTTAGATTATTATAACTACAGCTGGACCACCACAGAAAGTAGTTATTCACCCATTCTTACTATTTAATAAACTAAATTGACAGACTTTGTAAATGTCCGATTATAATTGATAATTAGTTAGTTAGAGTAGCCCGATCATCGATTATGAAATTCTTACCGATTCCCATCACTATTTCTACCTGTATACATAATGGAAGTGAGAATTTCATATAAACAATTAACACTCCTGTAATGACAAACCACATGGTAATTTTTGTAAATGCTGTTTATAAGATCCTGACAATAAAATAAGATATTCTTCTGTTGTTCATACACTAGTTTAACTTTCAATCAAAATTGTAAAGATAATTAATATGCTATGTTGGAAAAACAGTTTATAATAAAGGCAGAAGTCATCTGAATGCTTCACCCTACCCTAGAGAGAAAATAAACATAGATTTAATTTAAAGTTCTATTACTATTTCTCATAGTGATGAAAACAAAAAGATGCCTTACAGCATTTCCTTACCTCAACAGGGTTGTCCCTAAGAATTGAAATACCAGGGGACAATAAAAAAAAAGTAGAAGGGGGTCTGGGGATCCTCCCCTAACCATGCAAACAGGGGGTTGAGGGAGAATACCAGTCTGAGAATAACTGGGGGTTTTGTCATTATAGGAGGGGAAATACCCCAGCCCCCATGTCCTAGGGAAAACCCTGTCATAGAATTCTGAGAGGAATTTCTACTTACTAGAGGGGAAATGTGTAACCAGGTTAACAGATCTCAGTATATTAGGTCGAGATACTACTCAAATGCCTGGGTTTGAGTCCTAGTTCAGACTTGATTTTGAAATATTGCTAGCATTTTCTGTTTAATAGTACCCGCCGGATATATTCCTAACTTTTAATTACTGGTTTTGTAAATAAAATAAAGTTCTAATCAGACTAGATATGAAAGAAAACAATGGTTTGCAGGAGTTTAATTGACACCACTTGTTATCCATTGGAGCAATGAAACCATTTAAATACCAAGTCCATATTTTGTGGACAGTGCCATATTCTTTTCTAAAAAAAAAAAAAAAATTATTTCTGTAATCATTTTTCCAGGCTTTTTCATATAATTGCTTGATTGCTTTTTCACATTTAATGATACAGTAAAACTCAGTTATAACGAAGTCACTGGGACCTGTGAAATTACTTCGTTATATCGGATCCGTAATTTTTTATATCCGTATAAGGAATTCGTAAAATTTATATAGCTGGGGATCCAAGAAAACTTCGCTATATCCATGAATTCGCTATATCCAGGTTCGTACTAAACGAGTTTTACTGTATTTTTCATGCTCTGTTATGTCATTTAAAATCCTTAATCTCTACTCTCTAGAATACTCTGGCATGAACATTTTAATTTGTGGGGAGTCAATATTTGTGGGCAAATAAAATTTTTTCCTGGTCTGTGGAGATATAATTCCGTGTGTATGCTCTTAGGATTCAATGAACCAATGTGTTGACAAATTTTTGGATCGAGGGGATGTAAATTCATGGATTAGAGTTGCCCACAAAATCCATGAAATTCAACGTTCTCCCACAAACGATGATTTCTCAATACTTTGATTCACAATAAAAAGATACATATTTTTTGTTATTTAATTTTTCCTGATTTTCTGTATTTCAAATGCTGGTTCATAGGATAAAATAAGTCAGTCTGGTTTTAGGAACCTATGGAACAGTATTCAAGGCCAAGAACAGAGAAACACATGAGGTTGTTGCATTGAAGAGAGTTCGTCTAGATGATGATGATGAGGTAAAGATTATACATATGATGATTTCAGTAAATACAAGCCAAGGCCATCCTTAAAAAATTGTTAGTTTGGAATTGCCGCCTGGGAGGTTTCAGACCCAGGAGGGAGGGAGGGAGGGAGGGAAATTATTTTTTTTTTTCCAAAATTAAAGTTAAATTAAAAATTGATGATAAAAATCAAAATAAGCAGTGAACACATTATTTTCTGCCTTTTTGGAAAAGGGTATCTCCCATCAACCATGAACCCAGTTTTGCTTAGATCATACACTTATTAAGTGATTTTGTGGCACATTTGATAACAGGCCAAGTATTGATTGAATAAAAAAAATCTTATTTTTGGTCAATAAAATTTTTCCAGGAGGGGTCATTTCAATTAGGCGGGAGGCAATTCCAAACAAACAATAATTTCTAATTTTTTTAGCCCAATATGTAATGATGTATGAAAATTATTAATTACTAATCATGTTATTAAAATAATAAAATAATTTTCCCTGAAAAGTATGAGAAATACAGTAGAAATGTATTGTAAATGTACATGTCTGATTAATTTTGTCAATGTTTAACTGATAGGGTGTTCCAAGTTCTGCTTTGAGAGAGATTTGCTTGTTGAAAGAACTGAAACACAAGAATATAGTAAGGTAAGGAACTGAAAGTTAACTGAGTTTAAAAAGATACTTAGATATATATTCTGATACTAGTATGGAAATTTCAGTTTTTGTCCAATTTCCTATACACTGGTCAAAGGTACATGTGTAACAGTATACTGCAAAAAACTAGTACTTTAATTTATTTGGATATTGGATCTCTGGTACATGTAAAATAGGTGGAAAAAAATATGAGTATTTTATTACTGAACATGCTGAATGGTTAACATTTCTCAATTTTCTGTAATGACCTGATTAAACAAGATAACAATTTCTTTTAATATTTAAGTAACATATGTAACAATCAAACCTTCTTATCTAGAGCTGGTTGGGACCCAGAAAAAAGGAAAAAAACTTAATATATCTGAGGATTTGAAATATATATGTTTAAATCATAAAAGAAAAAGTGGTTGGAATTCCAACTCCCTGAATATCCATGGTATTCAAGATATTGATGCCTGAGATACTGAAGTTTGACTGTTATTCTTGTTTATTAAAGTGACTAAGTTGATTCTGTATTCCAAACAGGTTACATGATGTCCTCCACAGTGAGAAGAAACTGACCCTGGTGTTTGAGTACTGTGACCAGGATCTAAAGAAGTACTTTGACAGTTGTAATGGAGAAATAGATCAGGACATTGTGAAGGTAAAATAGGCAATAGTCAAACTATACTTTATTGTAAAGAGAAAATAGGCCATAGTCATATATATTTTTTTGTAAAGAGAGATAATTTAAATTGTCTATTTGCAGTCTCTGGGGCAATTATATTATACCGGTAGTTCTGTATCTGGGGCTACTGGCAGTAGTGGTAGGGAATTCGCTTTATTCTAATTTCTTGCCGTTGCTATCTGTGTAAGTTAGCGTTCCTTTTTCAGTCCTTCATGTACCAGCTGTTAAGGGGACTGGCATTCTGTCACAGTAACAATGTACTACACAGGGATCTGAAACCTCAGAATCTCCTGATAAACAAGGTAAACTCATGCTGTTTTGTCCATTTATCTGAAAGAAATTTTCAGTAGTAAAAAGTAAGAACAATGGTTAAAAAGTAGAAGTTACCTCTACTCTGTTGCATTGTCTGAGTATGGATTGATTGAATGGATTTCACTGGAGAGATTTTAGACAGAATTACAGGCTTGTCTATCTTTATTTAATATCTAATTTACATGTTTTTTGCAGAATGGTGAATTGAAATTAGCTGATTTTGGTCTGGCTCGAGCGTTTGGAATACCAGTCCGGTTTTATTCAGCAGAGGTTCTGTGACTGATTTTTTTGCATGATAACTAATCTGTTTTATATAGCATATATGTACTATATGTCAATTATAGTAAAAGATGTAAACATTATTTGAAGATTATTAAGATTTGAAAACTTGTCACAGGTACATGTATTATTTGGTCAATATTTATGATTTATATTCATTCTAAGCTTTGAACTATTTAATTTATGGGTATATTTCTCTGAATTTTTGACGAAAAAGGGGGGAGGGGGAGAAGGGGTAACATTTCATTCCTTATACTATGTGCCTGAAATATCTGGCATTTGTTACATTAGGTGGTGTGATTGTGATTACAAATCTGTTACATTAGATAGTGCTGTTTTGATAACAGATCTGACATTTGTTGGTTTAGGTGGTGACTCTGTGGTACAGACCTCCTGATGTTCTGTTTGGGGCCAAGATGTATTCCACCTCCATAGACATGTGGTCTGCTGGCTGTATATTTGCAGGTTATTTTTATATCCTCAGTTCTTAATCTACACAGTCTCCATCTTGCTATACATATATTAGATATGAATGCATAGTATTGGGGAAGGGAGGGTACTAGGGTGTGTATATGTTATATAAATATAGCCTTTTCTTGAGGTCAATCCATAGATATATTGACTTCACAGAAAAGCATATCGATCTCGCACTTCGTGTGAGGTCGATATGCTTTTCTGTGAAGTCGATATCTATGGATTGACCGAATTAAAGGGCTACATTTGTAAAATTGTTATATTAATTTCTCAGAGATTGCCAAAACAAAATTTTGAAATAATGGGAACAAGCACAAGTTTTCTCTCTTGTCTTTTTTTAACACTTAGATACTAGAAATCAAAATAAATTAAGTTGTTTTAATGTAATTGTGTTTCCTTTATATTGATTAGAAATCAAAATAAATTACTAAGCTGTTTTAATGCTATATTGTGTTTCCTTTATATTGATAGAGTAATTTAGGGAATTTACTATTCTAAAAGGCTACATTTGTTTTATTATGTTTTGTATCAATTTTTGTAAAACATATCTAATGTTTTAATATAAAGTAGATCCTTATTCAAGGCCTTGTTGTGTCTTACTAATGATTACAGAACATCACAATTATATATAGGAGTTGAAGTATTTTTTTTTTTTCGGAAACATCAAGTCATACACTGTATTAGCTATTATGAAATCAGCACTGTTGTTCTACAGAAAAATATTTCCATTTTTAGAAACATCAAGTCGATATACATTTCAGAATCTTTAAATAGTAACACAAGTCTATATACTATTATATACTTGATCAGGTGATAAAGTTTGAGCCAATCAGAGAGCTTGGAATAAATGAGAAAAATAATATAATACATGTAAATAAATATACATATATATAAATTTATAGATATATATGTGTATATATGTGTATATTAGAATATGTGGTAATTTACAAATGGCAAAGGCGTGAATTACATGTACCATGTGCTCTATTATAGAAAAGTCTTAGATGGTTATTATTTTGCTTTATCATATACTTAATAGTAAATACACCGATTCTGCACTGTGCGATAGGGGTGACATCACAATACACCATATCAAGGACCGGTCCGAAAATCCATATCACGTAACAGACCAGCATGCAAAAATGCATATCAAACCGGAAGTAACGTCTGTATAAAGTTAAAAAGTTAATTTACTTGATTTTATTTAAATATACATGTAAAATAATTCTTTAATAACATTCGTGGTCTTAATTTTTTTTCAGTTACCTAAAATTGGCTTGAGTAAATTTTAAAGAAAAAGGTCAAAAACAGGCACGAAACATTCTTCAATGACTTTTTGTGAACTTGCATATTAAGTATTTTAAATATATGATAAATAGAATACTACATACTAAAATCCATATCATATGTCACAGCAGCCTTCGGCCCTTGGGTTGATATGGGGCCACTCGGGCTGATGTGACATATGATATGGATTTTAGTATGTAATATTCTCTATATATTCACTTTTCAATTTATTTTTCTCATTCCTATTTAACATGCATTATTACATACATTGTAGATATTTTCTTCAAAAACAAATGTGGATTCATTATGACTTTATTTTAGAAATGACCAATGCAGGTAGACCACTTTTCCCGGGCAATGATGTAGAAGATCAACTAAAAAGAATTTTCAAGTATCCTTTATTATAGTTGTCACACATCCTGAATGAGTTGAGAGGTTAAAAATCTCAACAGGTACAAATTCACTCATGCAAATTAAAATGTCAAGTGTTTTCTCTGTAAGCTTTGTAATTTACACACAGTATAAAGATAATTTTTTATGGTTTAATTTTTGTGAAATTTTGCTGTAAAAAAAGAAAAGGTCACACAATATCAAAATCCTACGTATGTTTTATTTCAGAATGGAAACCTGAAGAATTGCAAATACAAATTTTAAAAAGCTACCTTTGAAGAGTCGAATTACGAAACATTCAAGCAGCAGAAATTATGAGTAATATGGTATTTTCCAGTTTATAGAATCTCTTGATACATGTATATGGTGAGGTCTAAAACATATGAATGAAGTTCTTCACAGAGCGTAGAATCGTTTTCTTAAGAGGTCACAAACGTACACCTCTGTAACCGTGTATAAGTTTTATTATCATATGAATAAGGAACACTTGAAAAGAAGTGCTGAATGGGGGAAAATTGCCAAATCTGAATTTAAATATATTAATCCTTGACACAGTAAGATTGCTTGGAACACCCACAGAGGAGTCCTGGCCTGGTATTAGTCAGCTCCCAGAATACAAGGTAAACAGTGCTTCTTCCAGAATCAATGACAGTACTGAAATACATGTACATGTAGGCCTGCAAAATAAGCAAAACATTTAATACTTTTAAAAGGATGAAAAAGATTTTGGTCATTGGAAAGCAAGGATTTATCCCAGTGATAGAATAGAACAACAGATGTTAATATAGGCATTAGCAGCATTGCTAGTATCTGTTAAGATAAATTTCTCTCTTTCATGTTTATTTTTGTAAATGAAACCTGTTAATCTATTTTATTCTGTTATGCATAAAATACATGTATGTATAAAGTACCACATGTGATAATGTACCAATCTTTGATCTACATGTAATATACTAGATACTCTCTATAAATATGTATCATATTACAGTAAAACACGGTTATAGCAAACACACTTATAATGAATTCATCCTTACAGGGAAATGATTTTCACTCCTGGTAGTTTTAAAACGTAATCTTAACAGTTATAACAAATTATATTTATTTAAGGAATGTTTTTAAGTTTTGTGTGAGTTATTGGTGTGTAAATCACACAGACTTGTCACGTAGGCATATTTCCTGAAGCGCGCTAGCGCTTCATGAAAAATATGCCTACATGCAAGTCTGTGTGATTTACACACCAATAATTCACACTTAACTTAAAAACATTCCTTATATTTACATTTTACATGTTCTAAAACACCAAAAAATATACTCAATATTTGAATTATTCACTGCCCTATATCGTTACATTTTTATTAACGTCTCTGTAGCTCATTGTGACGTCACTTTAGTGCAAGTTTCTCCGTGCATATTTCTACGTGTGAGAATACAGGAAAATGGCATTCAAATCAATTTAACAGTTGGCTTAGTAGAAAAACTTAGCAAATGTAATTATAACGAATTGAAATTGCACATCCCTGGCACTTCGCTATAAGCATGTTTTACTGTAATTACAGCACGTAGTGTTAAATCAGGGGCATATGTTCCATTTGTATCAGATCAGTTCTATATGGATTGATTGTCAATTCTCTTATTTTTGCAGCCATTCCCTATGTATCATGTCAGTACAACATGGATGCAAGTTGTCCCCAAGTTAAATCCAAAGGGACGTGACCTTCTACAGGTAATATATTTTCATGAATTTGCAATATTGTTCTGTTAGTATTAAATCTGTATGGATTGAGAAGTACGCTACACGACATAAGTATTATTTTACAGTATGGACTGAAATTGTTGTTTTGTCTTTTGTGTATGGATTTAGACATGAAGAAGTGTTAAGTAACTAAATCTAAGGAAAATCCGCATCAGATTCAGTATTATTTTGTGCTGCTTTATAAGTTATATTTTGAAAAACAGTTGAACTTCATTATCATGAACATCGAAATCTCGAATACCATGGATATGTGGAAGAGATTTAAAAGTCCCAACTACTCTTTCTTTATGTGTTTTAACCATTGATATTTAACCTTGATCATCTCAAATCATCGGATATCTCAAAGTTTTTTTCATGGCCCCATCAGGTTTTAGATAAAAAAATGTTTGACTGTACTTGAATTTATTAATTTTTTCCTACCAATTAATTTTGATATTGATTAATTCCTTTTTATTTTAATTACATGCTCTTGTCTCTGTCCTTCAGCGCCTCTTGATCTGTAATCCAGCAGGACGTCTGTCGGCCGAGGAAGGCATGCTCCACCAGTACTTTAGTGACCTTGACCCCTCAGTTAAACTTGCCACAGATAACTCAGCACTCATTGTTCAAGGGAGATAACCCATCAGTTATTTATTTACAGTGTAAGAGACAACAAATTCTAGTCAAGATCTGAGCATATGATCTCATTTTCTGAGGAATGTACAATGTTACTGGCATGTTGAAGTGATCAGTTCCTAGTTGAATTTTAAAAATTCCAAAGAATAATCATCTAAGAGGTCATCAAAGTCCATGTGTAATTTTGAGTTTGTAGCAAGATGTGATTTATAAATTCATGGTCATTATACAGCAATACATATCAATTATCCAGTCTGTATTGGAACCATTTTGCATTCTTAGCAAGGTGGAATCCAGTTTCAGTTTTAATAAAATCATGTACTTGGGAATATTGATTGATGCATTGTTCATATAAGAGTAATATTTAATGAAGGAGAGGGGAAAGTTTTAAAGATTTTGTTATGAAAAATTTTAAATTGTATGGCTGTGTTTCATTTACATGCTTTGTTATTGATGCATATAAACAAATTAATTTATTCTTTTTAAGTGAACTGTATATAAAATATTGTATAAGGGAATTACAGTGTAATTCTGTGTGTTATTTTGTGAGATATCATGTTCATAAAGTCAACTTTAAAGTCTCTTAAAACATGTACAAAATATAATAGAAATACATGTAGGTTCAAAATCAAAAGTTTTTATTACATGGATTTTGTCTTGCATGAGTATGCTAGTAAAAAGATTTTATGAGTACTGATATTCAGATAACCTTGAATGCAACATATGGACTCTTTTGATGACAATGTAAAAATTGGTGAAAATCAACTTGATGTCACAAGAAAATATTTTACAATTTCTTTTTTTTTTCTTCATATTTTTAACTCAATTTTTATCTAAATTTGTCAGGGTCTCCAAAGTTCATAATCTGTCTGATTTTCCTGTTTTCCTATGATATCTTAGGATTTAGGTTCTCTGATTTTCAAAATCATTCATTGTATCTTTGGCAAAGAAGTAAAACATATATTTGTAGGCTAAGTTATTTTCAAAATATATGCAAAATCATTGTATCAAGTACATGTTTCCTAAGGTCGACTGTTATATTTTAAAGTATTTGTACATAATTTTCACCATTCCATATAGGGCATCATTCAGAAATTTCCATATCTTCTGTATTTAGATACAGAATGAAAAAGCCATAAATTTATTGTGTATTATTGTGAATCTTAGGTATTGTCTGTGATGTATAAATGGACTTTGTAAGACCCTTGTACATCAATTGTGATGTGATGTTGTGTACCAGTGGATGGTTCAAGAAATAAAAAAAAAAGATTGTAACATGTAAATTTTCTATGATTATTTTTTGCTGTTTGCTAATTTATTGATAGAATTTTCATACTACACATATAAGTATGCTCCATTACAATGGTATAATAAAACACATCATTTTATTGGTCTAGTCTGTCACGTGACAGAGATAATAAAATGGTGCAACCAAATATCTATAAAGCAGACATAAACAACCAAGTTTATGTTATTTAATCATTGAATAGCAGTGTCACCACATGACTAAAGTATGCACTGATTAATTATAATCATGATTACTATCTAAAATTATGCAATGGAAAGACTACTAATTTTTTTCCTCATCCCCCCAGGGCCCCGACCCGTCAGGGGTGTTTAAACTCAAGAAAAACATTTGTACATGTCTAAGACAAAATATCAATAAAAATAAGTTCTGTTTTTGTTGAATTTGTGTCACAGTAAAACCTAATTATATACAAATATTAACCAACTTAGATGTCGCCCGCGTGGCGCAGTGGTTAGAACGTTTGCTCTAGAGTCGCAGAGTAAGGTGTTGATCCTTACTTTGCAGTTTCGAATCTCACTGTGGGACGTGAAGACCGGTCCTTCGGATAAAACCATACAAACCGAGGTCCCGTGTCGCAGTAGGTGCTTGCACGAAAAAGATCCCTCACTGCTCAATGGTCCTGAGGGCGTAGTATAGGTCAAAATTTGCAGCTCTCCACCGGCAAGTGGTGGCGTCTCCAAATCAGTGAAAAATTCTCGAAAAGGACATTAAAACATACAAACCAACTTTGAAACTTTGGAACGCTGAAGATGAAATTTTGTATGGTTTTCTTAGCCCCCCCCCCTCCCCCATGTGTATAAAATTCCCTTTGGACCTGAGTCCTCTCCCACATTTTCATCAAACACCCTCAGATGGACGTACACATTTTTTTTTGGTCGGCTGGAATTCCGTAGCATAATGAGTAAATTAAAGGATTATAAAGAATGAAGACAACTAAAATAAGATAGAGAAAAATGTCTTAATTGTCACATGGGTGTGATACAACCCTGTCAAGGATTCAGAATGGCAACTATAATATATAGAGAGAGGGTATTCAATATTTTGTTGTTGGATATAGAATTTATTTCGCGAGTGGGACAGGATTTTTTTTTTATATTTTAACGAGTGCGAAACAATAAACCCTGTCTACAAAACTATAAAAGTACTTTTTGTATTACACATTTTAAAAAAATCTCGATTCTCGTAGTCTGTATATATATATATATATATATATATATATATATATATATATATATATATATATATATATATACTCCAAAGTCCGATGGTGACGCCAAAGTCCGATGGTCTCGCCAAAGTCCGATGGTCTGCTCCAAACCCCGATGGTTTGACGTCGATACGGACGCCAAAGTCCGATGGTCACGCTAAAGTCCGATGGCTCGTTTTCTATGACACACGTTCGCTAAAGTGCGATGATCTGACACGCCAAAGTCCGATGGTGCGGAGAAACAACGTTTATGACGTCACAATATTCCGAAATCAATCCTGGTTTTGAATTACGGACGCCATAGTCCGTAATTCAAAACCAGTAATTTAGGATGAGTCATCGAATACAATTTGACTGATTTTACTGAATGTTTGCACTCACCTGAGTTATAAGGATTAGTCCTTGCATACCACTTGGCTGACAAGAATTAGTCCTTGTGCACAATTACACTGATTATAAGATGGGTTGCACCCACTCAAGACATAAAGGGTTAATCCTTGTACACTATTATATTGAATAGTTAAAGTCTTGCACCCCAAAAGAGGTTTGACTGATTAGGGATAGTTTCTCTCCATCTAGGATATGTTACAGACTTTTTGACCGATTAGGATTAGCCTCGCACACATCCAAGAGATTAGGGTCAGCCTCGCACACATCCGAAAGATTAGGGTTAGCATCGCACCCATCAGAGAGATTAGGGTTAGCCTCGCACCCATCCGAGAGATAAGGGTTAGCCTCGCAACCACTTAAGAAATTATGGCTAGGCTAGTGGTGCAATATATTTTTTGTGTTTCTAGTGAACCATATTACTTTGGCGTTTTTAATTTGTTTTAAATCGTTTTACCTTGGCGTGGCGCGGCATCGTAATTTGGCGCAGCAGTATTATGACGTCATAAACAATAATTATTTTTCTGCGCCATCGGACTTTGGCGTGTGAACCATCGTGGTTGGCACAGACCATCGGACTTTGGCGTGACCATCGGGCTTTGGAGTCCCATCACACTTTGGAGTCCTACATATGTATTTTATATATATATATATATATATATATATATATATATATATATATATATATATATATATATATATATATATATATATATATATATATAGGACCTCTGTGATAAACATTTGTAAAATCACTCTTTCTCAACACAGATATGTTCATGTATACTCGATTTACCTGGTAGATGCCCAGGAACAGAGTTTTTAAGTTTTCAAAGAAATAATGAATTTTCATTATGTATCAAAGTGCCCCACCCAAACACCAGAACCTCTGGCCCAGGGATCATGAATTTCACAATTTTGGAAGAGGCATCCTTGCTCATCATATCCATGATATGCACTGTGTTTGCCTGATAAATACCCAGGAGCAGAAAATTTTAAGAAGATGTTTAAAGAATTTAAGAGTTTTTACTATATAATCAATACAGCCCGCCCTAACACCAGAACCCCTGACCCTTGTGCCATTAACTTCACAATTTCGATAAAAGCACGTCAGGTCTCGCCCAAAACTCATTAAAATAATGCACTATGTTTGCTTAAACTAAGGAGCAAAGAATTTTAACATGCAAATACATTGAAATTCGCGAATTGCGTTTCCCTTTACTCATAGATGCTATATACCAAAACTGGTTAAAATTGGTTCAGCATTTAATTATATATCACATGAGTTTAGCTTTCAGCTAATATTTCATATCTTTCGAAACTGTCAAATTCCTACATATGCACTGTGATATGCGATAGTTAGCATTCTGTTATGCGAACGGGCATGCTATATTTTTCGAACACTAAATGCTGATAAGAAGACTGTCTGATTTATCGACCCTTTTACAGACAACGATGAAAGTCTGTCGTATGCATTATTGTATCTTTCTAATTGGCGCAATTTTTGTCTATGTTAACAAGGCTACTGAAATATTGGATAAAAGACTTCTACTAGATGACCCTGAAGCGCTTCGGTCCCAATTATCTACTCTTGAAAAACGAATGGAGGATCTAGTGAAACTATTTCAAAATCAGGAGAGAGTTATTTCTAACCTGCAGACAAGAAACAGTGAGAGAGATCGTGATTATGAAAGACTATCAAAAGAATTTCAATCCGTAAAGTCGCAACTGAGAAATCTTAATAATGGTAAGGTACATGATTGTATAGTTACAAAAAAATAATAACTTTACTTTTCAAATGTACTTTTGAATCCAGAGAAAATATTTCATAGATTAGACCATAAAAGAAACATGTTTTGAATTAAAGAAATGAAATTATCATTTTGAGACATTCACATTGAAGATTGCGATCTACTGAGATTTTACGTAATAATTTTTATAATAGGTGGAGGGGTATTTGTGCGATGGGGAAGAATGACATGTCCTCAGAACATTTCTGAACAGGTGTATTCAGGTAAGAATAATAATTAGATGACATTTTTATTATTAACAACAGAAAACATGGAAGTTATGTATCATAATTCAGTACAAGCAACAATTTTAAGATATTCAGTTAAAACGGTGATGTTGATTCTTGTAGATAGTTTGAAATTGTTAAATTTAAAACCTTCAATTTGATTAATTTTAAACTTTTAAATTGATAGATTTTAAACTTTTTATGTAACACTTGTACATGATATCGTAAAGATAATATTATCGACACAAACATAATTTATTTTAGGTTTTCGGAAGTGAAATATTTATAACTTGAAAATTTGCAAAATATAAGTATTAATCAGGGCTCTAAAATTTTTGATTGGCGCTTAAAAATTTTCCATAAGTCGCGAAATTAGCGACCACTTTAAATTGACTTGGCGATCGTTGGATTCCGGAAATTTTAACATTTTTAACAATTTTTCTAAAAAGCGAAAAGAAATTTAAAAGAAGAGGGAATTATTTTTAGCCATAGACATGTCTTGTTTTCTTAGTCACGTCATGGGTCTCTATATTGATTACTATAATAAACTTTAAGAGTTAAAAAAAATTGCCTGGCGACTAAAAATTTGCATTGGCGACTAAATTTTTTTTGATAAGGCACCAACTGGCGCCTAAATTTTATGGGCCACTTAGAGGCCTGTTAATAGAATTTTGCATCGATAAATTCTGTAAGAAGACAAAATATAATATTATATTTAAATGAACCATGATAAAACATAGGAGTGACCTCTACAAAGTCAAATGTCGGTTTTTGTAGGGTTCTCAAATTAGACAATACGAGGGCTGATCCAAAAGTAATGTTACAACTGTTTTAAAAACTTCAAAATACGAATGTTATCAATAAAATTTTACATAACAGTACCCCTTACTATTTTAACTTTTTATTTTATCTGTAATACAGTATTTTTGATACAGACAATTCTTTGGGCAGATAGCCTTCATTAGGATATTTCTAGACTGAATTTCCTAAATGATGTCAAATGGTTTTATTGTCATCAAGATAAATATTTTTTATAGCTTTTCAACAATCGAAGAAGTCCTGATCTTCATGTCCCAGTCATATCATTTTAAAGAGTGAAATATTGTATCAGCATTATTATTATATTGGGTTTCTTGCTTCAACATTTAGGATACGCAGGAGGTTCTCGATATGATAAACCGGGTGGTGCAGCAAATTTTGTGTGCCTTCCTCCAGACCCGAAACTAGTTTCAATACAGGGCAATACTAATGAAATGTACGGATCAGAGTTTGGCACCAATGCTTTTGGACCACAAGTTGGAGAAGACATACCATGTGCAGTTTGTAGAAGTTTGGGAGAAAGCAGCGTGCTTATGATTCCAGCTCGAGATACCTGCTATCCTGGGTGGCGGCACCAATATTCGGGGTATTTAGCTTCAGGGGCAGAAGCACATTCTTCCGCCACTGAATTCATATGTATGGATAAGCACCCTGAAACTATTCCCGGGGGTCATAGAAACGAGGGTGGAAAATATGTGTATACTGTTGAGGCCCTCTGTGGGTCTCTTCATTGTCCACCTTATGCAGATGGGGGTGAGCTAACTTGTGTTGTGTGTACTAAATGATCTGTATATGTAATCATTAAAAGTTTTATTTTAAAATCAAGCCTTAAAAAATTACGTGTGTTATTAATATTCAAAATTCAAACGATACGAGGGTTGATCCAAAAGGAATGTCACATCTGTTATTTAATTTTTAATAATGGGAAGTCATCAACAAAATTTACATACTAATACCTCTATCCATTTTGACTGGTGCCTAAAAATTTCATTTTAAAATATAAAATACTTTTCAAAATATAAAGATCAACACAAGCTTGGGTTTTGTCTACCGCATTGCGATAGCCTTCCGGGACCCAGCTTCAGATTACACACAAATCTATTAAATCTCTCACATGCTTCTTAATTTTCATGTTTTTTTTAATATATTCATTTTTTTTATTGTAGTTTTGTTATAAATTATTTCGTAATTTAGTTTTTTATAAACAATTTGAAATGTCAAACGTTCATTCTGTTTTCATATTGATATGTGTACCTTATATGTGGTCGGGTTAAAGAGTAAATGACGGTAAAGGATGACTGAACGTCTTCTCGCTGTCTTCTTCCTCTGTTGAAATAGCTGATGACCCCATTAAACACCAATACATAAAGTCAGACACTTTATTTAAGAGAATGGAAATAATAAATGATATAAATTTAAAAAGTTACATACAATATCGTTAAAAAAAATATTGAAAACTGAAGCCAAAAGATAGATATGTGCAAGAAAGAAAAAAGTGAATGGAGGATCAACTAATCTTTAACGTCATTTACTCTTAAAATCGACGCTACATGAGAAGAAATTTTCAGGGAGAAATGAAAAGTGAAATGAACTATAGAAAGGTATTAACAATATTTATAAAACAACTCAAAGCAAACGCTCCAACACAAGTTGGCAGTGTACAATAACTAAAACGCGTGAGTCCCAAACAAACTAATTATAATTTTGATCTTCTATCTGTTGCCCCTTTGTTTTAAATGCGTTGCACGACATAGCAATAAAAAATGAGGGAAGATCGAAGATATAATCTCAATTAGATTGATACATACACGAGAAATACTCTTATTGTACAATTGTTGACTAAAGTTTTGAAAATTATCTTATCGGAATGCACAAATTTGGATGCGTATATATATATATATATATATATATATATATATATATATATAACTCTGATTTAAGGACTAGGGAGACCAGACCATTATATATGGCTTAAGGAGACAATATACAGATTTTTTAAATTTGCTTTTTTCTAAAAAGAAATACCAAATCAAAGATCTATAGAACACCATTTAGTCGACTCTTGCTTTATTTTTTCATAATAAATGCCTCCTAAAAATATATGAAAAAAATGGTCTCCTTAATATTTTATGTTTCTCTCATATGACTTAAGGAGACCAGTGTATATTTTTTATAAATATAACTTGTGGTTTAAGTAGACCATTTTTCTTTCATAGTAATTTCACTTATTATGCATTAATTAACATATTGTTTCCAACCAGAATAGTTGCGGATGGTCATTAGTCAAGGTCAGCAGAAAGATATTTGTGCTAATGTGACTCAACATGATCAGTACAAAACTTTGAATTAAATTAAAGTCATTGCACAAGTGACTTAAATAGAGAGTAGTTGCCCCCGTGGCGCAGTGGTTAGAGCGTCTGCTCTAGAGTAGCGAAGTAAGGAGTTGATCCTTACGTTGCAGGTTCAAATCCCACTGTGGGATGGGGAGACCGGTCCTTCAGATGAGACCATATAAATCAAGGTCCTGTGTCGCAGTAGGTGCTGGCACGAAAAAAATCCCTCGATGCTCAATGGCCGTAAGTGCCGAGTATAGGACAAAATTTGCAGATCTCCACCGGCATGTGGTGGTGTCTCCATATAAGTGAAAAAATCTCGAGAGGAATGTTAAACAACATACAATCAATCAATATATAGAGAGTATAAGCCCAGAGTAGCTTGTTCTGATATCCACATTTAACTCTCAATGCTGTCGCCCACGTGGTGCAGTGGAAAGAGCCTCTGCTCTAGAGTCGTGGAGTTAGTTGATCCTTTTGTCACATGTTTGAATCCCACTGTGGGACGTAGAGACCGGTCCTTCATACAAACAGAGGTCCAGTGTCGCAGTAGATGCTGGCATGAAAAAGATCTCTCACTGCCCATTGGCCATGAGTGCCGAGCATAGGTCATTTGCATCTCTCCATCGGCAAGTGTTGGCATCTCCATATGAGTGAAAAATTCTCCAGAGGGACGTTAAACAACAAACAAACTCTCAATGCCCAAAACAGTTTAACCTAAAAGTGAATGCAGACATAGATTATTCTTTAGACCAAGTATAGTATACTCCATATTGTTTTGTTGAGGACACAAAGTTCACAGTGGACATCAAGTAGTTTTTCCTGCTATTTATACCCGGCTTCGTCACCGAGTGCATTCGCTTTCCAACTAATTGATGAAGTTCTGACCTATTCCTACATTTGTTTAAATTCTTTGTGATTTAAGAATACATTTGACCAGTTGAAACCAAGAGTACATGTACTACATAAATTTCAAGGTTGTGATTAAGATTCAGTAAAAGTTATGCCCCATCCAGTATAGCAATATGTGGATGCCATGTTCAATATACATATTTGCTATCATTAAACTTGCAGAGACCATGAATCAAAATAATTCAAATGCTTAAAAATCATTTTATTTTTACTGCTAGTCAAAATACAGTCACTCAAGCATATCCTTTGTTAATTTGAAAAAAAAAATGATAGTTTAACATTTATTATTAATACCATACCAAAGCACAAGATAGTGCACTTCTTACATAATCCAATGATTCATGCTGTGATTTTACAAAGTATTTAGATGTTTCTTATTTACAGTTCAGTATACATGATATACCAGTACAATGTGACACTAACCTAGTATCAGTTAAATGGATCATTACTATTCTGTTTTTAAGAAGTTTGCAGGGTAAAAAGTATAATAAAATAAAAATGTTGATACATTTATTGATTGCATATGCTAAAAACTTTTATAAAAATCAAACATTGTATCATAACAGCTTTTACAAATTAATTCAATACATTCAAAGGTACAAAAATCAAATTATTTTCATCCACAGTTTTATCATATTCAGTTGAACAACAGCTACATCTATTATACAAAATGTATGGTAGTTGGCACTGATGGTATATATATCCTGAGCAAAGAAAAAACATACCTAATCAAAGAATACAAAGCTCACTTCTATAAATGTTATCTACTAGTAAGGCAAAATCTCACTCAACAAACACTCTGGTAATGTATATCACCTGGATCCAAAATCTATGCAAGTTGGTCTGGGTTAGATTAAACTGCTCAATAACCCTGAAAATGTATGTTACATCCAGCATCAGAAGCAGGATATATCATCTATGTTTACTGATCACCAATGAGTATATTGTTACTTTGAATGAACCTTCTCTAAAAACTGGTCATTAATCCAGAAAATCTAAGTCAAATCAAGGATTGGTACCCTGAAACATTTACATGTACATACATCATCTTTGCAGGTTTGTTCAACATAGAGTTTATAATTACATGAGAATAGGACTGCTCAAAACACTTAATCTTGTGAAATCCCACATGTGGCGCAAAGGATAGAGTTTGTAATCTAGAGTCGCGAGTAAGGATTTAATCCTTAAGTCTCAGGTTCAAATCCACTGGGGATGTGGGGACCAGTCCTTCAGATAATACCATATAAACCGAGGTCCCGCCTAGCAGTTGATGTGGGCACAAAAAAAATCCCTTACTGCTCAAGGCCCTGAGTGCAAAGTATAGGTCAAATTTTGCAGCTCTCCACCAGCAAGTAGTGGCATCTCCATATGGATGAAAAATTCTTGAGAGGGATGCTAAACAACAAACAAACAAAAACAAAAAAAACACATGAGGAAAATGTAGATCAGGTCAAGCATCTGAAGTAAATCTGTTAATGTGCTTTAATCCATGCAAGTTTGTCCAGGTAGAGCTTAGGAATGAACCTTGCTCCTTAAATTTTAACTGGGATACAATGCTAGGTATATAGTAAGAACTCATCTAGACTGTCCAGAAAAGCTAAAAAATATTTAGCAATTTCTTACTTGCATGATTTAAAAAAACTGCAATCTAGTAACATTATTTCAAAAAAAATTTCAACACATTTTCTAATTTTCAACAAATTCAATGCACTGTGAGAGGATTTAACATTTCTTAACCACATACACTGTACTTAAAGTGCAATATACATGCATTATACTGTATGTTAAATCTTTACAGTTTTCTTCCAGTACTCTAATAGTATATGAAATATGAAGATTACCAACAGTGATCAAGCTTTAAAGTCCATTGAAACAATACAAAATTAGAGCAGAGCAAACACAGACCGCTAAAAACACCAGGTGCAATGGAGGAGAAAGCATTTCCTGCCATGTGCTCCTTGACATGATTGGGCAAATGGAAAAATCCACAAACAATTCAGTGTAAACAATTTCGATGAAAAACATTAGTCAACATTCAACTTAATGATCGATTGAATTTGCTGTAATAATTAATTTACACGTAAGTGTACACACATGTATGCATACTAGATGAATTATTTCACAATATCCAAAATTGGACAATAATAGTTTCTAATCTAGCTAGACAACAGGAAATTTTCATTATTACTTAAATTACATGAAACTATTGAAGTCTGTGAGCTACAAATTATATCTAAAAATTATACACATTTTAACAAGTGTTTACAGTTTAGTGTATTTATTATACACAAATGATGACTTAGTAAGACATACTAGTTAAGTCCACAGATTGACTTCCAGATTTCAGCTCAAAGGCTTGAAGATTTTTAGTGGCTCTTTCATCATTTTTTTTTCACTGAATATTTTCATTTTTATTTTCAAGACACTGTTTTTGTTGAGGTCTTTTAGCAGTTTGATGCAATCCAAGAACTCCAAGGGCAATTTAAGAACTCCTGAATTTCTTTCTTACCTGGAAAAAATAAAAATTTAAAAGTTTAAAATATATTCAACTTACAAGAAGAAAACTAGTAAAACTAGTGATAATATAATAGACCTTTCAGATGTTCCAAAGCAGCTACATGTATCTAATTAAAAAATATAAAGTTTGAAGTATTTAGAGTAACCTGTATTCTGAACAAGGAATATGTGTATTTGACAGACAGATGAATGAATAGACTGATCACTATAGAGCACCTTAGTCTTTTTTCAATAATCTTTATATTAGTGAAAATCAAATAGGAACTAGAGTGTTTCAAGGAATGTATATGTCACCTGCTAGGTATCGTCATTAAAGAGGTAAATAAATCTAAGAGTGGTCAGCTATTAATTTAATATTAGCATGGAGGTTCATGCATTTGCCTGCAAGGAAAAAAAAGGATCCAAAAGCAAAAGACTGGGATAGAATCTGGCAATCAAAGAAAATATGGTTCCCCAGTCCTCAAATGAATAATTAAATTGAAATTATGATGAATAACTATTTATCATTTTATTAATACACATGTAGGTGCTTCCAACAATCCTCGGAGGAAAGGAATTTCAGACTGTCTTTACTTTAATTGTCACTTTGTCAGTCAACACGATTCATTGTGGAATACTGATCCCAATGTATTTTCATAGTCTTTAAATATAAGTTTGTGTGGTAACTGAATTTCATACAGTTTCAAAGTATAGTATCATGAGCTCAAAAACATATATAAATGCTAATTATCAAAACCCTGCCTCTCAAAATTTTGGAGATATAAGGTGTGACAGACGGACAGACAGACACCAGGTAAAGTGATCTCTAAGTGTCGTTCTGCTCTGCAGTTGACACAAAAATGAAAGTTAGTCAATTTTTGACCATGTATATCACTTCAGTGATGAAAGGAATGCTGAAGTGGTAAGTCTATCCTAATTATTTGAAAATACAGCAACCCCATTGGTCAGAATATAATACATATGCTGTCTAGCCTTAATTTCATTGGCATAAAGCAGCACAAAACACGATTTGATTGGATGGTGCAACTTGTTTTTCTAGGGGGCGCTGTTGCAACCCTGGAAAAGAAAAAAGGACTGGGGCTTGCCCCTAGGGGGCACTTACTGACCGGAAGTAAACAAACAACAGAAATAGCAATACACTAGAAATATGTCCATAGGACATGTATGCCTGCCGAGTATATAGTAATGCAACATGAAATTTTGTGTTAGTGTATGAAGTTTGATGAGAATATCTTGAAAAGTTTCTTTAAAATTTAAATTGAAATCTAAAAAAAATGGATATAGATGATAAATTCTCACCAAATTATGTATAGATGCATAACCTTAGATTTCAATATTTTAAATGGTTTTAAAACCATGCAAAATGCAAATTGAAGGAAAGTGAGGTCAAGGTCACAGGAAAGGTCAAAAGTTTTTGAAATAGTTGAATAGGTCTTACTTATTATATATGTATCAGCATATTAAGTTTGATAAAAAATATCTTGAATGATTTCTTTAAAACTGAGCTAGTCAAAGCGTGCCGCCATGGTCGCGAAGTAAGGAGTTGATCCTTATGTCGCAGGTTTGAATCCCACTGTGGGACACGGAGACCAGTCCTTCGGATGAGACCTTATAAACCAAGGTCCTGTGTCACAGTAGGTGCTGGCATGAAAAAGACCCCTCACTGCTCAATGGCAATGAGTGCAGAGTATAGGACAGAATTTGCAGCTTTCCACTGGCAAGTGGTGGCATCTCCATGAGTGTAAAATTCTCGAGAGGGACTGCAGATTACCTGTAATGATTGACCAAAATCCCTACTAGGCTTTAAACTCTTCATTCTTGACCTGTATTTCGTCAAATGAGATTTTTATGTGCCCGGATCGATAGATCGGGGGCGCATATTGTTTTTGTCCTGTCTGTCTGTTTGTCTGTCTGTTGTCAACTTTAACCTTCACCATAACTTTTGAATCATGAGAGAGAGAGACTTCATATTTGGTATGCATACTCCACTCATTAAGTTCTTTCAAATGACACCAAGGTCAATGACCTTGTGACCTTGACTGTGACCTATATGCTAAAAATAGCTTTTTCGAACTTTGTTGCTGCCGGGTGCATAGTGTTTCACAAACACATCTTGTTCCAGTTAATTAAGGTAAAATTACTAATTGTTAAAACTGTAAATGATTTTTTTTTTTTACCTGAGCCAGATTTTTACTTTTCTTAAAAGTATCTGTATTTGACTGTTGGTTCCACCTATCTCAAGGAAATGATCTGTAAAAGTAAATGTTAGAAATCATAATCTGTTCTCTATCTACTATAATCATGAGAAAAGGTGTTGAAAATTAACAGATGGAGATAAAATCAGCAGTCATATTAAAGGCTTTTTTCAATAATCAATTTATTAGTGAAATCATAAAAGTATTAGGCAAAAAGGAAAAATAAATGTTGTCATTAATTAACCTTGCATATTTCTACAATTTTCTGATAAGAAAATTATACCCGATAGATGCAATATAATCACTCTTTGCCTGCCCCTAAATTAAATTATGAAATTTTGATAGATTTTGATCTAGTAAGCAATTATTTAAAACAAGGTTCTTTTAGAGGTGCCTAGGGTCGAAATTCATAAAAAAAAAAACTACAAAAAATGTGAAAACCTATTTCTATCATACTGGTTTATATTTATTACAAATGTCCTCATAGTCAGCATAGCCCAGAACGATAGACCGCAGACTCTCACCATGAACATTTTTAGTGTACTGGTTCAAAACCATTTGTTGGCACATTTTTATTTTTTCAAACTTTTTACCTGTATAAACACTAAAGAACGAGTGCACTTATGGGCCCCGGTAAAATGTGAAAAAATGAAGAATTAAATTAAGCATAATTTTCCATCTCAGATCATTAATTGATATCTAAACCATAAGATTCAACAAATTTTATCGCTGAAATTCATAAATATACAAAGAGCAAAGCCATACAATGTGGTAGGGGGTCAGCCAATATTCGTGATTTTCTGTAGTAAATCGAGGACGGTCATTCATTTCAAAGCTTTTGTTTATTGTCAGCCTAACATTGTACAAACTTGTACGATTGACAAAAAATGCATTATACATTTATAAAACTTGTGTGAAAGTAGGAAATTTGTACATGATTAGGCTTGTACTTTAAATGTTAAAAATGTATGAAAAGTTCAATGTTTTTCCTATAACAAGCAAGAGCTATTTACCTGTATGACCTATGTTGAACCCACCCGTGGAATATATTTTTTAAAATACTGGTAGTCACTTTTTTTCATTTTAAAATTTAAAGGAACTAATGTTAATACTTATTGTATTATTTCAAATGCAAGCATGCAAATTCCTTAGTTTGATCACTATGGATACAGGTATCTATACAACTTCATTCGATTTTTTTCTCAGGTAAAATAGCACAAGAAGTATCATTCAGCAAACGTGCCTGTCAATGATCCACCATCAGATTGTTCAAGTGTCTGATTTAAATGTCTCCTCCCCTTGATTTAAATAAACGAAACTCAAAATAGGTTCCGTACGACTTTCCCGGATTTGGGGTATCTATAGGCATTTAAAAAATCTCATTTGTTTCAAATCCATGCTGATTTAGGTGATGTTTTAATGTGATTTTAATTAGAAATGTCCACTTGTGTTTAACTATTACCAAAAGAGAACAATTTGGTAATACATTCTAAAGTAATACGGCACTGAAAAAGGGCCCATTAAGCATTGCTTAAGTGCACTTGTCCTTTGATTTTTAGCTCACCTGAGCCGAAGGCTCAAGTGAGCTTTTCTGATCAAAATTTGTCCGTTGTCTGTCGTCGGCGGCGTCGTTGTTGTCGTAAACTTTTCACATTTTCATCTTCTTCTCCAGAACTACTGGGCCAATTTCAATCAAACTTGGCACAAAGTATCCTTGGGTGAAGGAGTTTCAAGTTTGTTCAAATGAAGGGCCACGCCCTCCTCCAAGGGGAGATAATTACGAAATAGCAAAAAATTAATGGCATTATTGAAAAATCTTCTTCTCAAGAACCAGTGGGCCAGGAAAGATGAAACTCATGTGGAACTATTGTCAGGTAGTGTAGATTCAAGTTTGTTCAAATCATGACCCCCGGGGATAGGGTGGGGCCACAATGGACGATCAAAGTTTTACATAGGAATATATAGGAAAAATCTTCAAAAATCTTCTTCTCAAGAACAGCGAAGCTATGATTGGTCATATTTATTTGGAAGCATCCTCAGGTGGTGTAGATTCAAGTTTGTACAAATCATGACCCCCGGGGGTAGGGTGGGGCCACATTGGATGATCAAAGTTTTACATAGGAATATATAGGAAAAATCTTCAAAAATCTTCTTCTCAAGAACAGCAAAGCTATGATTGGTCATATTTATATGGAAGCATCCTCAGGTGGTGTAGATTCAAGTTTGTTCAAATCATGACCCCCAGGGGTAGGGTGGGGCCAAAATGGACGATCAATGTTTAACATAGGTGTACATAGGAAAAATCTTCAAAAATCTTCTTCTCAAGAACAGCAAAGCTATGATTGGTCATATTTATGTGGAAGCATCCTCAGGTGGTGTAGATTCAAGTTTGTTCAAATCATGACCCCCGGGGATAGGGTGGGGCCACATTGAACGATCAAAGTTTTACATAGGAATATATAGGAAAAATCTTTAAAAATCTCAAGAACAGCAAAGCCACGGTTTGTCATATTTATGTGGAAGCATCCTCAGATATTGTAGATTCAAGTTTGTTCAAATCATGACCCCCCCCCCCCCCACTCCCTTTTTAGGAGTAGGTTGAGACCACTTATCATTTAAGCTTTTCAATACTAAACTGATTTTTCCTTTTTTCCTAGCCACAGTGCTCAGGTGAGCGATGTGGCCCTTGGGCCTCTTGTTTAATACAGGCTTTTGCATTTTACTTAATATATTTTCTTCCTTAAATGCATGTTTGGTGTTGATATAAAAGACATCTATGGAAATGCAGATCATAAATTCTCTTTAACTAAACGCAATCAACCGGAACTAAACCTCATTGTAAGCACACTTTGTTTGAGGACATGAATCATTCACTTTGACGTGTTACTCGATACTGCAGGTGTCACGAAAAAAAAATCATGCCGAGCAATAATTGCTGTGTTTGCCTTTCAAGAACATAATGACGTGTAATAGTACTGTTGTGCCAGTGGGAGAGATACTGTTCTATGCAGAGTAGATGCAGTTCATTCCTTGGGAAAAATGTGTGCATTGGCGATATGTTATGCTAAAAATGCATAAGGGTTTTCAGATTAGAAAAAAATGTGGTAAGGTCAGTTAAGGTTTTATGTCCCGTTGCCATTACTCAGTCAGACAGCAAGAATGACCTTCAAACAAAGGATGTATCATTCTGTAAATACTGAGGTAGGATCACATGAACACACAGTTGAGTAGAATGAAATATATCGAGATAACAATCAGTATTCAAGCTCAAAAGCCCATCAAAAAATACAAAATAGGAGCAGAGCAAACAGAGACCTCCAAAACATCAGAGGTGGGACCAGGTGCCATGGAGGAGTGAGCATCCCCTGCAGACCAGTCACACCCGCTGCGTGCTCCTTGTCATGACTGGGAAACAATGGAAAAATCCATACACAATTCAATGTGTAAATAATGGCCTAACAATAAGTATGAAAAACGTCAGTCAGCATTTTACTTAATGATAAATTGTATTTGCTGACAAGGTCATTGTATCGACCATAGAACTTACAAAATGATGACTTTAAACAAGACTGCTGATATTCTTGTTTCAGCAATTTGTTTGTCAATAACTTACCTAGTTTTAAAAATTGTTCATACATAGAGGATGCTCTTGCGTATCGAATCAACTGAGAGATATAAACCCCGTATGCAGGTGATGAAGGTATACTGCTGAATAAGTAAGGGAAGTTGACGATTGAAAAGTTAAAGTCATCACGTATATCATAAAGCTTGGTTGTTAGATTACCATTAATGTAGAACTAAAGCAATACATGAGAAACAAGAAACTACACACATGTGACCTAAAGTCAGTGACCGGAACATATATCGATAAGCTTTTTCTAAAGACTGAAACCAATATTGGTCCTATAGGTCATCTCATATTTTTAACTAGAAGTGTTCCTTTGATATACTATATTTTATTTAATTTCTATAGACTTACTATACCCTGAAGAAAAAAAAAAAGAAAACAGGAACTACCTGTTTAAATGACCCCGACCACCGAGGTTAATCTAAAGTTTGTCCTTGCCTACCTGAAAAACAGACTGCCTCGGGCAGTCAGTAATTTCCAACTCTGGTTATGAGATGCTAAATGTTTAATACTTACAATTAAATGCTTATATTTACATTTTTAAATTCATGATAGATTGAGAAAGTCGATAAAATCATTTCTATATTATGTCTGTATATTGTACAGGGGGAAAATAACTCGCAGTGTTAATATTCCCTATATTCATGGTGTGAATAAATCCGTGAATTCAAGAAACAGTGAATAAGTTTTCAATAACCTCCATGTTATATTTGGAAATTTGAGAATGGACTACGATAGGTAAATATACGTGCAGTGCATGGTCATTTCAGTTTTACGAATCGTACTTGTCATTCAATTATTTTAATTATCACGCTTGACATTAATTTAGATCACTCAGCAGATAATAACCTGTATTTGTAAAAAAAAAAAAAAAACTGTTTTAATAGCCAACGCTACATGTTTCATCAATCAAAACACTAGGGTCATGGGTTTTGAATACCCGTACTTAACTATGTTACGACGTGTATTTGTTACCTGCATTATCATGTTTTTATCGACATTTTGGTTTTGAAAAATCATTCAAATAACTATCGAACTTGCTGATGTATATATAAATCTACCCTGTTGTTCGTGAAGTGAATACATAACGCTGATTAATGCCTTCCAACTACGCTATGGATTAAACGGATATAGACATTGAAGGGAGGTACATGTAACATTTATTATATACCGATTCCACGAATTCGTGTCAGAGGAGAGAAAAACATGAAAATTACAACCCCTGAAATTAATCCCCTATACAGTACTTCAACCGAGAAATTAGTTGAAACTGGTTCCAGAAAAGAAGCTGAAAATGTTCAATAGTTTACATACATACAATACTTGACACATGATGACTGAACAAAAACAGATAGCAATATGTAATTTAAATGACTCAGGTGAATTATAACCTGTTCAATCTTAGATCCATCTTTTTTCTAATACGAGGGTTGATCCAAAAGTTCATGGAATTTAATTATTTCTAAAATTTTATTGTGATTTGATGAAAGCAAACAATAGGCATATTTATAATATAGAGTCATTATGCAACAATACTGGAAAATTTCACCACATTCCAATTACCAATAAGGTCACATGAGCTTTCTGAACACTGATAGTTGTAAAATCCGGGAGAGACTTCGACGTAACGTCAAGTTAAGTATGTCATGTCATGTTATAGGAGCATCTCACCCTCATGTTCAATTCAACTAAGTAATTCTACAGAATATTCTGCCTTTTTCTCCTTTTTTCTCTCAAGAAAAGCCTGGGTATCCTCTCACACCAATCGACTTATCTTTATATTACACTCATATTTCAAAAATACTCCCCATCTTTCCATATGATGTTCCAATTTCAGTAGCAAAGTCCAGCACAGTACGTCAGCGGTCAACATCCATCATGGCTTAATTTGTCTACGAAAAAAACAGACCTTCCAAAAGCAGCCACACCTTTAATCAACCTCATGGAAGTTCTATTGTTCTTAAATTTCTCACGCCACTGGAAAATCAGTTGCTAAATGCATTTTTCTCCAGCCTGTATCAGTAGTATACCCCTTTAAGTCAGAGTGTTCCTAAGATTTTAACAAAACTTATAACTTGACTGAAATGTGACATTCTCTAACAATTAAAAGATGAACAAGAAATCATCAACTAATAGTCTAAATATCAAGTTAAATCAGTAAAACTCTCACAGACAGGTATATTAGTGGTCAAGGAATCGTAATAATGACAAAATTCTCATTTTATTTGCCACTTAGTGCAGGTTTTTTCTTATTTCACGTATTAAGAATTAAAATGAAAATGAACGAGTAAATGTCTCCCCTGCATTTTAAAACATCCTTTGCTATGGCAACTGCCATAGAGTTACTATCATTAATATTTAAAATATTTTTTTATTTAAAAAATTCAACAAGTGTCTATATTCTTATTTGTAATTTTCAACCACTTTCACTAATAAATAAATAAAATAAGAAGAAATTCCATGAACTTTCGGATCAATCCTCGTACATGTCAGTCATTAAATTTATATAATATACCGTATGCATAAGGGAGACCAAATGTATTATTACTGCATTAAGGAGACCAACCACTATCCATATGTAAATCAGTATTCAACCACTTTCACTAATAAATAAATAAAATAAGAAGAAATTCCATGAACTTTCGGATCAATCCTCCTACATGTCAGTCATTAAATTTATATAATATACAGTATGCATAAGGGAGACCAAATGTATTCTTACTGCATTAAGGAGACCAACTACTCTCCACATGTAAATCAGTATTCAACCACTTTCACTAATAAATTAAAAAAAATATGAAAAAATTAGTGATGAGACATCGGTTAATTTTCATAATCGATAATCGGTTGGAATCGGTTACTGCTTCTGATGCGATTTTACCGATTATAATCAGATTTCTTCATAGTTTTGTATACAAAAAGCAGACTATTACAATAATTTCATTTATTTCTTTAACATGAATATATAAAATACATAATATATTATTTTCTTTGTTGTTTTGCTTCTTTTACACTTTCTAGACCTAAAAATATTTACAGTGGACACCCAACATGGCTGCCTAGCGACAGAAAACGAACTTCAAAAAGTTGTGGGGGGAATTGATCACTCTTTATATTTAAGGTGAATGTTGACTAAGTTGCATATTTTATATCTCAAATAAAAGATACAATTAATATTTTTTGAATAAAAAGAATCAGCTGATTTATCAAACCAAAGAGCAAACACCGATTTGGCAGAAAAAAAAATTCACCCGGGGTTAAATTGAATGGGTCGGTCGGGTTATTACAGGAAACAAAAATAATTTTTTTTAAGCCCTATATATGCATCTTCGGTTCTTAATCACCTCTGCTTCATGCTAGTTGGATAGTATCAGATGCAGATGCCATTTTCTTTCATTAAGAAGAAATAAATTTTAAACCAGAAATGGATAATTCCGGAATGTATTGTATTAGAAGTATGTTTCCGATGATCGATAATCATTATGAAAAACTATAATCGATCATCGGAATTGGTAGCATTTTTTGTCGACAATCAATGTTTTCTGATAATCGGTACAACACTAGAAGAAATTCCACGAACTTTTGGATCAACCCTCGTACATGTCAGTCATTAAATTTATATAATATACAGTATGCATAAGGGAGACCAAATGTATTATTACTGCATTAAGGAGACCAACTACTATCCACATGTAAATCAGTATTCAACCACTTTCACTAATAAATAAATAAAATATGAAGAAATTCCACGAAATTTTGGATCAACCCTCGTACATGTCAGTCATTAAATTTATATAATATACCATACGCATAAGGGAGACCAAATGTATTATTACTGCATTAAGGAGACCAACTACTTTCCACGTGTAAATCAGTATTCAAAACTTGAGATTTTAGTACTCTAATAATTTACATGTTTAGCTACATGAACTAAATCTATTTACCTTTGTCATAACGCAAGAACTGTTTTACATTCAGCCAACTTTAACATTACACATGCATACAGCGTATGCCATGCATTAGGAAGACCAGATGCATTATTTCAACATTAAAGAAACCAACTACAATGGAACAATTAGACAGTATTCCAAAATGTTCATTCCAATACCATAGTAATTTCCCTTAATTTGTTTGTATTTAGATGACTTAAATCAATTTATCTTAGCCAGAATTGGAACAAAAAAGCTAATCATTAAAGTGGCCAAACACATGAACAGACAGATGGACATGATGATTCCTATGCTTATATACACCCAAAGTTGCCAAAGTAGAGCAGATGCAGTGGTTAGAGCGTCTACTCTAGAGTCGCGGAGAAAGAAGCTGATCCTTACATCGCGAGTTTGAATCCCACTGTGGGACGTGGAGACCCGTTCTTCAGATGAGACAGAGGTATTAACCGAGGTCCCATGTCACAGTAGGTGCTGGCTCGATAAAGATCCCTCAATGCTCAATGGCCGTAAGTGCTGAGTATAGGACAAAAATTTGCAGCTCTCCACCGACAAGTGGTGGCGTCTCCATATGAGTGAAAAATTCTCAAGAGGGACGTTAAACAACAAACACTATACACCCAAAACTTTGTTTGCAGAAGATTTTGTGATACATGCTTTACAAGTATACATATTGTTCATAAGGGAATAAAAATGCTATAATATATCATTAAGGAAAGCAACTGAAATTAAATGTGCACTTCTAATTGAACTAAACAAAATTACCCTTTGTCAGAATGTAGATTTATAAACAGGAAGGCTGTTTTTCTTCATTTTTTCCATGTCAGATTCAGACTGTTCTTGAAAAAATTCTGGCATACACCCTGTAAAAGTGAATAGTGCAGATAATAAAGAGCTTCTAAATAAACTGCATAATA
This sequence comes from Saccostrea echinata, assembly GCF_033153115.1. Classification (NCBI taxonomy): domain Eukaryota; kingdom Metazoa; phylum Mollusca; class Bivalvia; order Ostreida; family Ostreidae; genus Saccostrea; species Saccostrea echinata. Next base: position 13,805,884 of record NW_026889777.1, read on the forward strand.
TTTAAATGATCCACTTAAAAGGGATAACAAACGCATTTAACTCCATCAACGAGACCAATTGATATCCATATATATATTAATCAGTACATATATTTTAATTGTGATATTTTAATATCCTAGTAATTTACATGTTGTGTTTTATGAAATAAATCTATTTACCTTTGTCCAATGACCAATGAGCACAAGCACTGATTTTTCCTCTTTTTTCTTAACGGAATCACCAGGGCCAGTCTGGGGTCCATATGATTCTGGCATATGTACACTCTGTAAAATGCATATTTGTACCATGTACAGGCATATGAACAATATTTCTATACTACATACATGCATCATTAAACTTAATAATCTTTTTTTTCCAAAATTCATTATTCATATATAGTGTTTTGCTGTTAGCAAAATTCAACAAAAACTATACCGTATATATACTTGCCTATAAAGTGGTCCACCTATACGTCAGTAGTATTTTTTGAGGTTATTTTGGAGGGATTTGCTATTGACCCGCTTATAAATCGGTACAACTTTTTGCCAGAATCAATTGACAATTTCAAATCAATGCTCTGATGTTTTAACCTGGTTTCAAGTACTAATCTTTTTATGACTCACCTATAAGTTGGACATAGAGTATATACAGTACCTGCATTATACATGCATTAGGAAGACCAAATGCATTATTGCAATATTAAAGAGACCACTGTGGCAAATGAAATCAATGTATGAATTGTATTCAAAACTACGGGTGTACTAATTTTTCTGAAGTATATCATGATATAATGTGATACACAAAGACTTTAACAGGATATGTACATATACCCACATGCCTAAATGTAACAACAGTTTAAAAATGAATAATTTTTTTTTTTTTTTTTTGTAAATTTCACTGTTTAATTTATGAAATATAAAATATTATTTAAAACCTATAATTTATTAATATTGTGGGTCATCACCCCATTTTTTGTGAAGGAATTATGAAAGGCATTGTAATTTCAACTTGCTCACAGAGCAAGTTTTAGACAGAGGACCAACTCTTTATTCAAAATTTAGTTTACATACTTAATTTTTTAACAATTAAGTTTAATGGGTTTAAAAAACTTCAAACTAGGTCAAAATATTTTGCTTTCTAAATATGGGCAAGAAATGTTCTTTTGCTTAAAATCACCTTAACTTCAGAAAAAAAAAATGCACTGTGCTCATCCTCTTCAAATGCCTTGTTTGTAAATACCGTATATACTCGCCTATAAGTCGGTCCGCTTATAAGTCGGTTGTATTTTTTGAGGTTATTTTGGAGGGATTTGCCATTGACCCGCTTATAAGTCGGTACAACTTTTTGCCAGAGTCAGTTTGCATTTCAAATTAATGCTCTAATGTTTAAACCTGGTTTCGATTAATATTTTTAGAAAAGACGCCAATATTTAAATTTAAATCATTAAGAAAAATACATAATGCACACTTAAGATAAAGATAAAGTTATTAAAATATGTAAAAACTTGTACTTTATGTATAATCTTGGAATACATAATTGATATATCCAGACTCTGTTCAACGATAATCATGGAAATGTTTATGAAATACTACATTTCGCCGTCCAGAAAAATACTAACCTTTTTATGACTCGCCTATAAGTCGGACATAGAGTTTTGGACCAAAATTTAACTCCCAAAAGACCGACTTATACGCGAGTATATACGGTAACTGATAAAAGGTATATCTCACAAATGCTTCATTATTACAAATGTCTTACAGTAAATATATGCATCACCACAACTTATTTCATTAGTAAGAATAAACCCTTAAGCAATGAATATAAATGCTGAAAAGTGGTGCATTGTTAGGAGTTGATCCTACTACACAAGTTTTGAGATTATCTCCATTGGTGCACTCTTTTGTTACAGAGGGGAGTTTTGTTTCCACGTTAGCAGGCAGGTGGAACAGTGGCATCTCAATATGAGTAAAGAAATTCTCAAAAGCAATCTTGAACATAGAAACTAACAAATAAATGCTGAAATGATACATTGTGATATGTAGGTATATAGGGTTGGGATAATACACAGACCTTATGATATGATACATATAAAATTTCAAAATGATTTATAAATCATGATTGTCAAATGTCAATAAATAACACAATAAAGTAGATTCATCATTTAATATAATGGCTAAGCATTCAGATTTGTTGTGTTTCTCATATATTGAAACTTTGAATGACACAGTTTGAAAACAAGCTGTCTTCTCTGTAGTAGCGGAACTAGTGTAGAACCCAACATGTTCCAAAACTCGTAAGAATGGCCTGATTTGAATGTGTAAGATACAGTTGCAATGCCAACCATGCCAACATTTGGCATTTGTTTATTTTTTAGTTATTTTATGAACCAGCAAAAATTAGGGCTGCATCAAACATATTGATACATATCTAGATTAATGAATATATTATATCAAAAACAAGAGGCCCATGGGCCACATCACTCACCTGAGCACATTGGCTAGGAAAAAGCACAAATCACTTCAGTATTGAAAAGTTTAAAGGGGAGGGGGCTTGGATTTTGAACTACCTGAGGATGCTTCCATATCAATATAACAAATGGCTTTACTGTTCTTGAGAAGATTTTTAAAGATTTTTTTCCTGTATATTCCCTTGTTAAAAATTTGATCCCCCATTGTGGACCCTCCCTACCCCCCCCCCCTCCCATCATTTTAACAAACTTGAATCTACACTACCTGAGGATGCTTCCATATCAATATGACTAAATATGACTTTGCTGTTCTTGAGAAGAAGATTTTTGAAGTTTTTTCCTATGTATTCCTATGTAAAACTTTGATCCTCAATTGTGGCACCACCCTAACCCTGGGGGTCATGATTTGAACAAAGTTAAATCTACACTATCTGAGAATGCTTCCATATCAATATGACTTAACAAGGCTTTGCTGTTCTTGAGAAGAAGATTTTTCAAGATTTTTTTCTACATACATCTATGTAAAATTTTGATCCCCCATTGTGGCCCCACCCTACCCTGGGGGTCATGATTTGTACAAAATTTAATCTACACTACCTGAGAATGATTCCATATCAATATGACTAATTGTGGCTTTGTTGTTCTTGAGAGAAAGATTTTTAAAGATTTTTTTTCTATAAATTCCTATGTAAAATTTTGATCCCCCATTGTGCCCCCCCCCCCCCCCCCCCGCCCGGGGGTCATGATTTTGTATAAACTTGAATCTATACTACCTGAGGATGATTCCATATAAATTATGACTAATTGTGACTTTGTTGTTTTTAAGAAAAACAATTTCAAGATTTTTCCTACATATTTCTATGTAAAACTTTGATCCCCCATTGTGGCCTCACCCTACTCCTGGGGGTCATGATTTGAACAAACTTGAATCTGCACTACCTGAGGATAATTCCATATCAATATGCCTAATTGTGGCTTTGTTGTTCTTAAGAAAAAGATTTTTAAAGATTTTTTTTCTATATATTCCCATGTAAAACTTTGATCCCCCCTTGTGGCCCCATCCTACCCCTGGGGTTCATGATTTGAACTAACTTGAATCTACACTATGTAATGAAGGTCTCACCTAAGTTTCAACTTTTACAGCCCAGTGGTTCTTGAGAGGAAGATTTTTAAAAGATACCACTAAATTTTCACTAATTCTTAATTATCTCCCCTTGAAAGAGGGTGTGGCCCTTCATTTGAACAAATTTGAATCCCCTTTACCCAAGGATGCTTTGTGGCAAGTTTGGTTGAAATTGGCCCAGTGGTTCTTGAGAAGAAGATGAAAATGTGAAAAGTTTACAACAACAACAAAGACGACAACGACGACAGACAACGGACAAATTTTGATCAGAAAAGCTCACTTGAGCCTTTGGCTCAGGTGAGCTAAAAATAACTTAATTCCAATACATTTTGGGCAGGCAGTTTTTTTATTTAATTCTGTGAAAAAGTTGGGAATTTCAATCACCAAAGATTATATTTAACTGTTTTGAATTAAAACTGATCAAAAATGATATAATCATTAAGGAGGTAGCACATCTTAGATGATTATTACAAAATCATAAAAATACATAGACAACTTTACTTAACATGTTGATTTTACAGTCAAGAAAAGTTTGAATTTGAAGTGTAATTTTTAAAGACGGTGAGACAAAAAATTAAAAATGAGTAAAAAACAATTATTTTTATAAAACTCATGCATAATGATTTATAAGACTTTTTTGACAGAATTGTTAAAGAATTCAATATATTGCATATCGCATTAAAAAATGTCTTTTTTTTTTTGCTCAATACACAGCCCTAGCAAAAATGATATACAACAAGGACTTTGATTGGATTATTAACATTCATTCAACTGATCATAATTATTAACTGTTATTGCACTTTCATTTTCAAAATGTTGTTAGGTACATTGTTTGTTCACTCTTTTGCATTGATATTATAATTTATAAAAGAGAATTTTAGCACAAAAAATTATCAATTTACCTTTCTTGGAATAAAGACATGTTGACCCTTGAGCTGAGATTTTCTCTTTTTCCATAGATTTGTTACACTGGGGTACAAATGATTCTAGCAGAGACCCTGTAAAAAAGGACTTAATTATGGAAAAGCATGAAGAATATATGCCTATTATACATATCTTAAATTCTAATGAAAACAATGTTTTTTAATTAAGATCCATATATTTCTAATGATTGACATAATACAAATTCAAAATAAAATATGCATGTCTATATTATACACTGTACCTTAAGCAGACCAATTGCATTATTACATCCTTCAGGAGACCAACTTAAATCAATGTTTGAGAACTACTTGTAAGAACAATAAATTTGTCTACTTTACAGTACTAAATGTACATGGAATCTATAGGATCATGTTACTTTAATTGACCTGCCTTAGTTCAACACAGTAATCTAACAAAGAAATTGAGCCAAAACAACATTTTAAGACATTTTGAACAGTGCATGTTCCTATCATTTCAAAACCATTACCAGTAAAAATGCTAATATAGGAAAATGATGACACTTAATTAATATTGTACTTTCAGGTATATTAGATGAATTAATCTGATTCGTCAAGAAACATTTGTTAAAAAGCACTATTATCCGCTGAATAATGAAGCTACGCCCAGTGTCGCAACAGTCAACATTGCTTGACGACGGGTGATATTCAAAAAAATAGTGACTGCGCAGATATATGCGCTCAAGGTTCACTATTATTTGTATTTGTATAAAACATATTCAGTATAATATAATAAATATTGCATGTAGTTGAGTGTAACATTGAAAATTTTCACCCCTCGAAAACCAAATAAGTCAAAAAGAGGATGGGTTTCTTTTCCAACTTCTACATAGTTTCGCCCCTGCAAAAACTGGTATAGACCTTGGAAATGTTTAAACGGGCTAAGAGAAATCAAATGCATCAAGAGTACTTAATTGTTTTTACCCAAGTTACATGCAAAAAAAGATTCAGAGAGACGTCACATAAAGTTAACGTTGATTTGAACTGAAGTTAGGGTGTCAAAAGTCATTCACGTCCAAAAGTGACATTGATCATGTGTGGTAGATAATAAACTCCTACGAGCTAAATATGCTGCCATAATCAAGTGAGGATCTTTCCCTAATCCTATATATAAATCCATTTACAATATTATATGCACTTAAGCAGCTGTTTATGACATTGTAAAATTATATAAACAAGACCAGTTTATATAATTTATATCAATTTAGATAATTAATAATATCATTTATATAATTTTATCAAGATAAGTGTATGGGGTAGAGGGAGCAGACATTGAGAATCAATGTTGTCGGACCACATGAAACTAAACTAACAGTCTTCCAAATAACCCGGGAGTCCAATGCCAGGGACCTGTTAAATTTGCAGCCGGGCATGTAAAAATTGCCAAATTACATGTCGGAAGAGGGCATATGTGAATCTTCTTTCGTTGTACGATCTTTACTTGCCATTTATTCTGTCCTACCCCCATTATTCGCTTAAACGTTGCTATATGTAATGTCGATGGATTGCCTGTCTACATTCTCGATACGACCTGTCAAATGATTGTCAATCTAATCATTGAAGTGTTTAGTTTAACCTATTTGTTTTCTCGAAGTTGCTTGCTAAATTATGAGATGTTCATCAATGCCACATACTGTGGCACTACAGTCATGATCCCATTTCAGAAATTCAGTTCAGCTAAACCGGCCAACAAATGACCAGCATGCAACTCAAAAGTTATTTATGAACAAAAACGCTTTAGAAAATGGCAATCACAGGCCATGGTTGGTTTACGACGCTGAAAAAATTAATATAAAACCTTTATACCCAATGGGTTTTTTTTGTTGCACAATACTGGTAAATGTAAGAATTTTGAGTAGGACATGTACAAATTTGAATGGCCTTGGAAAAAATGATAGGTCTACATGCCCGAAGGGCATGTGCTGAAAAAGAATTGTTGTGAAGACTGTAACTAAAGCGACAGCGCCGGGTGATCATATAAAGTCCCCTTTATTATATAATAATTTGGCAAATTATCAACACATCAAGCTAAAATTTCCAACATATCTTAACGGTGAGAATTTTTATTTTTTAAGTTGAAACCTCGTGTCCTGTGAAAAAAATGAAATTTGTATCCAATCTAAAGTCTTAAAATGTATCAAGGTAATTTTTCAATACAAATTTGCGGTTGGGGTTATAAATGAAGGATAAAACCAGAGACCTAGGAATGGAATACTCGGAAGTCTCTGGTTTTATTCTACCCCCAACTGGAAGTTGTATCCCATCTAAAGTCTTAAAATGTATCGAGGTAATTTTCGAGGAATAAATGAGTGGTTTACAATAAAGAGGCTCGACCAGAGATGTCTGAAACGATTTATTTGACAAGAAAAAAGTCTCTTGAAGCGAACGATGTCATTTAAAAGTAGGTTAATGATTGATAATGATACATGAACAAAATACGAGCTTGAAGCGGGGGTGCCTGAAATTGAGTTAGATATCTTGTGGTAAAAATAAGTAGGGATGCACCGTATATGAAACAAGTGCCTGTGATTGATAGTCTGAGATTTCTCTTCACCTAAATATTAAAAGCTTGCAGTGATCGCTATAAATCTATACAGCAGTCAAGTTACATACGGTAAACTAACATAAAAACAAGATTACAACAGTCATGATTACAGAAGGTATATTTTGAAGACTCTAGGTCAGTAGGTGAATGTAAACAGGTAAACACACGTGGGACAGTCACCGCAAATAAATGAACCACAAAACGACTTATAACATTAAAATGTAAATATTCATCTGCACACAGATTTTTGCATAATAATAATAATTTTTAAAAAGTGTAAATTAAAATATAAAATAAACAAACCTCAAACCTTGTAACATTGAGGCTTGTTTCCCTGCAAATCTTATTCTGGTTCTCTATCACTGAAAATGCAGGGAACCAGGCTGCGTTATTAACTCGTACACAGATTTGTTGATACGAATAAACCTATAAACATATACGAAATAAAATATTATCATAAAAAATGAAGAATTTCAAATTGCTTGAAAAATTATCTTTATGTAGTTTATAATAAATGGTTGTAATTGTATATTAATTTCTATCTATCCATTAAAATTTGATACGTATATCAGCTTATGTATCCATCTGAACAATTATTGTTATTACACCCCCTGTCACATCTTCATAGTTAAGCATGTAAGCATGGTAAGTAGGAATCAATTTCAGTTGAAGGGGACCAAAACCAAACATTTTTCAGTTTCATTTGGTGGGGAAGGGGGGGGGGGGGTTATAAACCTCAAATGATCATTTTATCTCTGTCACTGAACTGCTGAAAATAATGAAGGGAACTAGGCTGCGACAATGATTTGTTGACTGAATTAAAATACGAAATAAATTATCATACATACGAAATAAAATAATTTCATGAAAAAATGAAGAATTTCCAATTGCTTGAAAAAAAAGAAGCTTTTCATGTATGTGATTTACATTAAATGGTTGTACTTGTACATTTTCTATATATCCATTAAAATTTCATAGTATCAGTAGTTCACTATTTGTAAACATTAACAATAATATTAAATAAATGTTACACTCACTGTGGCTTTGACTGAGTTACTGTCACATCTTCATAATTAAACGAGAATATTCCCTTCCGTAAATATTACTATATATATCTGAACTGTTACCAATTAATCTTTCTTTGGTGAAAGAAAACCTCAGGGATGGAGAATAGGCCCGTACGTAATTTAGTTGGAGGGGGGTGGGGGGGGGGGGGTGAGCACAACCAAACAACATTTTTCAGTTTCAGGTTGGGGGTGCCTACAAACCAAAAATTTTTTAATAAGCAAAAGAAAAATACATTATCAGAGGTTATTATTGAGGGGGCCCAAAAGCAAAAGAAAAATAGATCATCAGAGGTTGGGGGCCCAAGCATAAAGGAGCAATGTTTTCTATAGTATACCTAAATTTCAGCAAAATTACAGGGGGCCTGCGCCCCCCCCCCCCCCCCCCCCGTTCCTTCAGCCATGTATTGTATCAAATCTGCTTCACCCTGATTCAGATTTTTTTTTACAGCATATATATTCTATTAGCAGAGGATCACATTATATTAATAAACAATTATTAAATTACAGCTATTTTTTTCTTACAGGGTCTGTTTCATTTATACTATATCATGATGATCATGTCCTGCATAATGTTTACAGAAAGTTTAATTTAAATTCTTAAGCTCGAAATAGCTGCGTCAACTTGCGAGACCATTTTTTTCTACGTTCGGCCTAATCTTTAAATATTTAATTTGTTTGTGGACTTGCATAAAAGAATTAAAAAATATAGGGGCCTATCATTTAACTTTATTTCGAATTTCCTTCAGGATTTTATATACCAAACTATAGTCTAACGATTATTTAAAATCATACTTTTTCTCTTGAAAGCTAAATTACTAGGCAAAAAAAACAACAAAAAAAAACGAATGTTTGTCTTGTGTATTCTTAATTACAACTTATTACTGTATCATTTTAGTTACTTACCCAAATTTCTCAACATCCATGGTGTTCAGAGGTCATTTTCTGAAAACTGAAGGGGCATTCCGATGGCATTCGGAACAAGTGACGGAAAGCACTTGCTAAGAATTCAAAACATGGTTCATAAATTTACAATATTTTTCCTTTTTAGGTTTTTAACATAAAACATGGAAAACTAAGTTAAAGAAACACTCATTTGAACAAATCAAAAGCGGAAAAAATATATATGCTAGATTTTTTGTTTAATTGCATGTTTTTCATGGTCTCCAAAATGCAGAAAAATTATCCTTTGAAATTATACGTAGGTTATAAATTCTTTTCTTTTTTAGGGAAGATGATAGAAATTAGACAACTTTTGAATGTTAAATAACAGAGTTAAAGATTAATAATATTTAATGGCAGACTGTTTATTTATCTATAAAAAGACATTTGCAATACTGATGAGGTCAAAATAATAGGTAGACCGAAAAAGGTCGCCTTAATCCAGTGGTCTCCCCAAGCCAGAAAATATATCCTCCATGGTCTCCTAAAGCCATATGTCATATATATATATATATATATATATATATATATATATCAGGGATGGGGTAATTGAAAAAAGTAATTGTAATTGACTGTAATTAATTACATTTTTTGAAGTAATTGGAAGTAATTTGTAATTGAACATTTTTTCAATTACTTGTAATTGTAATTTAATTAATTACACTGAAAAAATACCATGTAATTTCAATTACTTTTTCAATTACATTCAATTACTTTATATAATACACATTCATGATTTATTCATGATATATCGTCACCACTACCTCCCCATTTTACTGGTTTTTATTTTATTGTTAAACATATTCTCAATCCTTCAATAATACAAAATCTTAGGTTAATGCTTACAAAAAAAATAATTAAATGATTGGCTTGATAATAATAAACTAGTTTCTTTCTAATCATTATGTAGATTTTGAATTTTTTGATCTATGTTTATAAATATGAATTTTAAACCATCCTTCTTAGGTCTATTCAGCTATGAAACACACATTTATTATATTTCAATCTTTGTTGTTTGATCAATAATAAAGAAAAAGAAGGTGTGTGTCATTAATTAAGTTCTCTCTTGTTGGGAAGAGATAATTGCCCTCCAGATCACAGCTTTAAATTGCAATCAAAACAAATCAACTCCTCTAAAGAGATATTCATTCCATGATTTAGAAGACAAAGCCAATGGAGATAATTATTTCAATTTAAAATGCTCCGCTAGCTTTAGAAAAGAAACACTTTCATTTGATAATTATTTTAACATCTAAACAGATTTTTATGAATGAATTTTCTATCTGTACAATTCTGATTTATGAAGTAAAATTATTCAACATAAATAGCAATTTAGGATGTTCAGGTTACCTTCAAAGGAAATATATAATTTGAGGGGTAACAGTTGCGACTCATTTCACTCTATTAAAATGCTCACTTTTAATCAAATATCATAAGCCATGCAATTTGTGTACATGTAGGTTTGTGTGGTGGAAACTGCATGAAACTGATCGCGGATAGTTCTTTAAGAGATTCTTATTGTTTTGTAAATAAATGTTATAAATTAAACCAGAGTGATACACAATGCCTATAGCATATTATTTCTTGTACTGTTTGTGCAGAGGCTGATCTTATATACAAATAAATTAAGTTCTGTATATTCATTGACAAGGATTATAAAAATTTTCCAAAAAATTAAAAATGTAATTTGTAATTTAATTAATTACTTTTGCAAAGTAATTGTAATTTAATTAATTACATGTCTTAGAAAGCCTGTAATTTAATTGTAATTTAATTGAAAAAAAAGTCAAAGTAATTGTAATTTAATTAATTACATTTTAAAGTAATTGACCCCATCCCTGATATATATATATATATATATATATATATATATATATATATATATATATATATATATATATATATATATATATATATATATATATGACTGCCGTCACGAGAAAAGGGCCCTTAAGGTCAAAATTTCACAAATTGACTTTTTGGTAAATTTTGATAGCCCGACTCTTTCTGAGTTCAAATATACATAACTTTTAAAAATATCTCATTTTTTCACTATTTTATGATCATTTTAGTAAGGCGCTTCAAATCAACATTGACATTATTCATTGAATACTTAATGACGTCACGTCGTTATTCAAATAACCTTAAAAATACATATAAACTTTAGACAGTATATGATTTCTTCTTCCAAGCAACTACATGTGGATTGTCAATATTAAACAGTTGTTTTAAGTTTGTTATTACATGTGTAGAATTCTAGAAGCATATTCAGTAATTTCGAAAGGGGGGGGGGGGTGCATGTCTAGACAGGATCTAGAAATGGATAATATTCATTCGAAAATATAATACATGTACATGTACTGTACTGTGCAATTATTTCACTTTATGCACGTGTTTTTATATTTGATATTCTAGCGCAATTAAAAGAATGTATTAAGCACTTGTACATAAAAAAAAAAAATAAAAAAAAAAATTAAAAAAAAAAAAATCTACATACCGGTAGGTATCGCGGAGAAAGGGGATATCCAACCCAAATAAAACCTCATGTATTCTCTGTATCATCGACGAAATTTAATTTGAACAAATATTCACACACACGTTATGTTGTGTAAAGTTGTTTCAAATAAGTTTAATCCGTAGTGCATAGAAAATCATATATTGAAAAAAAAAGTTCTATTTCCAAGATCATTTTCTTTGTGAAAAAAAAATTAAGCATGTTTACAATGCGTAATAATATACAATTTCATTTCTGGGCCTGCCTTAGTTATGGAGTAGAAAAAAGGTAAAAGAGGCACATAATCAAGTCTTAGGATTAGCATTGCCTTATAAAAGTTTATCCCGTATATGAAAATTGATACTTTTTGTCTACTTATTTCTTTTTACGAGTAAATCACAATTTATTAAAAGCAATTATAAATGATTCTGTCCTTTAATTTTTTTCTTAAATCTTTATTCACCCCCATTTTGTTATCTTTAATTGTTAAAATATAGTTTCAAACATTTCCCCCTTCTCAACGCTACTAATAAACACTCGCAAACTCCAAATGGTACCTCGTTTCTTAAGAGTCGCTGATGTAATTTTAAAAAGAAAACATTAAGGAGATTGGTGTCTGTAATAAATGGTTCCTAATGTCGGAATAATTTAGTAAGGTGCGATCATATTGCAAAATATTAATTCTCACCTCGCGGACATGTATAGAACATCAACCCATGTTTGAGCTAACAAAAACCGAAAAGTTCGTGTTTGTATTTAAATCCTTCTTTCTTAGTCATTTATTAACAAAAAATCTACCTTACATATTCCACGGCCATCATAGTTGAAGAAGTAGTAAAAGAATTTATTATATCTCATTATACCTGTTCTATACCACCCCTTTCTGATTGGTTCCAACAGTTACGTGACTGAGTCTCATGATTCCCTTTCGTCGTTATGCTGTTCGTCATACATGTATTCAACCATTTCTAAAACATCGTGCATTTTTTTTCCGCAATGCATTTTCAACGGTTGTAAAACGAAAAAGTCCAAGAGCAGCAAAAGTGACAATAAAAGAATGGGTACATCTACCAAAGATTTAAGTTTCAAAGCGCATTAATTACTGATCATGTTTTGGTTCAGTAGTTTCATCGGAAATTGTCCGTTGCTTTTGACTGAAAGTATCCGTTTCAACGAAAAGGGTCCGTTATGCCTATAAACCGTGTCTACCAAACAGTGACGAAAATAGCGATCTTCTTTCCAATGAGGATGCTTAGAAAAAAAAGAAAAAAAGATAGGGAAGACAATCTACTTTTTAAAAATGAATGTTCATTTGAAAGTTGTGCCGAAATTTAAAGCTTTTGTTTATTTTTAAAACCTAGTTGTTTTTTGTTTTTTTTTTTTTTGGTATAACAAACAATTCATTGCATGATCATGAGGGAAATAAGAACATTAATTCGGCATTAATGCAATAAAATTCATATCCCCTTCGGGCGAAGACCTCTGGGAATATGATTTAATCCTCATATTTGCCAGAAGATCATGCAATTATAATGCATGTAAGGAAATTATAATTTGTAATATTTTGAGCTGGCAGTTTAAAAAGACCGAGACATAAATCAAGAAACAGTGCACTTTTCTGTGCATAATTAATATACTCTTTATTTCATTGGGGGACTCTGTAACTCTCCGGTTGTCCATTCCAATTTCCTCATGCAGAACAACGAGCTACAGATCTGCAGCTACGAAGACAGGCGCTCTTATTTTTCATCTTTCCCTTAATGCAGATTTCTTGATTGTCTTTATTGAGCTTGCGATTGATATTAATTTGGTTGATCATTTTGAAAAAAAAAATTATATCATTTTGAATGACACCCATGACCACCTGTTACTAGTACTTTTTTTCTATTAAAAGATGTCATATTGTCATTTCTCGGAAGTAAATGATTTCTTGAGAGCCTAATCATATGTTTCTTCTGTTTATACATATTTTCAAAATAAATGTCACTGTTGATGTACTTGTTATTTTCTTCAACATCGAGTTATGCTCGGGGGGAGGGGGGGGGGGTGGCATGAACTGTATTGAATTCCTAAGCAAAATGCAAGTTTATTTCAAACTGACTTTCATCGGAACAAATTAAACAAAATAGAGACAAAAGAAAATGTTATCATAAATTATGTTTAATGCATCTTCATATATATTTAATATATATTTAAAAATTATTTTTTTCAAGCAAAAAAATCGTATTTTAAAATTCATTTGCACTTTTGTGCAATTGGTCTAATGCTTTCCGGGATCATGAAATTTCACCGTTCACTATTTTTCGATTTGAGTTTTTTTTCAAGTACCACAATGAATACGACAATACTGTAGAAAAGAAAATACAAAAGAGCTTTTAAAATATTTTTGTTTTAGTTTTTATACTATATACACATGTAATAGTTATATGTGCGATTTCGAAACCTACATTATTACCAGAGACATACGCACAACCTTTTATTTAACCATTTAGCAATAGAATCAAAGCAGAGGGGTGTACCCTTAATTTTTTTCCATTAGAATATTCTCTTCCTGTTAATTTTAAGTACGAAATTATTTATTCAAAGTTGCCCCCCCCCCCCCAATACACACCCTCAATTGTTGTAATAGGTTCAAATCGTTCATATTTCAGTATCTTTATCTTCACACAAAACAAGGTTCTCTTAAATTTTTTGATTCGAACTTTGAACGGATGTTCTTTTAATTTGGAGACTTTTTTGCTTGTCATTTATGACCCCCCCCCCCACCTCTTTTTTAAACGACGGCACACTAAATTGTCTTACTGTGCTTGTCGATATGATAAACTGTGGAATAAAATCAAAATATGTCACTACAGTTTTACAACTTTTTTTCTGAAATAAGAAAGCGCTTTTAAGCAACGCGTAAATATGTACTTTGAGTGCTCTCTCTCTCTCTCTGAAAAAAAAAAATTATACAAACTACCTTTAGTATTAAGAATAATAAATACATAAATGTATCAGTCAAATATAAGCATTTGCAAATTGCTCAGAAACAAATATATCTGTAGCTTTGCAACCTATACAGATATCGCTATTAATTGCTCAACCTGACAATGTGCTCAATGTAGCATTGGGATTACGTAATATAAAATATTTACACGGAAACATGATGATGAATTAAAAAAAATGTTCTAAATAGTAAAAAAATTGTTATTTGTTAAAATTGTCTGCATCAAAATTCTTTTAATTTGATATTATGTTACACCTTAAAATCCAATTTTAATTCTTTCTCTCTACACGTGTACACAAAACGCAGTCGACAAAAAAATCACTTCCATGTTTACAATACCGCGACTTTGACGTCGTTTTCTGAGCATTGTGACGTCAAAAGATAAGGGCCCTTTTCTCATGACGGCAGTCATATATATATATATATATATATATATATATATATATATATATATATATATATATATATTCAAAAACGATCAATAGAAATCATTATTATATAGTCTATTTATAGTCTCTATATAATCTATACAAACGCAAACAGTTCATAACACTACATATTCACTGGTTTTGAAGCCGTATTCACCGGAGGGTCGGTGCGCGTGCAGGGGCATTGTGACGTCACAATCAACACCTCAAACAACGTTGTAAACAATGGTTGCAAAGGCCGGAGCCAGCTGTGTATCTGAGCAGGAAAAACATAAGCCAAGCCTATCGCAGGATTATTTTCTAAACATTACGATGTCTTACAAACAGCAAAAATAAAACACGGAAGTCATAATTTGTAATCTGGACATTTTTTTAAATTTTTCTACGACAGAAGTTCGTAAATGAAGTGGTATCATCATTCAGCCTTCAATGTCTTATTTATTCAAATCCGGACTATATAATAAAACAATTATGGACTCTTTCGGTGGTGAATCAATAAAAATCAATATGATATTGCTGTGGAAAAATTTAGAAATTTATTTCAAAATAAAGGATTATCTCCCTAATGCATGGCTCTGATCCTTCGACGTATTTGGCTCCAGTCTTTTGCATCCCCTTTTTCAATTCTTCTAAGTTTTTTTTTAATATTTCGGATTTCCAACGTTTCGGCATGAGCATCACGGAAGAGACATAATTTGTGCATCTGGTGCATCAAAATTGGTACCGTATAAGATTTATACATTCTAAAGACAATGACCCTGCACGGATATATAATGACATGATACAGTTATTATTATGTACGTCATTGCACATCAATGTGTGATAGGAGATTCATACGGACGTACATTATGAAGGAACAATGATCCATAAGTATGTTTCATCAATGACTAAATTTATAAATAAAAATATGCATAGTTAAGTTTACTGAGGCATCTAATTATAAGTAAAAGTAAATGACAATAAATACATGTGTACAATGTACATTTATATGTTAAAGACCGTTTTCAAAAGATATATAACAATGATCATTAACAAAATCATGCAAATTTGTACATTTATTTCCTCCGTTTAAGGTGTTATATCCATCTGATAAGAGAGATAACTTTCCAAGGAAATTAATCAAAGGAATTCAATTAATTGTCTTACCAGAGTTTAACAATGGGGACCATTATATAGTCAACTCATTCAAATCTAAACTATGTTACAAATACATTTATTGATTTCTAGTTTCTATTTTCAATATTTTAATTAATTACTTATAATAATTTACCTAAAACATTTATACTCAGTTCCTTTAAACTGTTAAAATTAAGATATTTCTTTCTCTTAACACAAATTCCTTTCATTGTTACAGAAATTTCAGATTCAGAATTTTTATAATCAATTAATCAATATTTTTTTTTACTAAAAATATTTTGAATAACGATAACTCCTGTAGATGGATGCATTTTTATTCTACAAGCACAGAAAAAAATGTGATATTCTGATTTAAAAAGCAACGCTTCATTATGTTTTCTAATGTGATTTAGATAGGTATGATAGTAAATATTATTTTTCATATTATTATTAAGTCTTCCGTTCACAACGGAAGACTTATAGTGATTGTATTGTTTCTTTTTATTATTAAGTCTTCCGTTCACAACGGAAGACTTATAGTGATTGTATTGTTTCTTTTTATTATTATTATTATTATTATTATTCCTCCCAAATTTTGTGAGCGCGATTACTCAGAGATGGTTGGATAGATTTTCACAATTTTTCACATGATAGTAGGCTGATATATGAAGTTTATATAAAATTCCGTTTTTTGAAAAATTCACTTCCGGTCCGAAGTTACAGCCGAATTTCCAATTTTTAAATGGACTTTTGTCCGGAATTTTTCTCGGAAACGGTTTGAGATAAAGATGTGAAATTTACAGGGGTATTAGATCATGACATTCTCTTTGTTTCGAAGTTGTTTTCGTGTGTTTCCGGTACTTCCTGTCCGAACCGGAAGTGAACTTGTGTTTGGTCAATTTTCAACTTTTTTGTTTTTTAATATTTTTTCAAGATATTATTATGTATAACAGAGGTTATTCTACAAATACTAAATATATAATTTGTTTTGAAATCAGATTCCACATTTTGCAGATTTTCGGTACCCTCATTTTCCCTATTTACCTAGTGTGTAGACAATGGGCAAAGAAAGATAACTCTGACTTGTAAGTGAGAATAGAACTTTCGAGATAAAGGCGGAAATAGTATCGATGACGTCAGAGACATATACACTCTCCATATCAAAATATTTAGACGTTCTATATTCACTCTTCAAAATTTAAGAGTACGTTGGTTACCGCTTCCAGTGCATGTAAAGTTTGAAGTTGCCAGTGTAGTGTAAGTCTGTATTGACAGTTAATTGATTTACACATGAATATATCTAAAAAAAATTAATATATGTGCTAGGTAGCTAATTCAAGTAAATATATTATGAGCACTGAATATACATTTATAGTGATGGACAGGCATGCAATTTTATCTATCTCGTATAGTAAGTTCAGAATACGATAGTTATAAGCCTTCTATAATGTAGACGATTTATTATTCTCTATGATTTGAATGCGAAATTATCCCGATTTCCGAGTTTTAATTTCGATATTAAAAAATATTACATACACTCAAAAAGGAATTGAGCGATAGAAAATTGTAATACAGTACTGTTTTAAAGCCTTTATAAATAAATTGATATCTGCCACTTAAAAGAAAGAAAATCAATCTATAGATTAGATTTGGTTATTACTTGTATATTTGATAAAAAGTTAAATTATTTATGACACATGATCTATACTCTATATACCCAAGAAATTATAAAAGATGTGAAAAGACGATTCTTGGATTCTTGTGAAATACTCAAAGAGTTAAAAAAAAAAATGTGAAAACGCGATTCTGTGTGAAATAATGGTACGCTATATGTTTCTTTTGAAAAAAAAAACCATGATAAAAAAAATTGCACAGGTCTCTTGATATGTGGGATAAGTATACCTGAATGAACACAATTTTATGCAGTGATATATAATTATGTACATGCAACTGACGTCCGTACTTTTCCTTATAATTCATAAAACATAAAACTATCTAATTCCTTTGAAGCCTCCTCCCCCTCCCCTCCCCCCCCCCCCCCCCCGTCTTGATTAATATTTGGAGACGTTCGTGCAGCTAGGCATTTGAATTATATATTCGGTTTAGATTTAAATCTGGAACATGTGAATATAATTACCATTTACATGTATACAGAATTTCATATTCTATAATGGTAGATTTGTCATTATGAAATGTTCAATTTACGTCTGAGAGAGAGAGAGAGAGAGAGAGAGGAGAGAGAGGAGAGAGAGAGATTCCCTCTTAATCCCGATCCTCCTATACATTTACATAGACCAAAAATTAGTTCTATATCGGTCACACCCATTCTTTATTAAATGTTTTCTGATTTCATAGTCATGGTCACATTCTGTACATTTTTCAGCTTAAAAAGTATCACACGAAGTGCACCTGTGTTGACCTGTCAATCAAAATCACTTGACGCTGTATGCACTGCAATTAAGTAGCCTGAGTTTGAAATGATCTTGAAGTATGATCTTTAAGTAAATCTGATGCAACAAACTTGTGAAAAAATAGAATAAAATAAAAAAAAATAAAATATCTCGGTATTATGAACTTCGATTGTGGGACGTGAAGACCGGTCCTTTGGATGAGATCGTATAAATCGAGGTCCCTTGTCGCAGAAGGTGCTGGCATAAAAAAGATTCCCCTCTGCTCATTTGCGATAAGTGCCAAAGTATAGGACAAAAATTTGCAGTCTCCACCGCAGAGTGGTGTCGTCTCCATGTAAGTGAAAAATTCTGGAGAGGGACGTTAAACAACATACGTGAAATCAATCAATCGATTGCTGAAGAATTACTGTAATTGAATAATCTGTCTTATAGGTATGCTGTCAAATCTTGATATTATAACTTTACAAAACTCAGTGACTTTACGTTTAATGTGATACTAACTTAATTCATTATATTTTTTTATAACACCATACACAATTATGCCAAAACATACATGATGGTACGGTGTTCGTTCGTCTGTTTGTTTGTCTTAGAAATGATTGCAAACAATTTTTTTTAAAATTGCTAATGATATACGTATATCTCTTATAGGTGCCAAATGTATTATACAAGATTGATAATGAAAATCAAAGTACCTTAAGTACTGAAAGGACTTTTTTTCCAGTTATTTTTTTCTTTCACAGTAAATATGATATGTATGTTTTTTACACAGAAAAAAAGCAAATTCTTACAGATTTAGAAGAACGGAAGACTTTTTTGTTGCCATGGCAACAAGAGTCTAGTTATTATTATTATTATTATTCCTCCCAAATTTTGTGAGCGCGATTACTCAGAGATGGTTGGATAGATTTTCACAATTTTTCACATGATAGTAGGCTGATATATAAAGTTTATATAAAATTCCGTTTTTTGAAAAATTCACTTCCGGTCCGAAGTTACGGCCGAATTTCCAATTTTTAAATGGACTTTTGTCCGGAATTTTTCTCGGAAACGGTTTGAGGTAAAGATGTGAAATTTACAGGGGTATTAGATCATGACATTCTCTTTGTTTCGAAGTTGTTTTCGTGTGTTTCCGGTACTTCCTGTCCGAACCGGAAGTGAACTTGTGTTTGGTCAATTTTCAACTTTTTTGTTTTTTAATATTTTTTCAAGATATTATTATGTATAACAGAGGTTATTCTACAAATACTAAATATATAATTTGTTTTGAAATCAGATTCCACATTTTGCAGATTTTCGGTACCCTCATTTTCCCTATTTACTTAGTGTGTAGACAATGGGCAAAGAAAGATAACTCTGACTTGTAAGTGAGAATAGAACTTTCGAGATAAAGGCGGAAATAGTATCGATGACGTTAGAGACATATACACTCTCCATATCAAAATATATAGACGTTTTATATTCACTCTTCAAAATTTAAGAGGACGTTGGTTACCGCTTCCAGTGCATGTAAAGTTTGAAGTTGCCAGTGTAGTGTAAGTCTGTATTGACAGTTAGTTAATTTACACATGAATATATCTAAAAAAAAAAATTAATATATTTATGCTAGGTAGCTAATTCAAGTAAATATGTTATAAGCACTGAATATACATTTATAGTGATGGACAGGCATGCAGTTTTATCTATTTCGTATATTAAGTTCAGAATACGATAGTTATAAGCCTTCTATAATGCAGACGATTTATTATTCTCTATGATCTGAATGCGAAATTATCCCGATTTCCGAGTTTTACTTTCGATATTAAAAAATATTACATACACTCAAAAAAGGAATTAAACGATAGAAAATTGTTATACAGTTCTGTTTTAAAGCCTTTATAAATAAATTGATATCTGCCACTGAAAAGAAAGAAAATCAATCTATAGATTAGATTTGGTTATTACATATATATTTGATAAAAGGTTAAATTATTTATGACACATGATCTATACTCTATATACCCAAGGAATTATAAAAGATGTGAAAAGGCGACTCTTGGATTCTTGTGAAATACTCAAAGAGTTAAAGAGTGTGTGAAATAATGGTACGCTATATATTTCTTTTGAAAAAAAAAAAAAAAAAAACATGATAAAAAAATTGTACAAGTCTGTTGATATGTTGGATAAGTATATATCTGAATGAACACAATTTTATGCAATGATATATAATCATGTACATGCAACTGACGTCCGTACTTTTCCTTGTAATTCATAAAATTATCTAATTCCTTTGAAGCCCCCCCCCCCCCCGTCTTGAATTTGAATTATATATTCGTTTTAGATTTAAATCTGGAACATGTGAATAACATTACCATTTACATGTATACAGAATTTCATATTTTATAATTATGAAATGTTCAATTTACATGTCTGAGAGAGAGAGAGAGAGAGAGAGAGAGGAGAGATTCCCTCTTAATCCCGATCCAAACCAAAAATTAGTTCTTTATCGGTCACACCCATTCTTTATTAGATGTTTTCTGATTTTATAGTCAGTCATGGTCACATCCTGTATATTTTTCAGCTTAAAAAGTATCACACGAAGTGCACGTGTGTTGACCTGTCAATCAAAATCACTTGACGCTGTATGCACTGCAATTATAAGTAGCCTGAGTTCGAAATGATCTTGAAGTATGATCTTTAAGTAAATCTGCTGCAACAAACTTGTGAAAAAAATAGAATAAAATAAAAAATAAAATATCTCGGTATTATGAACTTCGACTGTGGGACGTGGAGACCGGTCCTTTGGATGAGATCGTATAAATCGAGGTCCCTTGTCGCAGAAGATGCTGGCATAAAAAAGTTTCCCCACTGCTCAATTGCGATAAGTGCCAAAGTATAGGACAAAAATTTACAGTCTCCACCGGCGAGTGGTGGCGTCTCCATGTGAGTGAAAAATTCTGGAGAGGGACGTTAAACAACATACGTATAATCAATCAATCAATCAATCAATCGATTGCTGAAGAATTACTGTAATTGAATAATCTGTCTTATAGGTATGTTGTCAAATCTTGATATTATAACTTTACAAAACTCAGTGACTTTACGTTTAATGTGATACTAACTTAATTCATTATATTTTTTTTATAACACCATCACAATTATGCCAAAACATACACACAGTGAAGTTTATGATAGTACGGTGTTCGTTCGTCTGTTTGTTTGTCTTAGAAATGATTGCAAACATTTTTTTTTTAAATTGCTAATGATATACGTATATCTCTTATAGGTGCAAAATGTATTATACAAGATTGATAATGAAAATCAAAGTACCTTAAGTAATGAAAGGACTTTTTTCCAGTTATTTTTTTCTTTCACAGTAAATATGATATGTATGTTTTTTTTACACAGAAAAAAGCAAATTCTTACAGATTTAGAAGAACGGAAGACTTTTTTGTTGCCATGGCAACAAGAGTCTAGTTATATATTATTATTATCATATACCTCATATTTTTAATTTTATGATGAGATAAAAAATTATTGATCTTTCTATTCACCATATCAAATTTTCTTCATATCATATTAGACATAATCATTTCTGAAAAAGTAAGCAACGCTTCATGCTTCAAACTATTTTTCATTTGAATCTAATGCTATTGTTGTTGATGAAAATGAATGTTGGCAAAAAAAAAAGATCGTGAAATTTGGAGTAGAGGGATATTTCACCTTAAGTTAATGGAAAAATGGCACCCGAATATATTTTATCTATTTGTCAAGGAATGTTTTAGTTCTCGTGTGTAAATCACAGACTTGTAACGTTGGCTTAAACATTTGCCTACGTGTACGTTACAAGTTTTTTTATTAGTCCCCTACCGGTGAAACCGGAAGGGACTATAGGTTTCCTCTGAGTCTGTCCGTCCATCTGTCTGTCCCTCTGTCTGTCTGTCAGTCTGTCCCACTTGGTTTTCCGCACTTTTTTCCTAAACGCTTGCAGATATTGAGCTGATTTTTGGTATGTGAGTGTATCTTGATGAGTTACAGATCAAGTTTGCATTTCGTCCCGCTTCATTGATTTTTGACGGAATTACGGCCTTTTCAATTTTTAGAGGTTTTCCGCAATTTTCTTCTAAACGCTTTCAGATATTGAGCTGATTTTTGGTATGTGACTTTACCTTGATTAGTCATAGACCAGGTTTGCATTTCGTCCCGCTTCATTGATTTTTGACGGAATTATGGCATTTTCAATTCTTAACGGGAACCAGATTACACTTGCCGGTAGGGGACTAGTATTGCTAATGCAATACTCTCAGAATGTTTGTTCATTTACAAACCAAAAAAAATTCACAAGTTAAAAACAAAATCCTCATATTTAATTTTACATGTATAAAATCAGCAAAAATACACTCAAAATTAGAATATATGTATATTTCTCAACTTGACTACACATGAAAATGGCACTGAAATCATTTCATACTTACCTCAGCAAAATCAAAAGACACAAAAATGTAAATATTAACCATCATTGTTACTTATTGTATAAAAGATGATATAGCCAACTAATCTAGTAATATGTAATGTGAAATAACTGTGTCAAAAGGTTAGTGTTAATAATAGCACTCCTTTATAAAAATCATCATCCTTTTGCTTTTGAAAGACATAAATGAACATACCATAGTAATGCATATATATGACCAAGATATGAATGAACATCTATAGCAATGCATTTATATGACAAAGCTAGAAATGGAAATACTATAGTAATACATAAATATATGATAAAGATAAAAATGAACATACTGTAGTAATGTATATTTATATGATAAAGATATAAATTAACATAATATAGTAATGCATCTATATGACAAAGATATAAATGAACATCCTATAATAATGTATATATGATAAAGATATAAATGAACATAGTTACTGTAGTAATGCATATATATGACAAAGCTAGAAATGAACATTCTATAGCAATGCATATATATGACAAAGATATAAATGAACATACTATAGTAATGCATATATATGATAAAGATATAAAGTAATGCATATATTTGATAAAGATATAAATGAACATACTATAGTAATTTGTATATATATGATAACGATATAAATGAACATACTATAGTAATGTATATTTATATGATAAAGATATACATGAACACACCATGGTAATGCATATATATATATATATATATATATATATATATATATATATATATATATATATATATATATATATATATATATATATATATATATATATAATGAACAAGGAATTGGTTCATCAAAGAAAGAGGAAATTGTGGCTTCGAATTTAAATTAATCCGTGATTCGGAAATAAGTTTAAACAAGAAGAAATCGGTAAATGTATGACTAATAAAAAGCTGAAAGTGTGTCTGCCTAATCTAAAAAAAATTAACTGAAATAAACATAAATCATCAAAAGTAGTTAAATGTAAAGGTAGCGAACAGTGATCATTCTCAAAGGTCCATTTAAACAATACAAATTATGAGCAGAGCCAACACGGACCTGATCAGGGATCAGGTGCCATGGAGGAGTAAGCATTCCTTACTAACCGGTAACACCCACCGTGTGCTCCTTGTAAACAGAAAGCTCCATAGTCAATTCATTGTGAAAATAATGACCTAACATTTGGTATGAAAGATATCAGTCAACATTCGATCCAATGACAGATTTGAATTTATAAACAAGGACATTGCATCAAATAAAACATTTCGTACTGTCAAGATTAAATGGGATTTTTGTTATCATCAACTTATTTGTCAATAGCCTGCCTCGTTTTCGAATTGTTCATATGTAGAAAAGAACATGCTCTTAAGTTGTACTGATTTAACTGGGAGATATAAACTCGATATGCACGTGATAATCGTATATTGATAAAAAATTGACGATAGGAAAATTGAAATCGTCAAGTTTATCATTAAGTTTACTTTTCATCTTTTGCCGAAATATGGCTGAAATATCGGCGTTAAACAATAACAATACTTGTCGCCATTGTCTTCCTCTAGTAAAGCATCAAATATGAAATAATTATGTCAGACTCTGTGGTGTCTTTTATTTCGTGTTCAGTGGGATATATCAAATCAACGTAGGAATGAATCTGAACATAGATAATTGATAAAACGTCGTCGATACATCCACATTCAAATTGAAGGCAACAGCAAGAGTTTTCATTTCATGAAAAAGTTGTGAAATAAAGTCTGCTTCAGTTGAAATTAAAAACAAGTCCGTTAATAACGGGATACATCTAGTAATTTTAAGTATATAATACACCGCCAGCAAATACATATTTACCACTTAATTAAATCAAAATATTTAAAAAAAAAAACAAATACTAATATAAAAATATTCAATTAAGACATTGCTTCAATGTCCTTCCAAAGATATTGCTGCTTGAAACGTTAACAAATAAGATAACAAGGTAAATATAGATCTGTAATTTGGTCAGTATTTTGTCAAAACATAAGGTTACACAGCCTTAAAAATATTATTTCTGAAAACATAGCTTACTTCTATAACAACAGGAATTTAGTTTTATTCTAAAGGGCTCTTCTTGATAACTATTCATTGAAATATTCTGTTTCATAATAATGTCATATAATTTTGTGCATTCTGTATAAAAATCATATTCGCATATGAGGTGATATCCTGGAACCTACTTGATGCTGTTTCTTTCCTGAGTAGACCTAATAAATAGCATAGATGTCATTCATGATCTTAATGCCGGAAGAACTTGGTACATCTTGGTCGTCAACAACACAGACGGTGCTTATATAAATGAGATTCCATCATTTCAGGAGCAAACATCACCAAACATCAAATACAAAAGTAAATATTCCTTACCTTTAATCGGAAACATATTTGTTTGTGTTGAACCTGAGAACATATCAGTGATATTTTCTTTCTTCAACGTATCTTAACTATTCTTTTGATAATTTTACATGTACAGTAAATAATAGTTTAATTGAACTTACAGGAAAACTAATGCTGTTCCGATATAATTATTCAAAATTTGCTGATACGCATTATTCAATAGGGAATGAATTCTTACATGCGGACAATCCTTTTTTTGTGTGAAATACTAGCAAGCTTTTTTAAGCATATGCTCTCTGAATTTTTCGTATTTCGCCATATTTTGACATCGTATTAGCTCACAAAACCAAATAAAAGGTTAATAAATGTCTTGTCCCTTTTGTACTTGTAGTTTTGGGCGGCTATAGGTAAACTAAAGATGAGAAGTTTGATCCTTTTGCTGGTAGTAGCGGCAATATTACCTGGGTCTTCTGCTTGGTTTTGGAATGTTTTTCGGAGATACTTCGATTATTCATATAAGGAGATAGGGTTGCTAAGCAAGTATCATACCCCTAGACCACGGAGTCACTTGATTATACAGCAAATCAAATTCAAACATTAGGTCACATATAATGTTTATATTCAAGTTCTATATTGTCAAAATTTTACACAATACATGTCTAATTTAGCCTCAACTAAACAGTTCTAATAGATGTTATTAGAATATAAAGTCCGCCGACAACCGTATTATACCTAATAACTCTCCACATGCCCCTGTGCTAAAAATAGTGCCAATCGACTTTTAATACAATAAATAAAAAAGAAAGCGGGTCGGAACACTTTGAGAGGGGCGAGAGAGGCCATAGGGAGTTATGATACAACTTCATTGCAAAAGTTCAAAAGCTTCTTGAGATATCGCCCGGAAACGAAAGTGTTACACACAGACGGAATTTATGAATTTACGACCTTGAACTTTGACCTTTTGACCTCAAAATCAATAGGGGTCTTCCTTAAGCCACAGGGAGTTGTTATGTAAAATTTTATTTCAAAAGCTCAAAGAATTCGCCAGATATTGCGCGGATACGAAAGTGTTAAAACAGACAAAATTAATGTATTTATGACCTTGACCTTTGACCTTTTGACTTCAAAATGAACAGGTTTTTTCTTTAGGCCATAGGGAGATGCTATGCAAAATTTCATTGCAAAAGCTCAAAGGGTTCCCGAGATATCGCGCGGAAACGAAAGTGTTACAGACAGACAGAAATACAGACGGACGGACGGACGGACAGACAAACCCAAATTAATATCCCCCACTTTCAATGAAAGCGGGGGACAAAAAGAAATGAGATTCCATAGTAAAATTGTTTAAGTATGTAGACTGCTAAAAGATTTGTATTATGTTGGACAGCATTTTTCATAGTCTTTGCATTAATACATCGATATTAAGTCGTTCAGTTAATTTTTATGACTTATTTAATTGTTTATGAACATGTATTTATTAATTCATTTTATTAATTTTTTTATTTTTTATTTATTTATTTTTTTTATATTTCTTTCTTTCTTTTTTTATTCATTCATTCATTTATTTAAATGTACATGTATATATTAATTAAATAACATGTATATGTTTGTTTATTCATGTTTTCATTCCATAGTAAATTCCTTTATATTGCGCTTAATTTTTACTGTTGAAAATCAGTTTAAGTTTTTAGAATATTATTAGAGAATTGTATTATCCATCATGTTTTAATAAGTGGTGAAAACTTAACATCTAACTTTTTGAGTCGCCCGGGTGGCGCAGTGGTTAGAGCGTCTGCTCTAGAGTCGCGGAGTAAGGAGCTGATCCTTACGTCGCGGATTCGAATCCCACTGTGGGACGTGGAGACCGGTCCTTCGGATGAGACCGTATAAACCGAGGTCCCGTGTCGCAGTAGGTGTTGGCACGAAAAAGATCCCTCACTGCTCAATGGCAGTAAGTGCCGAGCATAGGACAAAATTTACAGCTCTCCACCGGCAAGTGGTGGCGTCTCCATATGAGTGAAAAATTCTTGAGAGGGACGTTAATCAATATAACTATTTGGGTTCAACTTCAAACACCGAAATGTTAATGACATACTGAGTATTTATTTTTTCTTCTTTTTTTTTCCCAAAGGATTTTTGCTTATTTCAGAGGAAGATGAAATTGTGTTTTCGAATTAAAATCAGTCTTTGAGTTGCATATCCATAATTTATATGAAGAGGTTTTTGTAAAATCATGATATTATTGCCAAGTTGAACTTGTCTGTGGAATCTTGAAAGTACACTTTAATCATCAATAGAAAGTGAGTTTTAGCAGTGTAATGCATTAGCAGAAAAACTTTATAGACTTAAATTAAAGTTGCTTCTTTAACAAATACCCAGTAAGGGCATTCACGTCATGTGCGGCTAGGTAAAGGACACTTGAAACGTTTCACAATTAAAACATCAATATAAAATTATTCATCACTATTTTGTCAAATTCAACACTTAAGACCTTTGAGATATCTTTTTCACACAAAAAGGGTCGTTTCAATAGCAGCAAAACATTTAGTTTCTGAGGAGTTCCATTTTTCTACTATATTGATTGAAATAATTAAGGTCCTTTGACTCTCTGAAAGGAGAGAAAATTTACACTAAGAATAATGTACTATTATTCCTTTTTAAAATTGTCAAATAAAAATACTATTTTCGTAAAATGTTGCCTTATTGGAAATTATGCTGAAATTTATGTACATCTTAAATGTAATTTTTTTTTTTCAGGAAAATCTTAAGGGTTAAAGAAAATTAAAATTATGAGTAAAAATAAGGATGGTGAACTTTAACTTTGAACATATTGTATAAAATCAGAGGGCATTCACATTAGAGATGATATCCTGGAACTTATATTTACTTGATGCAGTTTCTTTCCTGAGTAGACCTAAATTCAGAATGAAAATGAATAATATAGAGGTCATTCATGACCTTAATGCCGGAAGAACTTGGTACATCTCGGTCGTCAACAACACAGACAGTGATTATATAAAGGAGATTCCAGCATGAGCATTTTAGAGGCAATATCACCAGATATCAAGCATAAAAAGTAAGTTTCTCTTATCTTGAACGGAAAATAATTGGGTTAAGAATATATTAAGAATATATTCCTGTTTTCGAGGTAGCTTCAGAATTTTTATAATAATTTTATATAATGGTTTCTATGAATTCACGAAAATATTAATGTTGGTCCCATATAATTATTCAAAATTTTCTATTATTAAATTTCATTGGGAATATACGAATCCCTTTTTTGTGAAAAAAGCACTTTTCTGCATATGCTGAATGACCCCTTAGAGGTCAACAAAAGCGAATAAAAATAGTTATGCAATGTTTTTCTTTTTTTCTGTACTTGTAGTTTTTGGCGATTATAGGTAAGATAAAGATGAAAAGTTTGATTTTAATGCTGATCGTAGTAGCCATTTTACCTGGAACTTCTGCTTGGTTTTGGAATGATTTGTGGAGATGCCTTGAATCATATAAGGAAATAGGGACAATTAAAGAACAGATAGTGAAACTGGATACTCAAATAAAAAATCTCACGAAAGGTAAAGGACCTCTCTCTCTCTCTCTCTCTCTCTCTCTCTCTCTCTCTCTCTCTCTCTCTGTGTGTGTGTGTGTGTGTGTGTGTGTGTGTGTGTTCCCCTCAAGTATAATATCAATTAACTAACTTGCTTTTTTTACCAGCACCAATTGCCTTCCACGCGTACCTGGGCCGGGATCAGACATACGCTGTTAATATACCATGGAAATACGACACCGTCCTGACTAACGTTGGAAACGCATACAACAAAGTTTCAGGAAAATTCACTGCTCCAGAGGATGGTCTTTATCTGTTTACCTATTCTACCTCAGTTAATCTCAATGGCCAAGCAGCACCAGCATTAGTGGTCAATGGGAATGATGTTAAGGTCCTACAAGTGTGCAAGAATACGGCCCCTGGTGACAAAAGATTTACATGCAGCAATACTGTCGTTATCCAGTTGCAGAATGGGCAAACTGTAAATATACAAGAAACGGTGACAACTGCTCAACCATTAGGTACTTACACAACCTTTGCCGGATTCAAAATTTAATATGCTAGGAGGCGGGATTGAAGCTGTTTTTAAAGTACATATGACTTTTTGAATGTAAAAATTTTTCAAAAAGTTTTGAAAACAGTATTTTAGAAGTGGCATTTTGCTTTGTTCGAAACATCAATAGAAAACTGATAGTAGAAATTGATAAATGTACTCTTAGCTAATAAATGAATATGTTTTGTTTGCAACACTATTTTTTTTAAATTTCTTAACAAATCCTAGTTATTATCTATGTACAGATATGAAAAATGTTTTGATAAGCTCTGAACATTTTGTAAATATGGTTGTTTCCTTTGCGTTCTTTCATAAGATGAGGAGGAGTACTTATGTTAATAATCAGATTTTTTAAATTTAACAACAGATATTACAGTAACTTTTGAAAGATAAACACGTTATACAACTCTATGAAGATCGTCAGCTGAAATCTTGTATTTTACTACGTCCAACGAAATAAACCAAAAGTTAATACTAGAAAAATATTTTTAGAAAAAAAATGTAAAGCTTTTTTACTGTTACATATATAATTTTTTCCTCAAGAATGTCACACCAAATATTTTTTTTTCTTCTGTCCAAAAATGTGTCGAGTTGTGTTTAATTTGACCAATCATATGCATATAAAACTGAGAAGGTTTTTCCGAATTTACTAATATTTGTTACCACAAGTTATGTTTATCTATTCTAGGATTATTCTTCAAATGTCTATTTTGATTTTTATCCTGTATTGTTTTGTAAAAAAGAAAATCTGCTCTGAAAAAATTCCACATACGATTGATAAGCAATATAGTTTTTAATTTTTTTCTCTATTGGAACTTACAAATTAATGACATTTAGATACATGTATCAATCAGATCTCATTTAATAAGATTATCCTGGAGCGATTTAGCTATTAAAATCTTTACAAATACGCTAAATGTTATCTTCTTTAATTTTTGAAAATGATTTTCAAATGAAAGCAAACAAGATTAATCTAATATCATTTATGTGATACCGTTCACGGTAGCTCAGTCGGTAGAGCGCTCGCTCCGTGATCGGGAGGTCGTGAGTTCGAATCTCGGCCGCGACTGACCTAAGTTGATAAAAAAAATGGGTAGCAACTGTTCCTTCGCCATGCGCTCGGCACTTTGAAGTGAAAGTTGCGGGTCCTTCGGATGAGACCTTAAAAACCGAGGCCCCGTGTCACGGCAGGCGTTGGCACGATAAAGATCCCTCACTGCTCAATGGCCGTAAGTGCCGAGTAAAGGTCAAAATTTGAAGCCCTTCACCGGTATATGGTGACGTCTCTATATGAGTGAAAAATTCTCGAATGGGACGTAAAACAGCATACAATCAATCAATCAATCATTTATGTGATCATTTAATGATCAAGCTATTTATGGTTTTTTTCTTTTATTGAAATATTCACAAAATCAAAATTTAGTTTTGTAGAGTTCTTAAATTTTCAGTGAACTGAAAAGCATACATTCATCCTAGATAATAGATACAATATTATGAATATTCAGTATCTACCTATAATCAATACAACTATGCCCACTTAAATACAGAAAACTTTTTATTTTGCTTATATAATACAAAACACTGCAGCTAACTTTGTCATCTTTCTGGATTGTTTACATTTGTTGAAGTCTTTAATAAACGCAGTGAGAATAAAAAACAAGAGGACCACAACGCTCGCCCGAGTCACCAAGACCCCAACGTTCTTCTTCGGTAGAATTTTTTATATATTAAATATATTTGATTTATTTTATCAATGAAATCTCATTTCATGAGATTACTCTGGAGCCTATATATACCTATGTAAAATTTTGACGCCCATTGTGGTCCCATCCTACCCATGGGGTCATGATTTAAACACATTTTAATCTATAATGTGTAATAAAAAGATACAAAAAAAAACTGTAGGGTGGAGGAATAATCAGAAATCATTTGGACATATGCACCCAACTCTAAACCTAACTACCGAAAGTAACCCCGCACTGTTATCTTTGGTACAATGTATCTATCATCTGTATGACAGACGGACTGACGGACACCGAACAATGTTACCATTGCCTTCATTCCAATGGATACTGCAAAAATGTAGTCCCTTTTTTATCACGTCTATATTGATAAAGCTGTTCATTCGTTCATTCAAAGTATACGAGGGGGTATCAAAAAGTTCGTGGACTAGCGCCATAAAATTAAAACCGCTTTAGGTACATTAATGAATTTTAAAATATTTAGTTAGCATCATCTTTTCTATCTAAAGAATAAAACATAAATCATAAATTTTATTTTCTGATAAATTAATAATGTTTTTGTAAGCAATGGTATGTCCAGGCGGCGCAACCTCGAATATGACGTTTTTTCGACCTAAGTATTACTGAGAAAAACTATTTTGTTATGAACATTTGACATCCAAAAATCCCGTTAATTCAAGTGTGTGATGGGACACTATTGGTTCGTAAAATATGCATTTTTTACCTCATTCTGTAAGTTCTATGATATTTTATCGTAAATTTTGTTTGGAGTGTCCAAACAATTGAGGGCTTGAAAATGACGTCAAAAAGGGAGAGGGGTTTCTTTTTCCAACATTCTATAAAGTTTTGTCCCTAAAAAACTGGTATAGGCCTATGAAATCTTTAAACTGGCTACAGAGAAATAAATTGCATCTAGAGTACCTGTTTTTTTTTTAATGCCAAAATGGATTCAGCGAGAAAAGGGATGCACAGTTAATGTCGATTTGAAGTCAATGTGAAAAGTCAATCACGTCAAAAAATGAAGTTGATCATATGTGATAAATTATGAACTTCAAAAAGCAAAATATGCTGGCATAATCAAGCGAGGATCTCTCCTTATGTATAAATCCATTTGCAATATAATATGCTATGAAAGCAGCTGTTCATGACATTTTAAAGTCATATAAAAAGGACGGGTTTAAGTCCTTACTCAACTCCAGGGAATCCCATCAAGGCAAGTGTATGAGGTAGAAGAATCGGACATTGAATAACAACGACGTTGTCGGACGTCATGAAACTAAACGGAGACAGCGCCGGGTGATCATATAATGTCGTTTTCATTTTATAATAATTTGGCAAATAATGAACGTATCAAGCTAAAATTTTCAAAATTTCTGTATTTTTTGTTGTTTTATGTTCCTTATAAATTTTTGAAAGCACACACTACATAGTACTAATTTTGTCGACTCAGTCCACGAACTTTTTGATAACCCCTCGTAATTGTCTTTTTACAATTGTATATAAATTGAGACGGAATACGTGCGTTCTTTAATATTAATAGATGATTTTTTTTTAATGTAAGCAAATAATTAGCAATCTTACTTATTATATCAGAATGCATATATATATTTTACATATTGACATGATGGAATATTGAATATTTTGAAAATGATTAGATTTTAAAAACCATATCCATGTTTATATGGTTTTACATATACATGTATACTTAAATTCTTAATTTCTTCTTTTCTAAGAATCAAATATACCAATACTCTAGTTTCATAATATTGAATAATTTTGACCATTTCGTGAAAACTGATAATTTTTATGGCCCATTAAGATATCCCAGCATGTTAATTAAGGATTCTGCCATCTATAACATCACGAATGCGTTCTGCTCAGACTAGACATGTGGTAAGAAAGAGATCTAGTACATGTTCTCTTGAGTCGGAAAGAAAGTGTAAAAAAAAAAAAAGAAAGAAAGAAAAAAAAAGGTGCAATTGAGCTAATTCCAAGTCCAAAATACATTTAGATGATCAATTTGATCTATGGGTGGGGAAGGATCAAGCTAGGCGAGACTCATACAAGATCATAAGAATCTCTTTTTTTCAGGTCCAAATACAATAAAACATCACCATACCAGATTAAAACTGAAATATACTTATGATGTATCATGACAGCATTAATATTAAAAGTTTTGAGCTTCTCTAATTTCATATTCCATAATAATTGTGATACTGCAGTTTAGGAACTTTGCTCAAAAAATTTCACGTGTTACAAATTATTCGATCCAGTAAAGATTGATGTGGTTTATGCGACTTTCGACTTCCGTAAAATTCTGATTAGCTTGATAGGGTACATTAATGGAGTGGAATGTAAAATGTGAGGATAACGAACAGTGATTGATCTTAAGAAATCGATAAACAATACAATACTGTGAAGAGGATAAAAAACACCTACCCTTGGAAATTTCAGAGGTGGGATCAGGTGCCCAGGAGGAGTAAGCATCCCCTGTTGACCGGTCGCACCCACCGTGAACCCCATCAGGTAGACTGAAATTGAATATAAAACAAAGGCCTAACAATTGGTATGAAACAAGTCGGCCAAAATACGACCCAATGATATGTTATATTTGCTAACAAGGTCATTATAACGACCATAAAGTTTATGAAATGCTGACTTTAAAGGAGGTTTTTGAAATCCCTGTCATATCAACTCATCTGTCAGTAGCCTGTCTTGTTCAAAAATTGATCGTACTCGGAGCATGCTCTTGAGTATCGAATAAGTTGGGAGATGTAAACACCATATACAGGTGGTAGCAGCTAGGGTATTACTACATAAATAAAGAAAGTTGATGATGGAAAAGTTGAAATAATCGTGTTTGTCATTACAACGATTGAAACTGTCATTATTGCCATAACACCTTTTAAAAAATATACAGGGTAACTTTAGAAAAAATGTTTTAAAGCTGTTAATGTCCTCTTAAAAAACTATAGAATTTTGTATATATTATATTAGGTCATAATTTGACTCCTCCAGCTTGTTCTGAACATGTTCTTATCAAACCAATTTTCAACAAATATTTAGCGCCTTCTTTGTTTTCTATCAATTAGTTTTTATGATTTGCAAATGCATTGTATGAAATTTATATGCAAAGAGACATTAATGTGAGTATAAAAAATGAAGTTCATTTCCAACAATGTTAATTTATTTCCCATCTGACTTTTGAAAGCAACCATATAAACAATTTATGATCAGCATAAGGAAATCCCTTATGCATTTGATGAATTCATTAACACTGTGTGTGTGAACTCATTTATTAAACACCTCGATTTCTGATCATCATTGTCAAATTTCGCGTAGAAATAAGTTAAAACCAATTAAATTTTATCAAAATCTTAAGGGCAATATTTAATAGAAAAATACTTTCTATAAATAGTGGCTAAAATAATTAAGGTAACCAGTATCTCATTAATTCTTGCAAAGGTGAAAACATTTTTTGAATTGGACTATGCTTTCAACATTTTTACCATGATATTACAGACGTTTAGAAGATTGTAATTTCAATGAAAATCAGCATTAACCAAAAAAAAAAAAAAAAAAAAAAAAAAAAAAAACAAACAAACAAACAAATAAAAAATGTTGATAAAAAGTTTTTTTTTTACATAATGATTCCAAGTATTAAAGAGATTTTAGTACGATCGAACATCGAATTCTGAGAGCCAGAGGGGAATGCTGAAATGCGTCATTAAAATTTCCACAAATACACGTACAGCACTAAAGTAAAAAAAATGAAATAACCATTTAAAGTCCATGTTTACATTACTTAAATTTTAAAATATGCCTCAGTGTAAATTTATATTTTGATAACAATTTCGAACACTATGCATATAGTTGATATAGCTTTAGTTCATTTATTCATTCGTAATGATTTATATGTACATTGTATATATAATAATCTTTTATTTTTTACTAAAAATACCCAGCAATATAAACTTTATTTTTATCAAAACTCATTGGCTTTCTCACAATTGATTGTTATAATACCAGTCCCATCATTCTCTAAAAAACAACAATATATGAAACATGGTCGAGTAAATGTACTCTCTCTCTCTCTCTCTCTCTCTCTCTCTCTCTCTCATTTAGAAAATGTTATCGCAGAAATATAGGCAAAGGCAAACCAAAAAGATGTTTGCAGAAAAGAAACCTTTATTGGAAAGAGATTAATGACTGAAATATTTATTATATCTTGTCACAAGGTTAAGAAACCGTGCATTAATTATCTTGTTTTATAAATGGAATCTATTGATTTATGTTATATATCCTCATTTAAAATTAAAATTCAAAAAAGAAATGTCCAATTAATCTTAGTCCATCAAGTTCACAATTAAAAAAAGTAAAACTTACGTCATCGTAGAGCTATAAAGACTTTGTAAGACTTAATGTTCTTGAAAAAAGATAACGATGTTCGTTATTTTTCTCTGTTTGTTCGGACAATTGATGGTAAACGCAGAAAGAATTAAGTTGGGAAACGTCGTTCAAGGTAAGATACCAAGGTTGAAAATACAAAAATTAAAAAAGAGCAAACATATCTATTCCACTTTAAATACTAGTACTTATGTAGGAAAACTGCTTTTCATCATTTGAATCACTATATTTCATGGAGGTTCAAACATCGAATGGAGGCTTCTATAAAGATGTCATTTCCAAATACAAGACACACGAGCTATAGCTATTCCATGCTTGTCTGACTGGACTCTTTCTACAGACACCGTTTACACTTAAATGTAGCAGTGACTTTCATTTGTTGTAGAAAACACTGAACCCAGCGGTGGAGCGATAAATCAGAATTGTGTTGTGTTGTCTGACTGGACTCTTTCTACAGACACCGTTTACACTTAAATGTAGCAGTGACTTTCATTTGTTGTAGAAAACACTGAACCCAGCGGTGGAGCGATAAATCAGAATTGTGTTGTGTTGTCTGACTGGACTCTTTCTACAGACACCGTTTACACTTAAATGTAGCAGTGACTTTCATTTGTTGTAGAAAACACTGAACCCAGCGGTGGAGCGATAAATCAGAATTGTGTTGGAAATGGAGCACTTGTATTTCGAGGAGATACAACCGCTGCATTCTGTGTGCCTCCACCGGGAAATGTAAAGCGATGTGTCATTCTCAGTAAGTCATGTTTGTATCAAGACAAAGAAAAATTCTTAACCTTCCCCAGTTTAAAAAAACAGTTTTGGTTTTTGTCTTTCTCTTAAACTTGACATGGACAGTAATGATTAATTTTTACGTACATAAAACTTTTCTATTTCATGTTTGAATTATGTTTTCAAGTCCTGGGTGAATCGGAAGGGTTCGTTTGTCCACAGAAAGGCTACATCAATGGGTTTCTCCGTGAAGGAGGACAGAGACGGGTCATTTGCTGTTCTGGTATGTAGCAGCTAGAATGAAATATGGAGATAACAAATTAAACAGTATTCAAGCTCAAAGTCCATTAAAACAATCAAATCGGGAACAGAGCAAACACGGACTTCCAAAAAAAAATCAGAGGTGGGATCAGGTGCTATGGAGGACACACTGGCCGTGTGCTCCTTGTCATGATCGGTAAATAACGGGAAAAATCCGTCGACAATTCAGTGTATAAATAATGGCCTAACAATTAGTACAAATGTATGAAAAACGTCAGTCAGCATATGACTTAGTGATAAATTGTATTTGATAACAAAGTCATTGTATTGACCATAGAACCTACGGAATGATTACTTTAAACGAGACTGTTGATATTCTTGTTTCATCAACTTGTTTGTCAATAACGTACCTCGTTTTTGTTCATACATAGAGCATGTTCTTGCGTATCGAATCAAATGGGAGACAAAATCCCCATATGCAAGTAACAAAGGCATATTGCTTCATGAATAAGGGAAATGACGATAGAAAAATTTGATAATGTAGAAAGTGTCTAGTTCCCTTTTCAGAACGTTCGGTATGAATCAAAACAAGATGGAACAGACCGTATATAATTACCATTTAAGGTCTGTCGATGCGCTCCTCAGTTATGTATAATTTTCTAAGGAATTTATTATTGAAGTATTGCTACTTTAAGTTTCCTCACAAAAATGTAGGAACCTTTCTTGACGTTTCACAAAATTCCAGAAGGAAGCATTTCTATAGAATCCAACTGGAAATCACTTGAATTGCGAACATTTTTTGGTTCTTATAAATTTGTTAGAGATTTTTAAAGCACTTTAGAAATCATAAGATAATGATAATTATAAATATTGGTATATTCAAAGAGATACAAAACAGATATTCAAGGAACGCATTGTCAAACCTAAAATGCCAAAATCATATAAGCATCAATTCTGTACACATATTAGTTGATTTGTTTAAAAAAATCCTAGGAATTAAACATAATCAAGAGTAACCAATGCACCTTTCTCTTTTATTCTTTTATTATCAATTTGTATTCTAAACTTCTGTTTTATAATCTATTATTATTATAATTTTTTAGTATTCGGAGCTTCTTACAATGATAATGAATGTGGTGAATGGCTCAGAATCCGGGAAAGGTTTCCATCCCCTTTCGGTCCTGGTTTCTTAATTACCGGATCTACGCCGGTTCCAGACGGGTAGGCACAGCTTATATTTTAAGTAACCAAAATATTATTCTCATGGGTACTCATGAATTTGTGCTTTTTTTTTTAATGTTTTTTAAAATTTAATTTAAAAGAATATGATTTCCAATCCTGGTTAAAAATGCATAATATTTTGGGGCTTACAAATTTGAGATGACCACTTCTCTTATTTCCATTGTTCAACAAAATTATCACAATAAGACGATGGAAGCACATATTTTAACTCTCCACTACGTCTGTAGTATTTCTAATAAAATTTACAAAAAATACATGTACATTTCGATACTAACTGAGGAAATGTATAATATATTAGGATCTATAGATTTTTTTCCATAAAACTATTGCACTTTAATGATAGAAGCCCTTGTCAAATCTGAATGAATGTGGGTTTAATCTTTCAAGATTTTTGTGTTTAATCTTTTATCAATTGCTATAATACTTGCTGTGTAAGGATGCTACCAGAATGACAACCATTGTTTGACATCAGGAAGAATAAGAATTAATATTTGAGCATTTGACTTACAATAAAACTTGATTAAAAGAAAGTCATTGGAACGTCGTGTTTTGCTTCTTTATATCCAAGATTCTCTTATATCTGAATATAAAAAAAAAACAGTGCAAAGCCCTCTACCGGATTCATATTTTTTTATTGTTACCGAGATTTCCCTATACGCGAATTCTGTATATCCGAGTTTTACTGTATATTTATTGATATTAAATCTTTTGTTATTTTTAGGATGGGAGGTAACCTTGGCTTCCTCCTCAGGGAATGTCCATACAGAAAAACTCATTATCAGAAAAAGTTGTTTCACAATAAAAATATTTTTAAAAAATAAATTTTATAAAATTTTCATATGCATTATTTTGGAACAAATTATTTAATTCTCGAATTTTCAGTGATGTGGCAGTACAGTATTCTATATTCTTATACCAATAAAAGTTACTGATGGAAAAATCTCAAAAATATTATATTAGAAATTCTCTCCTTGTAAATTTGACCTTGAGATATAACATTCTACACTGGAGGAACTATTTTCAAATAAAAGTCACTTTTCTGTTGTTGCTAGATGAAAGCAAAAGTTTATCTTAAAAGACACATCGCATATAGACTCCAGAGTACATCTTTTGATAAAGCTTTAACACATCATTTAACACATCAATGTTATAAGTTGGGCAACAAATAATTTTGATTTGCAATTTCAAAGATAAGAGCCGGATAAAAAGTCAACATGGGTTTAAAAAATTCCTATTGATCTGTAATTTTGTATATGAACCCAGCTATTGTATGAACAATACTATTGAATCCTAGATAGACTTAAATGAGTACGGTAAAGACCAGATAGACTTATGTAATCAAATGAATAACATAAAGAAATAAGGAAAGAAAAATGGGAATAAAAATTGGAATTTAAGAAACTCAAACTTTTTCTGACCAAGTGTAAAATAAAAAAATTTTCCTTTTGTTAACCAAAATGAGAATGGGTGATAAACAAACGCATGCAGAAAAACTTTTCCAATCCGGAAATCACTGGTTTCATTGAATTAGGCAAAATTCCGGAATTCACAACATCCAGTTTAGACAAGTTTCTCTGTACTGTCATATTTCTTGGACGAGCTTATTTAAAAAAGGTTTAGAGGAAAAAAATCACATATAAAAAGGATTTATAAAAGCAATGATATCTACAGATAAATGTCTAAAACGTGAAAACAAAAAAGTTTAACAAAGAAAAAAGTCATTCAATTAACCTTTATGACATGAAAGGAAGCAGGATAACAGAGGCTTGTCTCATTAAGAGCTTCTTACTAAATGCAGAAAAAATAAATGACAAAGGAGAGAACATTTTTAGTTACATATAACAAAAGGCCGTTTAATACAGTAGACCTCTCTAACACAATTCAACTACAAATAAAAACTGAAACAAACTAAAATAGACACAGCTACACAAATACATGTATAACAAATTAAAACCAACAAAAAAGCAAACACAAAAAAGATAAAAGCATAGTGTCTTTTACAAATTCGAGTACATGTATTTGCCAATGTTTTCTTTAATATGTATGAAGGCAAATTAACAGTTGTCCGTTTTGTTCTTAAAATATTCCTTTGTAAAACTGCCACCCCCCCTCCCCCATTTGAAACATGGGGAAAATTGCACTTTTTGATTATCTTCAGGAGGAAGTTGTATGATTTTTAAATTCAGTTTCAATCTTCAATTTGTATTCTATCAATTGTGGTAGTGATATTAAAATATCACTCGAATATGAAACACCGGCACTAACCTTCAAATTCACACTTAACTTATTTAAGAAATTAAAAGGGCTGAAATATACATTCAAACCCTTCTTGCGGTGTCACACAACTTACACACACAATGCAGATGACCAACGACAAGGTATGCAAATTTACAAGGTCCATTTTTTCTGAAGATGCAGCTGTTTATGATGTCAAAAAGGCTGGTCTTCAATGTCTTTAATTTATGTGGGGAATAGTTACATAAAGTGTTTGAAAGTCATAAAGTTTTGATGCTACTGATGTTTGAAAAAAATGTGAATTTAAATTTTCTAAAATTTCATTTTCGTTTTTAAGTTTCCACCTCTGATTAATACCACTTCTCAAATATGATGTTGCAAAGTAATCCTGAGGTTACTCACTGCTGTTAACATTTTAGCGGGGCGTAAAGAAAGGGGCCTGGTAGCACTTTAACTAGAACCCGCTTTGCAATTTTGTGACGTTTAGGTGTGGTAATTCAATTTGGTTGTTGGATAAAATATTTGAAAATGTCATATCATTTTGAAGAATTACCTCCTCAGAAATGGAAGGGGTACTTTGAATATAAGCTGGAGTACCACATGCAAAATTAAAAATCCTCTAAAAGTTCTTTGAAAATGCAAAATTTGTAATGATGAGCCTCATAAAAACTATCTTGTTACCTGCTTTGTCATCTGGATTCTTAATATATATACATTACACAAAATTGCTTACCCAAAACCAAAGAAAATTCATATTTAACTTTTCACAACTTGCTTATAATGTAGTTGATATAATGAAATGTTACATAAGTTTAAAGGAGGTCAATTAATGTTAAATTAGACGTAACCATTTCATAGAAAGCATGGATATCATGTAAACGGGTTTTGGAGGAATAAATTCCCATTTTATTCTTTGTGTTTGTGTTCTTCATGCTTATACTAATAAAAAATAACCTATGCGGCGTTTGACCCGAAAAGAGCGTACTAATCTACTCAGTATGAAGTCTGGAGGTTGTTCCTTTGTAAGGGTTTGTAGGAATTGAAATCAATTCAAAAATTATTCTTTCTTCTGGTACAAAATGTTGCAAAGTGATTTAAAAACATTAGTATCTAAAGATTGCAATAGCATTTACTTGTCATCATACGACAATTGCAAGATTGTTCCACAAAACAGGGGAAGTCTTAAATGTGCCTGACGGAATATGGACATCAAAACATATGTAACTTCTAGGTGCTATGATAAACAAAACGGTCCTATACCATTTTGTTTTTGACTGTTAGACCGATTCTGTAGCCACATCACCGATCACCATTGGTAATCCTAACTTCATATCGGAACAAAAACGGTGCACATTGGAGTTTGGAAGATTGGTTTTGGGGCTTAAAAGCCATTTAAGGGTTTTGTCATGTTACAAGACATTTGCAAATTTGACTGCACTGAGTAAGAAACATATTAGATATAATCTGATTCTTTTTGATGATTTTTTTCTTTGATCGTATATTCTGATTCTTTTTTTCAAATCTGAATTATTGAAAGCAAAAGAATACATGGTTTTCATATTGCCTTTCAACTGTATAAAACAAGATTTTTATCTTATACTTTTAATACATTCTGACAAGTGTCAATGTCCTCTCTTTCACATTTGACCCTTCATCGAGCACAATCTTGGATCATTATATTTGAAAGTTTGTCGCCAGTTGAAAGATTGGGGTTCCCTAAATTTTGGCCCTATTAAAAAAAGATTGATGGATCGAGTTGTTAACTATATTCACCAGTACTGACTTGTCCAGCAGGACTTCAGTTGTAGGGAGAAGAACATGAACACGTAGGAGCATTATGTTTCTTAGACAAGAGTATTCAAAATGAATTAAGGACATTGGCAAGGTTCCTGGTTATCGTATAGAATTTTTCAAGAACTCTTGAGTAGGTTTAATTGTACTAAACAGGTAATATTCTGAATTGTTTAACCTACCAAGCCAACCTTCTTTTTAAGATTTTGTCAAATCGGTGTTTTTGCAATTCTCAATGCATTTCCTATGTAAAATGTTGATAAAAGAGACCAACATAATTTTTTACCATAATATTTCTCCAAAACCCATTTATTTCATATAGTTTTTGTATTATATACATTATTGTATCTTCATTTCCTATGACTTCTAGATATTTTGGCTGAAAGTGTATATATAGAAACAAGCTAAGGACATATCGGCGCCGATCTTTATTTTTGAGTTACTTCCCTTAACAGCTATAATTACGTATTATTCATAATGGTCAAGAGAGTCAGACTGGTTGATTGATTCTATCATGTAATTGACTGAATTGATTGAAACACATTGTCATAAAAAATATTGGCATGAATTTATTTCAATTTTTATTCGTAGTTGCTAAATGCTGCTTCCTTCATACAACCTAGGTACTGTTCTCAGTCGGTCTACCTTTCAGCATATGTCATGTGCATCTTTGGTCTTCCCAGCATACTGAGCATAATTATGGTAAATGACAACCTGTTGGCTCTTTGTCCCCTGAATACAATGTACAACAAAGTCATTACTACTTTTCTTTCTTGCTGTATAGATGATTCTACCCGTTGAAGGAAGTACACGTGCTTTTGTTTACCTCTGTAAACATACGCTTTATTGGTTTTCACCGCTTAGAGAATTCTACACGGGAGATCACTCTCAATCACTATTTCATAAGTGAAAAAACCCATGTATTAAACCTTTTCTCTCCGGAAAACCTTGACTTGCCAATGTCCTTAAAGACAACTGTACAAAAACTTTATGGACAGCCCTCCTCAATGAATGCTCAGCAACTACATGTACTTAGTAAAGATCTCATACTTATCTAATGTTTCCACAGT
Source organism: Saccostrea echinata (assembly GCF_033153115.1). Taxonomy (NCBI): domain Eukaryota; kingdom Metazoa; phylum Mollusca; class Bivalvia; order Ostreida; family Ostreidae; genus Saccostrea; species Saccostrea echinata. The sequence goes on from NW_026889777.1 coordinate 13,848,774, forward strand.
CAAACCTCTTTATCTCGAATTCGATGGGTAAGAAACAGTGGATTGGGACTTCCAAGATATTTATGGTACACGAGATAACGATGTTAGAGATTCCATAGTTTAATAACTTTTTTGACTTGGTGGTGAAATTTGCCACTAACATTTCTGCGAACTGGCTCAGGGGGTTAAATCAATCAGAACAAAGCAGAAACTAAATAGACGGATTATAAATAAAAGAACAAGACCAACAAACATAGATTTTAAAACACACTTAACATGAAAGAAATTTGTTTCATGGAAAAAGATTGAACTGCATTACAAATTCTTTATTTTGCTGGATAAATAACGGTCAGATATTGATAATATTTTTCCAAAGATTTCTTTTTTTACATTCTTGTTCTTGAGGATTTCCAGTCTGCACCATGAGAACTCAGTGGTCGGAATTATTTTTTAGCTTAGTATTCTCTTCTTCCTCCGTAATGAAACACAATATTTCTGTAAAGACAGCCTCTAACGATTTCACCTCGAACACCTTTGATACTGAAAATAAAGGAAACATTACTCAACATACTATACTCTCCGTAAGAACTATAGTATCTTTGATAGACAAACAGTATTCCTTAACGTAAGGGCAAGTATATTATAAAGTCTTGTTGAGATGTGATACCGAACCTATTGCGTTCAATTTTTATGTGACGACTTTAAGTTCAATAATGACAAATATACAGATGTTTAAAGAAAATAACTTACATGGCTGGTTTTATTGCTGTTAGATAAAAACCTTGTGGTAATGGTGATCTGAAGTTTTGTCTTGTCCGGAAATATTCCCGACACTCTCTATCTGTATAGGAGACCCCAAGTGCTTTAAAGATATCAGAATAAATTATTGAAAACAGGGGTAATATTCAGGTTCTTTTTCTATCGAATATGCTAAATTATATACCAATTCTCAAAAAATAAGAGGCCCATGGGCCACAACGCTCACATCAGTAACCTTGGTAATATACTTCAGAAGATTAAAGCATTTTTTTTCTCTGTACTGATAAAAAGTTTTAGGCATATTGTGGTGCCAATGGAGCTCTGAGGGGTAACGACTTAACCAAATTTATATCCACAGACATTGGGATGCTTTAATATTTATATTACTATCAATACATTGCTGTTGTTTATTTTTTCCTGAATAAATACATTTGTTTTTTCCTGAATAAATGCACTAAATGTATGTTAAATATAATTTCCAAATTTAACCCAACCCTAACCCCAGATTTTGTATTTTAAAAAAAATAACTTGAATCTACATATCTTGGTAATGCTTACATATTAGTATAATTTTGTATGATTTCAGAGAAAAATAATGGTTAACATTTTCTTTCCTAACAATTTCAATTCTCAATTTTAATTCCCTGTCGTGATCATAAGCTGCCCAAGGGGTCATATATGATATGATGAAATAGAGAAATAGAGAATATCAAAATACTAAAATCTATATCATATATCATGTAAACATTTTCATGCCTGTAAATGACCTTCTTTCTTAAAATAACAAAGATCAAGATAACGAGCAGTGATCGATCTCATAAAACCTACAAATAATACAAATCTGTGAAAAGGGCAGAAAAACACGGACCCCTGGAAATTCCAGAGGTGGGATCAGGTGTCTACGAGGAGAAATCATGCCCTATCGACCAGTTACACCCGCCGTGAGCCGTATGTATTGAGTATTATAATTGTGTAGCGGAATAATCCATAGTCAAATGAAGTTTAAAATACAATTTATTAAGTCAACATTTTAGTACATGAATTGTTTTACATGTATATTTCTATAAATCAAGTTAATTAATTTTTGAAATTTATAAAAACGTTAATTTCAGTTTGATGTGCAGTGTTTCAGATACCTGAAAGTGATATGATTTTCGGAGCCGTCGTTGATGCGAGGTATTGTGACTTCACACGTATCACACAGTGCTGAAGCGGTGCAATCCCTACTAAGTATATGATTAACTATCATATGCACTATCACAGGATGCTTCTTTACAATGTATCATAACCATGATGTTTCTAAATTGTGTGTAAAGAAGTTTCCTATTCACTCTTGTGTAAAAGTTTTATTACCAGCTATGGTCCCATCCTACCTCCGTGGGCATGAATTGATCAGTATTAAATCTTCATTCATATAGGAATTTCTTACGTTTTGTGATATGGTGGATCTTGGGAAGAAGATTATTGAAAGATACCATCCAATTTTAATAACACGTATTTCCTAATCATTATTTTCTAATGAAAGAAGATGTGGTCCTTCATGTGACAAAATCCAAATCTCCTTTACCCACTAATTATAATGCGTTGTCGTAATCTAGTTAAAATGGTCCATTTGTTTTAGAGAACAAGTTTAAAATGTGAAAAGTTTACATAACACAAGCAGAACAATACAGAAAGACAGTCGTACTCTTGTCTCTTCGATCAGAATAGCTTATCCGAACCTTGGCTCTTAAGCTGTATATTACATGGCAAAAGAGACTGTTGAAGCGAAAAAAAAATATTATCAAGATTATTTGAATATTACTAAACCTACTTAAAAACAAAATACATATGATCTATTTTTATTATATTAAGGAATATTGTTTGAGGGTTGATTGATTGATTGTATGTTTTTTGCGTCCCGTTCGAGAATTTTTCACGCATATAGAGACGTCACCATTTACCGGTGAAGGGCTTCAAATTTAGACCTTTACTCGGCACTCAAGGCCATTGAGCAATTTGGGTCCTTTGTCGTGCCAACGCCTATCGTGACACGGGGCCTCGATCGGTTTGTAAGGTCTCTTTCGAAGGACCCGCAACTTTCACCTCAAAGTGCCGAGCGCTTGGCGAAGGAACAGTTGCTACCTATTTTTATCGACTTAGGTCAGTCGCAGCCGTGATTCGAACACACGACCTTCCGATCACGATGCGAGCTCTCTTGTTTGAGGATACTGTTGAAGAAATTAGAAATTGAAGGTTTTTCTTACGCTCTATCAAATAATTATAATTATTTGACAGACATATAGTATTCTTTATATGATTTTTCATGTTTGAAAAATTTTATCCAATTTTTAAGACAATTTTAGGGGTTTTTAATACATACCGGAGCAACAACGGATTCGCCTTCTTCTACCGTCGTTCAAGAACCCATTTATGTACGCCTTATTTGGACACACAAGGCCAAAAAGTGGATGGATGTCTGGAGACGAAAGAAAATGACGTTATGAAATTAATATATCAATGGAATTTGAGCATTATATATTAATGTAACACTCAAAAATATAGCTGAAGCTTGTACATTACATGTATATATGTAACAAAAATAAATGAAAATTTGTTATTTTATTTTATTTTTATTTATTTATTTTGCTTTAGTTTTTTTTATTTGTCTTACCCACATTGAAACACCCCTTAATTGGTCCTGGAGCAGGTAGACAAAATTCAGAATCAACTGAAACTGCCTCGCCCCTGAAAACCCGAGGAGCATCGTCAGCACACACCCGATTTAATGTGTTCCGTGTCGGTGGAAATCTTTCTACAAGAAACGTTAAATATCATCGCATAATGATTACTACAGAAAAGTAACCGAAGAAATATATAAATATTAAAGCATTAACACAAAAACTACCTAAAACATAACGCATCTTGATGAATGTAATAATTATAAGATTAGTGTCTTCTATTTAACTGCGTTGTATATGAGACACATAGGCAAACATGAACTGGTTAAGTATATAAGGGGTGGTAATATATGCTTAAAAGGAACTAAATAGCTGTAGAAACCATAACAAATAACTAGATATACTTTGCAAATTTTAAATCAGAATATTTTGAAAATTTGTTTGACAAGTTCTTACACTAGAAATTGAAATTTTCTTAATGAGTGCTTACATATGATGAGAATACCCTTAATTAATCTTGAAATTAGTACACAAGTATTTTTTTTTAGATTCCTTTGTTTATCTGAGGTATATGAGTTCTATAAATAATATCTCCTATACACTTTGACATTCACATTGTTGTTTTATGTTTAGATTCACACACTAGTATAACTGTAACCATTACTAATTTTTAAACTTTTTAAAAATTCTCTAACAGTCCGTAAATATTTTAAGTTTAACAGATATCTATGTCTATGAATCTTTAAAAAGTGAACCAATATATTTCGTACCTATTATTATAGGTCCTAAATTCTTTCGTCCAGCGTTAACTGAAAATGTTACGACCAAGCAAATCAAAACAATACTTAGCATCATGTACGTTTCCCGTTGACTAGTTTTTAACTGCCTATATGATGATTTGCAATTGCATTTATAAGACATTCAACTGTAAGGAGTGATTATAATAAGGATGATTGATGAACAAATTTTTATATCCAAAAAATGATAATTTAATGTGTTTCGCAACTAATTTTTACAGCGATCATTTTTACAAATTTCTAATTAGCATGATGTTCCCCTAGATGCATTTAATGAATTCATTAACATAGATTGTTTGAACGTGTTTATTTGACAACTCCATTTTTTATTTATTATTTCTCAATTTTCCAGGTGTGTAATGATATACCGGTATATCGCAATACACTAAAAATCACCCGTGTATCAAGATATTTAACTTTTTTTAAAATAAAACTATCTTATTTTTTAGTTTTACCCAATAAAAGTAATTTTCTTTATTTACTCCTGTTTTTTTTTTTTTTACTTGTGTTCATAGCTAATTAAATGTTACATAATGTAGTTGTGAACTTGACAAAATAATCTTCAACTTTCATCCTTTCAATTTAAAATTGATTCTCATTTCAAAGCATATGTAAAAAGAATATTTGAATAAAATATGAAGGGTTAAATATCGTGATACGTGAAGCCGTGTGAATAAATGCTTACAAAAGGGGAAGCAAAATCAGTTAAATCAGCTATACTTAGTTCACACTATCTGTAGGAATTCGCAAGGGTCATTCAGGTAACTTGTGTGTCATGAAATCTTGCAAAGATAATAACATTACTTATATCGACTTAGTTTGCAACATTCATGATGTATGAACTAAGGCTGTAGCAAATACTAGTAATGTCTGGTGCTGTGTTTCCACAGGAAATCAGCTCTTGCAGTCTGAAGATAGCAACTAACAAAAACGTCTTTCAGTATTCTATTTTGCTAAGTTTAAAGAGATTTGTTATATGCAGATATCAAAATTTAATCTGAAAGAAAGTATGTTTTGCTTTTAAGTACGAAATTTGATAGCAAGTCGTATTAAATGTTCTCTCTCTCTCTCTCTCTCTCTCTCTCTCTCTCTCTCTCTCTCTCTCTCTCTCTCATTTGCAAAAGCTAACACAGAGATTATACCTTTTTTTCTTCTCTAAACCATTTCAGATATTTCAAGTCTATCATTTTTTGTTGAACTCCCATTTTCAATTCTTTCAATCGATAGGCCGTGAGTTCGAAAATCGCCCGCGACTGACCTAAGTCGATAAAAAAAATAGGTAGCAACTGTTCCTTCGCAAGGCGTCGGAGAAGTGAAAGTTGCGGGTCCTTCGGATGACACCTTAAAAACCGAGGCCCTGTGTCATGGCAGGCGTTGGCACGATAAAGGTCCCTCACTGTTCAATGGCCCTGAGTGCCTAGTAAAGGTCTAAATATGAAGACCTTCACCGGTATATGGTGACGTCTCTGTATGAGTGAAAAATTCTCGAATGGGACGTAAAACAACATACAATCAATCAACCAATCAATTCTTTCATGGTCGAACCAGACCAAAAATTAGATGATCAACAAAGTACAAATTTCACTAAAGTTAAAATTTCAGAAGGTAGCTGCACATGAATTTCATATCAACAAAATTGTATTTTTGCCTAAACACGAAATTTGATTACTAGAAAAACTAATAAAGCCATACTAAATCTTAACTAGTACTCTCTCTCTCTCTCTCTCTCTCTCTCTCTCTCTCTCTCTCTCTTGCAAAAAATCTGACAGAAATTATATGCAAATGCAAAATGAAGAGCACAATATAAGCATAAAAATGCTCAATGAAGATAGATTATTGCATGACATATTTATTATTTCCTGAAGTTTATTATCAATTGTTCTGTGTACTCTGGGGGTTTCTGATTTATTTCACATATCCTCATTAGAAATTAAAATTCATAAGACTCTCAATTTATTAAGTCGATCAAATAAACAGTAACAGATGTAAGTCATTATGAAATACATTATACCTATAAAAGATGGGAAAAAACTAATTTTCTTGTTAAAGAGAACATGATGTTAATTGTATTTCTTTGCTTTTTCGGAATGTTGACGGCAGAAGCAGAAAGAATCAGGTTGGGGAATGTTGTTCAAGGTAGGAATTGGTCAATGTTATTTTTATTAAGTAACCGTGAACTTAAAGTATAATAATATTGCTTTTTGGAACTCATTTTAAGGAATATTTTAAATTTAGATCTAGAAATCGACCTAATGCATTGTAGAAAACACCGAACCCCTTTCTGGTGTGTCAAATCCGAGCTGTACAGGCAATGGAGCGCTTGTTTTTCGGGGCGATACAACCTCTATTTTTTCGGCATTTTGTCTGCCTCCACCAGGAAATGTAAACCAATGTCTCATTCTCGGTAAGTTAAGTTTTTATCAAAGACGAAAAAAAAATCATTAGCTTTCGCAATTTTTTTTTCAACCTGTCTTGATTTCTGACTTTTTTAAACTTGTCTTATGCAGTAATGATAAAGTTTTAACATATATAACCCCTTTATATATGTTATATTTGATTTAATTTTTCTGTTTAAGTCCTTGGAGAATTTGAACGGTTCGTTTGTCCACAGAAAGGCTACCTCAATGGATTCATCAATGATGGAGGACAGAGACGAGCTATATGCTGTTCTGGTTTGTATCAGCTAGAAACTACTCTCAAATAGTCTTAGACGTTCTTCAATAATAGGTAATACCTTAATAACATAACAGATTGCATTTCTATAAGACAGACTTCGTAGAGTTCGAGTGTTTTACTATCTATGTATACATTGGTTCCAATAATGCTAGTAATTTTGGCAAATTTAAATGGAAAAGTCAAATATTAGAAAGTATAGATGATAATTAATCTGCATCTGCATTATCGGGATATCCTCCAAATCTAACTTATTCTAGCCTGCCATTATTGACATTCTATAAGACTGCATTGGAATTGTTGATAACTTATTGGGATACACAGTTCACTTTTTTTAAAGGCAGAGGAAATACATCAGATAACTCAAGCATCACTTTCTTCATCCTCATCAGTCATAAAATCCAGTTAATTCCTTCACATCCTAAGCTTCGGTTTTTCCTTAAATTTTGTAAAATCCAATCTGACTAAAGCCAATCCTTGATTCACTCTAGCGCATAGAGACGTAAAAAGAGGCCCGACTATAAATACCATGAAATATGTTTAAGATTTCTTTTAAGTATCTTGTAGTCAAACATACAGCTATACAAACATACAGTGGGATAGATAGATAGACATACAACCAAATCAGAAAGTAGAATGGATAGACAGACAGATTAAACTTTATCTCGAAACTTTTTGCATGTTTTAATCCGTAGAAAAGTTTTGACTTGTGCCCTCCTGAGAAAGTTTGGTATCAAAACAATATAAGATAAAATAGATCGTAAACTTTATAGTAAACTTTAAAAAAAAAAATACGAAACGCGAAAATTATAAATCTTTTATGTATATCGGTTGACTTATTCTAAGATCAATGAAAATTAAACACAAACAGTAAATAGGGAATGTACCATTTTTATACTGAGAGTTTTGCCACGTTTCACTCATTTCTTGTTTATATAATTATACATGTTATAGTGTCTGGAGCTTCTTACAATAACGATGAATGTGGGGAATGGTTCCGAACGCGGGAAAATTTTGCATCACCTTTCGGTCCAGGTTTTTTAATCACTGGAACTGACCCAGAGCCAGACGGGTAGGTAGAACATATTTTACGTCCCAAAAGGTTTTCATGGTAAAATCATTGAAGTATTCATTTGTGAAATATCATGTTTTATTATCTTTGAAATACATTATTTAAACATAGAAATACCCCGGATAGTTGGGAAGAAAAATGTATGAAAGACTAACAAATATGAGATATCGTGGAATTTCATTATTTTTTTTTTTTCAGATTAAATGCAGTAAGATGATAGAAGTGTATATAGCCTAATTAATTCTTAGATCTATTTTAACAATTAAATCAAAATATAATCATTGCACAGATATAAGGAATTTGAATTTGAATTTAGCTTTTTGCTATAGCATTCGTCCTTTTAATTTTTTGATATTAATATTTTCAGGATGGGAGGCAACCTTGGTTTCTTCATCAGGGAATGTCCATACAGAAAAACTCAGTACACGTATCATTATCGGGAAAATATGTAGGATTTACAAAATAAAGAATGTTAATAATTTCTTTCAAGTTTTCCTATGCATTGTATTGGAACTTAGTATTTAAACGCCTGAATCTCCAGTTTTACAATATACAATGTACGTTGATCTTATAGAAAGCCAAGGGATTTGTGTTTGGAACTAGAAATGGCAGAACTGTTGTGTGAAGTCATAGTAATATATTCTCTATTCTCGCTTGCATTTATTTAGAAAAGCGGTCAAACATCTCAAATACTTTAAGAAATTATCTCATTTTAATTTTGACCTTGAGACCTAGTACTATACTGTACAATATCTTATTTGCATTGAATCAAGTTAAGTCATTTTTGTGACTCCAGAAATTAGGTAGGAGCAAAGAGACACATTTAGACTAGACTTTCAATAAATCTTTTGATATATATACCTTGACACATTATCTAAGGAAGAGCAAATACCTTACGTGAAAAGACAATATTAAATTTTAAAAAAAAATGATATACAACGATCTAAAGTATATTAGATTGATAACCATAGTAAATCAAAGTTTTCATAGTGAAAACTAACGTATTTCAAAGTTTTCATAGTTATCACTATAGTGTCATAGTGATCACTATAGTAAATCAAAGTTTTCATAGTTATCACTATAGTTAATCAAAATGTAAAAGTTATCACTTTAGTTAACAATAGTAAACTATGGTTAACTATCATTAAATATTGTAGTTTTTGTAAGGATATGCCTGTTTTAATATAGTTTGTTTTAATTTATCTTTATTATAAGTCAAACCAGCTTAAGTGAACCACTAAACTAATAGTATTAAGCATCTTCCATCAAATGCGGCTGCAAATAGTCCTCCTGTATAATAGACTAGTTGTTTTTTTTATAATTTTGTCGCACGTTGTGTGCATTACAGTTTATTTTAAAATTTATTTTCAGTAATTCTTTTTGAAACCTAATGTTTTCAATGACTACTATACTGGCTAAGCATTTCTTAAAAGAATATTATTTGTCTTTCTTTTTACTTGGTCTTTTTCATATTAGTAAATTACAGTATATTAATAGCATTTAGTAAAACAAACAAGATGAAAAGAGTTATCATCTTATAATATAATATAAGATGATAACTCTATACACCTTGTTTGATTTACTTAATGCTATTAATATACTTATTTAAAATACATGATAGCAACAGATAACTCTGGTAAATGAGAAAATCAGTAAAACTGGAAATTATTTATTCTGTGCAATTAATATGAAATTAATTGAGACTTCTACCACAGGACATTATATACAGTTGTGGTAAATCTTTAACTTTGATTAATCATAATGATCACTTTAACACTTTGATTTACGATATATAGTGATAACTTTAAAAACTATGTTTAACTATAGTGATAACTTTGAAAACTATGCTTAAGGAGGGATTCTTGTCTGGTTTCTGACTAGATGAAATATTCAAAGTACATTTGCTTATATGTTTTACATATTTAGATGTAAGAGATTTAAAAGATCATATTTTTCTTTCCTCATCACAATTGCACAGCTTTAAATAGAAATGGTAAACTGAGTTTGAAATCTAGCAGGGACTATATTTTTGGCGGAAAGGCGGCGTATGAAAATATCTTCTTTTCTGCCTCTCAAAATAATTATAGAACAATGAATTTAGTTATAATTTTTAGTTATTTAGTTATAATTTTTACACAATCAAAGACTTGGAGAAAATCTTTAAATGATTTAATGAGTTAAATTAATAATAAGGGACTAAAGTTTTAAAATATATCAAATACATTTGATTTTCCAAACAAACTACAATTATATTAGCTTTTAAAAGCTTCCAATCTAAGTTCAGATTTGAGCCCAAAATCCGTAAAAAGTGTTTTTTCTCTCTTAGTAAACGGTCAAAACTTTTTGTTTTTATATCATTTTGTATCTTTATCTGACAACTTTACCATATGTGAAAATAAGAAAAATTTAAATATAGGAAGCATATAAAAATAACTAAAATATCTTAAAATTGTAAGAAAAATAGAGAAAAATCGGATTAGCCAATATCCTATATATCCTATACCCTATATATGGTAATATCTCTTTATGCAAAAAGAAAAACATTTAATTCATTGAAATAGAAGTAGGCATCTCATTACTGGAAACAGTAATTTTTTATTCTTAATGTCCAGGGAAAAGGTACTGACCTAGACCTGACCTTGCCTCTAATATAAAACGGTCAAATTTAATCTAATTGATACCATCACTTAGTGATAGTGTCTTCTTGATTCTGTGAAAATTTCATTGATTTTTAAATATAAGAAATAAGTGTTCCCATGAGAAGAATCCCTCCTTAACTATAGTGATAAGTTAAACTATGGTTAACTATTGGAATAAATAGGAATTTCATTTCTACCATATCCATCCTTTCGATCTTCTGTCCGGCCTTTCGTCTGTCCGTCCATCACGATGCGTTTAGCTCAGTTTCAATTATTAAATTTCATATACTGATACATATTGATGAGAGCGGCAGTCTCAGGTATTCAACTACTGATTTATATTGGTGAGAATTACTCAACTTGTGTCCAAATTTTCTGTTTCTTTGGCCTTAAATGAATGAACATTTAAGTATGAAACTTTATTAAGCTGTTATCTGTTAGTTTGTTGGGATGAACCAACAGTTTGTTGGGATGAACCAACATGCTCATCCCTGCTAACCATGGGTTTCTGATCCGAACGGCTTCTCAAAAAGCGGTGTGGATCAGAAACCCTTGGCTAGCGAAAATGTAACATGCTACAAAAACAAAAACTGTACTTCACTACAGGAATAAGTTTTGTATTTAAAAAAGGTCGTGAAAATTATTTCCTTTTTCATCATAATTTAATAATCGCTCAAACAGAAGCAAGTACTTATCTTTTCATGTCGCAATACTTACACACTTTGAGCTGGGTATTCATGTCATATGGACATATTTCTAGTTCATTATGATTTCAAATCACACAAAATCGAAACTCCAGGTTCCATATTATGTTCATTTTTTATCTCCAGTGAAAAAAGCGATGATTATAGAGTATGAAAAAAAAATTCTATATCATCTGTTCGCTAAATCTAAAATACCCAGAAAAAAAGGTTATAACATATTAAATATAATTATTGAAAACAAATCTGGAAATATTGATCATCCTCCATTCTTTGGAAAATCTCAATGCAGTATATATCAGTATATATATATATATATATATATATATATATATATATATATATATATATATATATATATATATATATATATATATATATATATAAAAATTTAACTGAGGAACCATTTAAACTATAATAGTTTAATAAAGTAATGCTAAACAAATGATATAGATTTCTTTATTAAGTATGTTACGTATATCTTTCATTATTCATTTTTCATCAACTAAAACTCATATCAAATGACCAACAAAACATACATGCATTGTCTTTATTTTTATGCCCCCGTAATCGAAGATTAGTTTTTGCCCTCTCCGTCCGTCTGTCTATCTGTCTGTCTGTCCGCAAATACTTTAACTTTTGCTCATAACTTTTGATTAGCTGGAGCTATGGCTTTCATATTTCACATGTGTATTCCTTGTGACAAGACCTTTTTAGCTCACCTGAGCTGAAAGCTCAAGTGAGCTTTTCTGATCACATTTTGTCTGTAGTCCGTCTGTCCGTCTGTCCGTCTGTCCGTCTGTCTGTAAACTTTTCACATTTTCGACTTCTTCTCCAGAACCACTGGGCCAATTTCAACCAAACTTGCCACAAAGCATCCTTGGGTGAAGGGGATTCAAGTTTGTTAAAATAAAGGGCCACGCCCTCTTTCAAGGGGAGATAATTAAGAATTAGTGAAAAATGAATAGCATCTTTAAAAAATCTTCTTCTCAAGAACCACAGGGCCAGGAAAGATGAAACTCATATGGAAGCATCCCCAGGTAGTGTAGATTCAAGTTTGTTCAAATCATGACCCCCGGGGGTAGGGCGGGGCCACAATGGAGGATCAAAGTTTTACATAGAAATATATAGGAAAAATCTTTAAAAATCTTCTTCTCAAGAACAGTAAAGCCATGAAGAGTCATATTTATATGGAAGCATCCCCAGGTAGTGTAGATTCAAGTTTGTTCAAATCATGACCCCCGGGGGTAGGGCGGGGCCACAATGGAGGATCAAAGTTTTACATAGAAATATATAGGAAAAATCTTTAAAAATCTTCTTCTCAAGAACAGTAAAGCCATGAAGAGTCATATTTATAGGGAAGCATCCTCAGGAAGTGTAGATTCAATTTTGTTCAAATCATGACCCCCGGGGGTAGGGCGGGGCCACAATGGAGGATCAAAAATTTACATAGAAATATATAGGAAAAATCTTTAAAAATCTTCTTCTCAAGAACAGTAAAGCCATGAAGAGTCATATTTATAGGGAAGCATCCTCAGGAAGTGTAGATTTAATTTTGTTCAAATCATGACCCCCGGGGGTAGGGCGGGGCCACAATGGAGGATCAAAGTTTTACATAGAAATATATAGGAAAAATCTTTAAAAATCTTCTTCTCAAGAACAGTAAAGCCATGAAGAGTCATATTTATAGCAAAGCATCCTCAGGAAGTGTAGATTCAATTTTGTTCAAATCATGACCCCCGGGGGTAGGGCGGGGCCACAATGGAGGATCAAAATTTTACATAGAAATATATAGGAAAAATCTTTAAAAATCTTCTTCTCAAGAACAGTAAAGCCATGAAGAGTCATATTTATAGGGAAGCATCCCCAGGTAGTGTAGATTCAAGTTTGTTCAAATCATGATTCCCGGGGGTAGGGCGGGGCCACAATGGAGGATCAAAGTTTTACATAGAAATATATAGGAAAAGTCTTTAAAAATCTTCTTCTCAAGAACAGTAAAGCCATGAAGAGTCATATTTATAGGGAAGCATCCTCAGGAAGTGTAGATTCAATTTTGTTCAAATCATGACCCCCGGGGGTAGGGCGGGGCCACAATGGAGGATCAAAGTTTTACATAGAAATATATAGGAAAAATCTTTAAAAATCTTCTTTTCAAGAACAGCAAAGCCATGAAGAGTCATATTTATATGGAAGCATCCTCAGGAAGTGTAGATTCAAGTTTGTTCAAATCATGACCCCCGGGGGTAGGGCGGGGCCACAATGGAGGATCCAAATTTTACTTAGAAATATATAGGAAAAATCTTCTTCTCAAGAACAGTAAAGCCATGAAGAGTCATGTTTATATGGAAGCATCCTCAGGAAGTGTAGATTCAATATTGTTCAATTCATGGCTCCCAGGGGTAGGGCGGGGCCACAATGGAGGATCAAAGTTTTACATAGAAATATATAGGAAAAATTTCTTCTCAAGAACAGCAAAGCCATGAGGAGTCAAATTTATATGGAAGCATCCTCAGGTAGTGTAGATTCAATTTTGTTCAAATGATGACCCCCGGGAGTAGGGTGGGGCCCAATGGGGGATCGAAAGTTTTACATCAGAACATATAGAAAAAAAAATTCTTCTCAAGAACAGAAAAGCTATGTTAGTCTTATTGATATGGAAACATCCTCGGGTAATGTAGATTCAAGTTTGTTCAAATGATTACCCCTGAGATAGGGAGGAGCTACAATGGGGGATCAAATTTTTACAAATGAATAAATGGGAAAATTCTTTTAAAATCTTCTCAAGTACAACAAATTCATTTGTTATATTGACAGGAAAGCATCATCAGGTAGTTTAAAATTCAAGCACCACCCTCCCCCCCACCCCCCGTTCATTACTGAATTGATTTGTGCCTTAGTCTAGCCAGTGTGCTCAGGTGAGCGATGTGGCCCATGGGCCTCTTGTTTTGAGTACCATCATATTTGGTCTTGGAGTTTGACCCAGTTTTGCAATTTGATAATGAGTCACCAAACGTGTGTCCGATATATATGTGACCCTTCTCTGAATGAAATGTACTCTACGAGATCTAACCAAAATATCAGTCCAAAAAAATGAAACTTTCATCATCAATCAAATTTCGTAATTACCATAATGATTTAAGTGGGTTTTTTTCATAATGTCAACATTATGTTAACATTATGTGGTGAAGACCGACAATGGGACAAGAAGTTACTTATACAAGAACTATCACTTGCTTTCAGGTCGTTTATCAACCTCATAAACACCAAAAATGGACATATATTACTTATATTTACATTTCACAAGTCATGTTTTTCATAACCCTTCCTCTGCATCAAATTTGATATATAGGTTTCCATACCTCCCAGACACTAAAATTAACATAATATTGACATTTTATCATGAACATTGATTTTTAATGCGACTTTTTTTCTCCTATAGGTCAATTCCTTTGAAATTGTTAATACATCCTTTGCAAAAAATAGATTAAGAATCACATTTTACTAAATTGCAAATTCATTTTATCGAAACCAAAATGCACAAAAAATTCCTCTTTAAAATTGATAAATTCATTTATATAATACAGCATTTAAACACAGAATGTAAAGTTTTAGTTTATCCAGCTGGTGGTAAACCATTCAAAAACAGGTGGCACATAATGTCACCACCAACAGTATGTACAATTTTTCAGCGGACGACAATACGTTTCGATGGACGACAATATGTGCAGTGAGGATATGTGCATATTGTCGCCAACGATAATATTTACAAAACGACAATATATACCGACACACCCACCCCGTAACTCTAGAACCCCTGATCCTGGGGCCAAGAATATCATAATTTTGGTAGAGAGCCCAGTGCTTATTACAATCATGCCAGACGTACGATAAGACCCTTTCAACTTGGTAACTTAAGGCAAATATCACACTAACAAAGAGACGTGTTTTAAATTCCTTTTATTTCCTATGTTTTTTACTATCCATCTGAGTTTTGGACAACATAATTATTATGTTATTGTTTTTCAAACAAAATTAATGTTTTAGGTCCTTAAAACTGTATCTCAATTAAATAATGAGAAAACAGTAAATATCTAATATATACTAGTAACTAAATTCATCTCAAATCATTTAACACACAAAACACCACAGTGAGAGAGATGTGAATATTGAAAAGAGGGACAACTCATTCAAATAAATCTATGTTTCAGTGTAAATGATAGACAAACACACTCACTGTAATACAAAATCTGCCTACAGATAAAATTTCTTAAAGTCCTAATTCTTTAATCAATATGGAGGTATCCTTAAGTGTTTCTACAAAAATGCCAGCATGATTAAAAAGGCATTACAATGTATACCCATGACATTATATATATATATATATATATATATATATATATATATATATATATATATATATATATATATATATATATATATGTATGTATGTATGTATGTATGTATGTATGTATGTATGTATGTATATATATATATATATATATATATATATATATATATATATATATATATATATATATATATATATATATATATATATATATATATATATATATATATATAAAATATTTCTTGCATAATTCTTTGAAGTTAGCTAGAAACCCACAGCCATTTATTTTATTACTGAATTTGGACAACCATTAGAAATCTCTACTGCAAACAAAATCTGGGTTATTTCATCATAAGAATGCAATTTAAATTCAACTTGTACTTAAACTCTGAAAATTCAACAACATTGGGAAAAAATTAAAAGTAATTTCAACCAACCAATCAAGGTAATACATACACACAAAAATATAACCTGTGATATGAGTAGACCAATTCTCTCTTCGGGAATATGGGTGCTTTCTGATTATGAAATTTGTGTTTCCTCTCACAAAATGATATCTAAAGAAGTATTTTAACATTGCAATAAATGACTTTTAAAGTTGTCTCCCTTTTTTCCTTTTTGTTTAAATACTGTGAAATTACTAATAATTTTTGTGTGGTTGATTTTCATGGTACGACACAACCCACCCATTAATGTCCTCCACGAAATTTCAAACTAAGTATCATGTTTGTCTGTCAACTTCAATTACTAAATTAAATCTCTTTTTCATCAAAACCCGAAAAATTTTCCACACTAAAATAAGTGATTTTACTGTTTTTACAGAAAAGCTTTGACAAAAAACTCCCTGGATGACCCAATAAAGCAACTTATTATATTCCTTACAAGACTGATAAGCATTAATAAAAAATTATTTCCCTTGAAAACTTGCTAAATTATTATATTTGTATACCCTTTAAATGGTAATGAAACACTGAAAATGATCTAATAAAGCATTGAAATGATTCCATTACTCAATAAAGCATTTAAATGGTTTGTATGAAAAGCTATATACATTTCAACTTTAAATACACAGGTTAGGAATCTTAAGCTTATCTAATCAAAACTTTTATGCTGGAACAACAGGCTGAAAAAAATATCTGTATGTTTGTGTAAATTTGGTGTTAAAATTCTATTTCCAGCACAGTTTCTAAAAATGAAACTCTGAGTTACAATACAGTTGAACTTTGATATCTCGAACACTGATATTTCGAATACCATGGATATGTCAAAGTGATTTTGAAGTCCCAACCACTTATTCTTTAAGTATTTTACCCCTGATATCTTGAATCCTTGAATATCTCGAACTTTTTTCTCGGTCCCATCGACTTCGAGATAAAAAGGTTTGACTGTATATGGATATGATTTGTGCTTATAACTAGCAATCCCCAGTATACTAAATAACATGTACATGTAGTTAACAAAGGCAGTATATAAATTGGTCCTATAGTATACATGTTACTAGCATACTATTAACACAAATAGTTATATAATTAAGATAGAGTTGGCAAAAAAAATTAATTTTAAATACTGATTTAATGAGACACTATAAATGTGAAAACTTTTGAATAAAATACTTATAATTCTTTATATACACATGTATATCAAACGATTAAATATACATGAGTTTTCTATAATATAGGTATATCTATATCTTGTGTTAAATAAATCTGTATAAAAAAATTGAACATCTTTAAGTACAAGTATTTACATTGAAATTTATTAAGAGAAACATTTCATAACACCGGCAGTTCTTGTCTCATCTAATAAGACAATCAAATCTCTACTTGGTAGAAACGAAAGAGTTTTAAAAATCAATAATAAACTAATAAATTAAGAACTTATCAGAACCTGATACAAGCTTAGTTGTATAATAGCACTTCCTAATATTGAAGCTACTTTCAGTACAAAATTTGCATTTAATAATTTATACTAGTATCTCAATTAAAACTGGAAGTTAATTGCCAAAAAAACCCTAATCAGACAGTAACTCACTGGTCCCCACTTAAATTAATTCAGGAGAAAAGTCGCATTGTGTTTTGACAAGTTAAGCTAGGAAAATAAAAAAGAACGGAAAAAACCAACAGATTTCTTGCACAAGATGAAGAGACAATTCTGGTATCAGCACGGACTGTATAGCAAAATTAGATACTGCATATACATGTATACTGTCCACTTTCCTACCCTGAAAATAATGAGGTAGGAATCAGAATGTTCTCAGTGACTACAGTTAAGCACCAAAAATACATGTACATCAAGTGAGAATCTAAATAGTTAAATGAAAAATTTAGGGGAAGAAATCCTTTCTCAGGTAACTTGTCCACATCTCTAAAGAAAATTCTAAAGGAGATATTGGTATCATATGTCATTTCTCTCTTTTAAACTATATCCCTCTTTAATATCACTTGCTTAGAAAAACATATAAAATTGGTAACATTTTATGGAACTTAGACAGCAATAATAGATCAAGTTGCATAACTTCTTAAACTCATCAAAGGAAGCTATAAGGCAACATGCCAAACATGTCTCAAAATTTTCTTTGTTTGTTTCATAATATTGGGGTGGTCAGATAAGCATTTTATGTGTGTACGATGGCTGTGTGATAAATATGCACTCTCAATAAAATGGTTTTCTTTCATTTCAGTGGTCTCACTTTCAATAACTTGCTTGAATGTTTGCTTTCTCATTAACTTGTAACAGCAACAACGAAAAACATGAAATTGCATCCACTCAAAATTTCCATTTACAAAAAATTGGTCCCCTGTAGAAATGGTAACTTCATGGCAGTAAGCACAAATTCTCACAGGTCAGACATTCGGATATTATCCACATGGTTTAGTGGGGATGTTCATGCCCTCCAGATCTCTGATATATTTTATTTTATGTTTCAATAGAACTCCGAGTCAGAACTTTGATATGAACCAGAGTGTTCTTTTACGTCTTGGACAGAACTTGATGGGCTTCCTATGCTAATCTGGTCCCCTGTTGGTTCCAGTGTTCTAGTCCCCCCTGCAAGAAAGTGTCTTATATGAAACAACATCATTTACTTTTCTAAACTTTGCTGTTGTAAACATTATCTCAATTCAACTAATTCATTGCTCTCTTTTATTTAACTTTGCCACTTTATTTTCAAGAGCATTAGCCTATAACTTGCAATCACATTTAATCAATAAGAACTTTTAAGAAAATTCATTAAAAAAATGAACAATCTTTTTATGATGACATTTAGCAAAGCATGCACATCTACAAAGGCATATTTTATTATTAGCAAGGTACATTGTACTTTCCACAAACTCATGCCATGAAACATAAATGCAGTGACTTACCAAATGTGTTATTAGGCGTACTGCTGTCAAATCGATTGGTTCTGGGATAGACGTTGTTAGGGGTTGGGGCAAGAGGCATATGAGCGAGAATAATGGCTAGACAGTCGGCCACACGGTTATTGGGAGCACATGCCAAGGCCGGAGTATGGCCTGAAACAGAGACAGAGAAAAGTGAATGAAAATGCGGCAAGACCACAGCATGAGAAGATGCTTAGAAAGTAGTTCAAATAGATTCAGAGTGTTGTTTAAATACCTGTAGCCCTTTATACAAAAAAATCTTACGACTACGATTAAAATTTTCCAGTTTTTCTATATGCACCTAAATTGCAGTAAGTTACAAAAAAATCTTATATTTCTATTACATCACTGTATACTGTGAATTATTCTTCTAAAATAATAATTTCCTTTATTAAACAAAGAAATTACAGAGTTGGCAAATTTTAATCTTAGTCATAAGAATTTTTGTGAAAACGGACTCTGATATGGTGTCTTGTATTTTTTTTTTATCTCAATTTTCTTTGTAAAGTTAGCCTGTTACTCATTTCAGTAAATATTAAACTTTAATTCAGTTTACCATTTTCATTCCTAAAATGATTTTTTTCTTTCCTGAATTTTCAGTCATTGTCATGAGGAACTTGCTTCTTCTTTTTTTTTTTTTTAAACAGAATGAATATCAAATCCTTTAAGAGGAATAATACCATATTTATTATCAAATTCATTCCTGAATGTTCATTTCCACGGAGTTTTTCATGCTAATTTCCAGAAATTCAGAAGAAATAACATGATAAATGTACTTTCAAGTGCATAACATTCTAAATGAACCGACAGAGGAACTTAATTCATGACCAAAGCTGAGCATTAAGGTAAGCAAGAAGAAAACAAGAGGCCCATGGGCCACAAAGCTCACCTGAGTAACTTTAGCCCTACTGTTCTTCAGATTTCCAAAAATATTTTATATTCCCATGAAAAATTGTGACCCCATATTATGGCCCCCACTCTAACTCTTTGAGTCTCTGAATCAACACAAAATGGGAATGCTTTAATATCAATATGACTTACATGGCCTTGCAGTTAAGGAGAAAATACCTTATATGTGATCCAAATTTTAGCAAACTCTAACCTGTGGACCAAAATATGAAGAAAAAAAAGTTAACCCACGTAACTTGAGAATGTATGCAAATGAATGTTTCTACTGTTGTTCTTGGAAGATTTTAAAAAAAAATAAATTCTTGTATAATCCCATGCAAAATAATTATTGCTCATTGTGGCCCCAGTCTACACATGGAGGCCTTGATCTGAACAATTTAAAATCTACACATTTGGAAGCTTTCACATTTGATCCTCTATAGTGGCCATATCTTATCCCCTGGGACCAAGATTTCAACAATTAAAAATGTACCCTACGTCTGAAAGATTTCACATAAAGTTCTTTTTTGGGGGGCCCAGTGGTTCTTGAAGGAAAGATTTTTATTAAGATTTTTTCCTATATACTGTACAGTTGAAATTCGGTTTTTCAAACAAGAGGTGATCAGAAAAGCTCACTTGAGCTTACAGCTCAGATGAGCTAAAATGATTCAAAGGCAAATCATCTTAAAATACACGTGCTCAATCAATGTCAGATGCACATATTTGATATTTAAAGATTTGGAATACATGAGTAATGCATACCATGCTTAGTGATGCTCAGACAGAAATCTTACCATTTTCATCTATAGCAAAAACACTGCTGCCTTTAGTAATAAGATCTTGTACAACAGGAGTTAAACCATATTTAGCTGCTATATGCAAGGGCCTGCAATAAAACAGTGAAGAAACTTTTTTTCAGAATTGTTAAATACAACCTTAAAACTACAATTCTCAGTGTGTACACAATCTGAATTATGAAGAGTCAATCATTTCAAGCAACAGACAGCGGGAAAGATTTCCAAGAATTCCATACTTATCTTACTACAGTTTATAGTTCTTTACATGAACTAAAACTCAGGACATGCAATTCATGTTTCAGGAACAATTATCTGAGGGCATTACATGTACTATAACTTGAAAAGGAATAAAATAAAGCTAACATATTTTGACTTTATCTAAATTTCCTAATACAGGAGATAATACACCCACTTGCATCCCTTTCCCAAAACAAACTGCATCATATACTTTTAAAGTTTGAGATCTTGATTCTTGGCTCATTCCCTGTTAACGTTTATGACGCATTTACACCATTAAATAATGTCTCTGTTTTACAGAACTAATTTCTGTGTTTTAAGGGCGTATTGTTACATACAGGAATATGTAATAATATTGTATACAGGGAAATTTTTTACCCTGTTTTATTTTCGCCCCTTTCACCATACTCATGGGTGGGTGAATTTAAAACGGGGCAAATTCAAAACACACTTTATTTCTTAGAATTTTGACTGAGCGAATTTAAAATGAGGTAGAATTGTTTCAAGTGTGATAAGGCGAAAATAACACGGGGTGAAAATAACCCTGTATACAGTAGCTGAAAACACCCTTAAGTTTTTTTTCCTGATGTAATACTTACGTTTTTAGTTCATGATTTGCTATATTACAGATATTGGAATCATTGATTTTGTCTAAGAGAAGAAGTGCCACATTTTCATGCTCCTGAAATAAAATTAGTATCATGTAAAATAGGTTTTCATTAAATAAGATCTCAAATTTAATAACAAATATTTAGGGCTACAAGATGAAATATAAAACTTCTGCTCATCATTTTGAAAATAATATTCCAAGAACACCAACATTTATATACAACACTAAAACTGTATTATGCATTTTGCACACTTTATAGCTCTTAAATAGCTCTTTTTAAAAAAAAATTATGATCTCAAGACTTTGGTTTCGCAGTACTTTTTCATGTTACAAGTACTTACTCTTGAGCAGGCAAAATGTAGACAAGAATTTCCCTCATTATCAGTTAACGAAAGATCAGCATTTTGCTCTAATAATAATTCTGTGAAAGAAAAACATAAACAACAATAAAAGAAAACAAACTTGTCACAAGCACATTTAAATTAATGGGAAACCAATTTCTGCAAAAATTAATCCTCTGTGTGATAAGTACATGTATTTAAACCTTCATTTTCAAACTGGATCAAGAAATAGTTATTGACAAATGACAAGGCAAATACAGTACATGGCATGAAAATGGTTGGAAACCCAAGAAAACTGTTAACCCTGAACATGAATTAACTTTAATTTTTTTTTCTTTCAAAGTCATTTGGCTGGGGGATCTCCAGTCTGAAAGAATTTCCAAACAACAAATCTATAAATAACTTGCCTACTGCTGCTGCATGGCCATTGGCTGCAGCAAGCATGATAGGGGATTTCCCCGTTGTATCACAGTGATTGACCAGTGCCCCATGGTTAAGTAACATTTGCATAGATTCACACTGGTCACTGAAGGCTGCCGCATGTAAGGGTGTCCTACACAGAAACAAGTTATCACATAATTCATTTATTTAACATTGAGCTTGCATACTCTAATAAACATCTAAATTTCTAATTTGCATACATATATTCCTGCAAAACATTTTATTTACAGAGTAGTAAAAACAATTTAAATCTATCTGACAAGATCTTAAAACAGTCAAACAACATTTAGCAGCATTTTGCAGACTTAATTGACATAAACAGAGTGTACATATTATATAACCTTTATTGAACCTCTTACCTTCCTTTGCTATCTGTTAAGTTCACAATTTTATCACCTAAAGCTTCTAATAAAATTTCTGTACAAGTATCATTTCCATTTATCCTGAAATATTATTAACAAGAATCTTAAATTTACATGTACATGTATGTAGCATTTTGTTTAATGTAAAAAATTCATGAATTTTAAAAGTGCAGGTTTATGGTATAAATTTTAATCCTCAAAACAGTCTCAGGGATATAGAAAAATATAAAAGACAACCACATTATACGTCTTTGTTATGTTATATTTTCTTATATACTGGTTTACAGAAGAGGTATATGTACTTTACATGATACTTTTTCTAGTTACATGTCAGAATTTGACTGAGAATTATTGTGGATCTGCTATAGACTCACACAGCACAATGAAGAGGTGAGAAGGGGTTCCCTGAAAGCTCTGTTATTTTTTCTTGTTCTAAAATGGTTTCCACACAGTTGTCTTGGCCTGCAGTGTATACAAAAAACAGGGTATTACTTCATCTTGGAATAAACAGGCTATTACTTTATTTGACAATCTTTTGACAGATTTGAAATTTGAGTAGTTTTAAAACTGCCAATTACATGCACTGAAAAAAAAACCTTACCATTATAACAAGCTATGTGTAAAGGTGTATATCCTAACTGATCCTCAGATTTACTACTGCTAGGTCCCATCTACAAATAAAAAGCAAGATATGGTGATATTCCAGCACTACATGCATGTTACCACTGTACATTTACAAAATGAAATCAAACTTATCACATCTCCTCGTATTTCAAATATGTTATTACTGCATCTAAATTTTACATGTAATTGTCAGAAAGGTGCATTCACCCTGACTTCTTCAAACCTGGATGTCCACCTGTCCATTTAATTACAGCCAAGAGAATAGATTGTACATACACCTGTCCAATTTACTTAACGCGAGGAGATTGGACAGTATGAATGAATGAACACCTGTCCATCTGACTTACCGCAAGGAGATTGGACAGTATGAATGAATGAACACCTGTCCATTTGACTTACCGCAAGGAGATTGGACAGTATGAATGAATGAACACCTGTCCATTTGATTTACTGTGAGGAGATTGGACAGTATGAATGAATGAACACCTGTCCATTTGACTTACCGCGAGGAGATTGGACAGTATGAATGAATGAACACCTGTCCATTTGACTTACCACGAGGAGATTGGACAGTATGAATGAATGAACACTTGTCCATTTGACTTACCGCGAGGAGATTGGACAGTATGCACACCTGACCACAGGTGGCAGCCAGGTAGGCAGGCATTCTCCCTCTGTGGTCCCGGACAGTAACATCAGCTCCATTATGTAGGAGGGCATCTACACACTCCTCATGTCCATTGGCAGCCTGGGGAAAAAATAAAACATTTAATGGTACTTAAATATACATACCATTGGATAATCAAATTCAACTTTATGACTCTGATATCCTTGATTCTTTTTCCGTTTTATTAATTAAAGACCAATAGAGTGATATCACTGTTTCGGATTATACAACCAAACAATTGGTTCAACATCATTTAACATATTAAGAACTTAAATTGTCATGACTTTTGGTCCTGCATAATTTAAGATAAGAACCTAAACTGCCATGATTTCGTTATGCTTCATGAGCTTTATAAAGTTTGTGACTTGAATAGGTTTAGACAGTTATTCTAAGTTGTAACTCACCCCTCTATGTAAAGCAGTCCTTCCTTGGCTATCTTTAGCGTTGACTATGGCACCATTAGCTATGAGGTATAACACTGTGTCTACATGTCCATTGGCCACAGCCATCATTAATGGAGTTCTGAAACAACGTAATATAACAGTATTACACATTATTATATTATTACATACATTACATATTATATATATTACTATACAATACTATTACACAGTGGAAAATGTCTTAATTGACTAAAAACTGTATGTATATTTCTTGTGTTTTCAAATTATTACAGAAATAAGAATTAAGTATTTGGATTCAAGTTCAGTTCTTCATAGACCATACCCTCTTGTTCCAGGTTATTACCTTTCATAAACATCTGTACAATCTACGATATTGCTGTCTTCAGCTGTTTCCATCAGCAGCCGTAAACATTCGGTATGTCCATTCATAGCTTCAAAATGTGAAACATAATGATAAAATCAGATTTATTTTTCTTCTTTAAAAAATGAACTTCAAGCTTCACAATCTTTGCTTTGTACCTCAATAACAATTAAAACACTCCTTGTTGGCAAACTACATTTATTTTAAAAATATGCTTGAGAATGGAGGCATCCCCACCTGCTGAGTGAAGTGGTGTCCTTCTGGTGGTGCTATCCTGGACCAAAATGGCGGCACCTTGTAGTAAGAGTGTCTCCACACACTCGGCATGGCCATGGAGACAAGCCAGGTCGAGCATAGTCCGTCCTGTAAAATTATCTCTCTGTTAGCACAAATAAACTTGAAATTACACTTGCTTCTAAAATTGTTGTTATCTTGAAACAAGGATATCAAAGCTGGTGCAAAGGCTCTTTCCCAATGAGTCAGTGATTATATTTTAGTCTTGTTGTGCAGAAACAACTATGCATTTCTCTATACATACTGTATAATTATATTTCCTGTTAATACGTAGACCCTAGTGATTACGTCCTTCCCCTTGGGTCAAGACTATAACAAACTTTGAATTTGCACGGCTTTGAATTTCTGTGTAGGAATTTATGAAGGAATTCTTTTTTGTATTATTGTGTAAAGCTTTGAACCCCTACTTTGATGCCACCTTAACCTTGTGACTTATCATATGAATAATTCTTAATCAAGACTAAAGCTTTTATGTAACTTTTGATTTTTTTTAGGGAAGAAGCTTCTTCTTGCTTCCCTTTTTAATTATTTATTAATCCCCAACCCTTGTCACCAGAGGACTTGTCCTTTTATTTGAATAATCTTAAATCCCCTTCATTGAAGAGGCCTTTTAGGTTCTTGAGAAGAAAATGAAAAAGTAAAACATTTACTGACAAAATGCAAGAACACAAATTAAACACAGGACACTCTTAAATCACTTGAGCCACTTGAGAGATCATGAGATGTCTTACCATGCGAATCTCGGATATCCAGATTCATGATACAGCCTAGGAGTATGTGAAGTGCTTCATTATGTCCATTATAGGCCTGAAAATCAGAAATAAATAAAAAAGTATAAAACACCACAGTTAATACAGCTCATTTCAATGAAAATTCACTTAAGCACTGCATTATCTATTCACTTGGTTATATTTATTTCACTGAACTGCCCACAACATTTGATAATAATTTATTCTTTATGATTTCCACTTAGCATGAGTATTGGTACCTTTTTCATTAGACTGACTGCTATAGATTAGTAACATTCATTAAACTGACTGCCATACATATATATATATATATTAGCAACTGATATGTTATGATATAGAAGTGTTTATAGTGACTTCCTTAATATACTGACCGCTATATGGGCTGGAGACAAGGGAGCTCCACTTCGTATTAAATCTGTTGAGGCACAGTCTAATAACTACAAGAAATGAAAAACATACATGTACAAAAATTGTGTCTGATGGCAAATAAAACAATGAACCAGTTTAAACCTCCCCAACAGAAAATATTATTTTTGTCTTATATTTTTTTTTATATAGAATAAAAAATCTTAGTAATTAAGTAACAGTTTTACTAAGGATACTTGCATCATTTGACAGTAAACCATTTACACATTGACAACTCTAATATTCATTCCTCTAGTCCTTGATGTGTACAAACCATTTCTAAGGTCAGCCTGTGTCCCTTCACAGCTGCATAGTGTAACGTGTTAAAACCTTCGTGGTCTCTTATGCTTGGTCTGGCATCATTCTTAAGTAGCAGTTCCACAACTCTGTACAATTAGAGAAGACAAAATACATTTCCAAAGCACCACGCATTTGGTAGTTGATAATTCCAATTTAATTCTTCCCTTAAGAGTTTACTACATAGATACAGCACGCCCTTTAACATACACATGAAGTACATTTACTGATGAAAACGAAGGTTGTAAACAAGACAAAAAGTGACATACTTTGCATCATGGTCCCAAGCCGAGGCATAGTGTAGAGGTGTACAGCCTCGTCTGTCAGTGATATTGACAGCAGCTCGGCCTGCATTTATAAGGGACATTACACACTGACCGTGAACGTGTGCACTGGCGTAATGTAAAGGCACCCTGTCAAAAAAATACAAACACAATATAAAAACTGAAATATTGCATTCAATACATCTACAAGGTTACAACCTATGTTCAGGCCAAAATAATACCTCAATTTTTACCTGTGTACTTACATATTTACATGTTTAATTTGAACTAAATATCATTGAGACCGTGACCCCCCCCCCCCCCTCCCCTCCCTTTTTTTATCAAAGGGCATTAGGATGAGTGACCCATTATTCAAGGCACTCCTTTGGTGAAGATGAGACAGAGGGGGCCAATGGGAGATAATTATTTAAGAAAAGAATTTTACAAAGATTGATCTTTAATCAAGAAACATGGCTGAAAGACACAGCATGCCATCTATCCAAAGGCACTCTATGGGTGAAGTTTGAGCCAGGTAGGACCAAGGGGAAGAAAAATATGCTCTGAACAAGGATTTTACACACAGAGGTTTTTCTGACCTTGACCTTTCATTTAGAAAATAAGTTCCAGGTCAATGCACAATCAAGGGGAGAGAAAACATACTCAATACAAATAAAATCAGATGGACAGCTAGATGGAGAGATGGGTGAACAGACTGATCACTATAGAGCACCTGCATAATGTGGCCCTTATAAGTGGCTGATCAAATGAAATAAGACTGCTTACCTCCCTTCATGGTCTGCACACAGCACATCTGCTCCCATCTTCAACAATAGATCCACCACTTCTACTCTCCTGTAATATTAAATATATGTAAATCATGGGACTTCATCAAATAAAAATACAAGTAAATCATACATTTGAATGGCATAATATCTACATGTATGTGAATCTGACAATAAAATATTTATGAACAACTTCTGTACAAGCATGTTTTAAATTTCTAATATTGAGTTGACTCCTACTTCTCTTATTCTGATACACCTAATCTATCCTAGAAGAAGATTTAAGGTATATGTATATGTTGGTATATACATAGCATCTATATGTATTTCATGTAAAACATACTACATTGTATGCTATGTACATGTATATATCAGTACAGTACCAACCCATCAACATCATAAGCAAAATTAACTCATCATTGACCTCCTCACACAATAAGGAATATAAGAACAAAGGCGAAAAAGGCAAAAACAAAATGGAGGTGATAATTACTCTGTATACAGAAGTAACACACATGTAGATACAAGTGTGAACATGTACTAATGTACATCACACAGCAGAGACAGCCGCTCTGCAAACTTACCCACTACATGCTCCCCCATGGAGGCAGGTTCTCCCAAAGTTGTCCGTGATGTCGATTTCCAGGTCAACCATGGCCGTGAGGAGCTTCTTTACACAGTCCACGTGGCCATTTAAAGCTGCGATGTGAACAGGAAGCATGCCACTGGTGCCTCGCCTGTAAGAAAATCACAAATACACAACATATAAAGATATATCAACCTTACATCATGTAAATGGAATTTACATTTATGTACTTTACATTCCTTATAATATCATGAAATGTCTCGTAGATGACAATTTGCCAGAACAGGAATTGGCCAGTGGAATGTTGATAAAGAGTTTTTCATGTATTTCAGCATATGAAAACAAAGCAATTTTATTTCATGAGTGGTCCCTCTCATGAAATTATGCAATAATAAATTCTGCATGTATATTTAGGAATCTGCAGTACTTGTTAAAGTGTTATTTTCTAGGGATAACCTCCCTTGCATTACATTTATATTTCCAAACTTCCTGTATCTAATAGTTTTTTCTCAAATTCTTAATGACTGTTAATGCACTGTTTGACTTACTTCATTGGATCTGATCCATTCTCTAGTAGCGTGTTTATCAATAGCTCATGTCCATATCTGGCAGCTATATGAAGGGGGGTGTTCCCAAACTTATCACACACATCAATATCTGCCCCTGTAGGTACAAGGACTTGTCAAAAAATTATCTAATGTGAATCATGCATTCAACAGCCATATTTCTACATTCCCTAATTTCTATTTTGTTTAACAATTGTTAATAAATCATTTGTACTTTACATAGTAAAAGCCTATTAAATATACCAGTGCAAGACTATATGTACATGTAGCTATACAAAAATTCATGAATAAAATCTATTACTGGAATGAATATGAATATGAAATCTATTTTCATGTTTCATTTAAATATAATTTTTTGATGAATGAACATTATGCAAGAAAATATCAATAGCTTAAATGTAAAATTCCATTTAATTTTTTATTGTTAAGGAGCTATCATTTTGCATGAGTGAACGAAGTTCAATTGAAGGACTATCTTCAAAATTGAGATACCCTTTGAAAGAATAGTGTCATTCATTAAAAAAATGGAGCTTACTAAATTATGATATGATATTAACATTTTAAAAGAAAAGTGGTTTACATAATATTTGGATGGTGATGTATCAGGAACAACTTAATATACTTGGAATACCTACCAGCAACTAACAAGCAATGCAATTCTATTGTAATACATGTAGTAGGTAATATATATTTAAAACTATGACTAACTAATACTCTAGCATGTCTATATTGGCTGGTATTTAAAATGCATTATGTAACACTAACAATTCATTTAGTGATATTAGTGTTGAATAATCAAAGTGTCCCTTATAAAATGGTTTACATGCACAGACAAAAAAAAAAATAATTGTGTAAATAAAACATGCCATCATCCCAAGTTTTACTCACAGCCATTTTTTAATTAAAAAATTAAAATATTTTCAAGAATAGATAAAATGTTATAATATACATGTTGTAGTGTTTCTGAACACCAAGAGTGTAAACGCTACAGCATTGTAATGGAACGTGTCATGTGACCTTGGGTAAGGACGTTTTTCTGTAACAGCACCTGTTCTCCTTTATTTGTTATTTATCCTACATAATAATGCTAGCCCTCTCAACTAAAGATATTCAAAGTCCAAGATATAATTACAAGAAAGTATAGGAATTGCAATGTCTTTTACAAAAAAATTGAATTCCAGAACATTTGATTAAACTAGAACTAAAACAGGGGCATGTACATTTCTATGGCAGTCAATTAAAAGACTGTTAAATTGTTAAATCGGATTTCCTGTAGTCTTAATTTTTTCAGAATGAGGAAAAAATTTACACTCTTGAGTGCATTCACACCAGAGCAAGCAGAAATTAGTTCTCGCTCACCGTGCTCGAGTAGAGTCTGTGCTCGAGTAAATCTACCATGCACTGCAGTCATATGTAAAGGGGATCGCCCATCATTGCACTGGAATAATACACAGAAAGAGGTCAGCAATGCAATATAATATCATATCAACCTCCCTAAATTAGATGAGGAGAATACTACATGTATGCAATTCAACATGGAAATGTCAATATGTACTCATTATGAATTTTGACCATTTTGATAATTCATCACTTATGAATTCAAATATATGCAATAACAGATTTTTTTTGACAATTTAAATTCTTTTTGCGGTGTGGCAAAATATGTATTATGACATCCATAATCAAAGAAAAAAGAGTCGGGCTATGAATTTTTTGCTTTCTTTAAAAAAAATTGCCTTGGATATTCAGAGTGCCTTGGATATTTAGAGTGAGTCATCTGATTAAACATTACATGATTTAAACAGTTACTGTAATAATACCTCTTACTTTATTTAACATCCTGTACCTTTAAAATGGTCAACTTTCAAAGTACATAAAACATAAACTTGGTCTTGAAAACTCCATTCTTTTTTTTAATATAAATGTTTAAATTTTCAAGATACACAAGTATGCCTTTCACATATTCTTAAGGGAATATACATGTATAAACAGTATATATTGAGCTACATTCACATTTGTTTCTTGATCCTGTTATGGAATTTTCAAGTCCATCTTTTTTTTTTTTTGATTACATTAGATGCTGAAAATAGAAATAATACATGTAAATAATAGAAAAGTGGTCAGACCAGAAAAAGACCCCAGGGATAAGGAGGAAAAGCATATGTTAAGCATTGATGTTTCCTACATTAAATGTGAAAACACATGTATCAATACTCCTTTTAACTAACAGTTTCCATTGGTAATTTAAAGTTTTTCCATTTCTTTGACTTTTATGGAAACTTTTCCTGTCATATCACTGATCCCAATTGCAAAAGACTATAAATCATTTTCTTGAGACAGACTTGCATGTATTTAACTAATGTTGCAAAAAGAATGCCATTGGATGAAGACCATTAATTCATCGCCATGTATGAGCTTCACATCTATTAAAGAAACTGAATATGACTGCTAATTTTTGGTTTGCTTCTTGTTTTTAGTTAGTTTGTTTTTTTTTTTGCTTGCATGTTTGTTTGTTTCTCTTTTTGTTGTTGTTGTTTTTTTTTTTTTTTTTGGGGGGGGGGGGGGGGTGTTTTGTTTTTGTTTGTTTTGTTTTTGTTTGTTGTTTTTGTTTTGTTTTTTGTTGTTTTGGGGGTTTTTTTTGGTGGTGGTGTTTTATTTATTTATTTTCTTTTAATTGGGGTGGGGGATGGGGGGAGGATACATATTTTTGAATGTGCATGTACATCTAACACTATTCAAGGACATTCTCAGGGCTAAGGGAGAGTAACCCAGTAAGTACACATAGGTATAAAACCTATCCATACACTTACGTCACATCATTTTCTCCCATGCAATATACTATACTTTTCAAATCTGCTGAGACAGCAGAGCATGTACATGTAAATGAAGTAAATAAATTATGCATATTCATTAGTATATGAGAAGCAGCCAAGCATGCAATTTGACCTTTGGCCCCAAACCTACACTTATTCCTTGGTTTTTTATCACTTTCTTGTTCCTTGGAGTCAGATGGTGTCTTTGGAAAAGAATAAAATTGTTATCGGGTTTATGCAACACCAGACTTCTGAGAAAGTACTGTCACATAGATATATTCAGATTAAAAAAAACTTTGGTATTTACTAAAAATCAAAAATTATAAGAAAAAAAATATATGCCACACTTTTCAAATACATGTATATCTTTCCAAGATAAAACCAACAGAGAGAAGTTCATAAATTCGTGGATTTGAAGACATGGAATCATTTGTCAGAAAAGTTTGCATCTGAAATTATCATTGAATCATTTAGCCCTTGTGAAAAGTTAAAACCCCATCTCCATATAAAATACATAAAATAAATCAGCATTCCCCAAAAAAGTATATATACATATATATTCAAAAGTGAAAATAACCTGCAAATAGGTGAACATTAGATACATATAAAAATTTAATTAATGTAAAGCAGCTTATCATATATATTCAGTTTTCCCGGAAAATTCTATTGATGAAATTTGTGTTCAGTTTTCAGTGTCACTGCTTCCCAGAAGTGCCTAATTTTGCTCATTTCTTAACAATTAATGCCATGCATATGCTAACTTGTTCTATTATATACATGTAAATAAGTTTTTAAAATAAATAAACTAAAAGAAAGATGTAAGTTCTTCCATCTCTGAATGCATGCCTCTTCTGAGCTTGAGTTTAATATGTGTTGCCAGCATTAAATTAATATTGAAAAGTATCTCATTATAATCCCGTGACTAAAGCCTGGTGCAATAAGTACTGCATATATACCTGTGTCTTTGTGTTGGCCCCCTCTGTCACTAATATCTCTAAACAGATCCCTCCGTGTGTGGATGAGGCAGCATAATGCAAAGGAGTCTGAAAAATGAAACCAAAATAATTATATAACAATTCTTTATACATGTAAATGTAGGTACAAGTAAATATATAAATGTATGAGCCAACTGGATTCCAAGTTTGTCCATTTTGATACTTTTGAAAATCTTTCAATTTGAGTGTCATTGGTGCAAAAAAACCAAGCAATCTCATAATCTGCTGTATTAATACTATGTAGAACATATTTTTATTGTCTCATTAAAATCAAATTGCCTAGGAGTTATGATACTAGAAAACAGTATGTAAACTCTTACATTTTCTGTGTGCAGTAATTTTAATAATTCATTTCTACTCAATACCACTAAGAAAACATTAGACTTTTAAATCATTCTTGGAAATGTCACAGACATTCGAAGTCAAAAACACTACAAATCATTAAGAGTAGCCATTACTGACCACATACTAAGATTAGACCCTTTACACTACCCTTATAGTAACTTTCTTTACTGACCATTCCCCTGTGATTGACAGCATTAATGGAAGCTCCAAACTGCAGGAGTTCAGTGACCACCACGTCTTGTCCATTCAAACATGCTATGTGGAGGGCCGTGTTACCATGGACATTGACAGCGTCCACTTCCACTCCCAGCTCTAGAAGGAGCTTGACCACACTGACCTGTCCACTAGAGGCTGCCGCATGTAAGGGGGTGTACATCTGCAAGGTCAAATTTCAATATTAATGTTTAAATCTACTATGCAATCACACACTTTCAAAGATTAAGTAAACTGTGTTTAATGAATATGTTGATGTGTTTTCTTTCATCTTTATAGAAAGGCTTGTATGATGTCTTCCTTGTTGTTCATTGTGGTAGCTCACTTAAAATGCAAGATAAAAGAAGGAAATATATTGGTATATCTTTCATCCTAGGTAACTCAGAGTAATATATATATATATATACAGTTGAACTTCGGCATCTCAGACACGGATATCTCAAATACCAAGGATACGTCAAAATGATTGGAAATCCCAAGTGCTTATTTTTTTGAGTATTTTACCCTCGATATCTCAAATCATTGGGTATCTCAAAGTTTTTTTCTTGGTCCCATCAAGTTCAAGATATTAAGGTTTGACTGTAAATACATGTATATTGTTACCATTCCTGATCTCTCTGTAGACTGTATCTGTTTATTAGACTTTAACTGTTTATCACTACAGACTGTACATATTTATCTCTATAGATTTCACCTATTTATCTCTATAGACTTGACCTATTTATCTCTATAGACTGTACCTGTTTATTAGACTGTACCTGTTTATTAGACAGTGCCTGTTTATTAGACTGTACCTGTTTATCTCTACAGTTGAGTTCTGCACCATACTCCACTAGAGAGCGGACAAGCTCAGTGTGCCCCATATAAGCCGCCCAGTGTATGGCCCTTCGGTCCTTCTTATCAAAGGCATTTATTGTGGCTCCTTTCTCAAGAAGAAGCTTGGCCATCTGAATGAAAAAATATTAACAATACTTTTAAATGGTCACTGGTATCTATGGACAACAATGAAATAATCTTAGGCTACCTCAAATCTTATCAAATCTGTTATCATTAAGGGAGTAATATCCACTTATTATTATCATTTATCAATACTTAAATGCCGCTAAGCAAGCCACCTATAAATATTTCTTGAGCAGTGGCTCTTCCATCAATGAAAACATGCAATGACATTCATATCAATTATACAATACCTAATATGATTATCATACTTTATATGACTGTTTATACAGACATAAATATATACAATAAAATGTCTTTTTTTGTTTGTTAGTATGGGAATTAACATTACAGCTATTGCAGAAAATTTTTTACATAATCTGCATAAGCGTTTACTAAGTATTAAGTGTATATGGTCTATTGACCATATCAATTCTTGCTTTACCTCTTTGTGGCCGTTGAATGAGGCATGCTGTAAACTGGTTCTTCCAGCGCGGTCCGATACGTTAACATTGGTCAGTAGTGGTATAAGATACTCCGCACATCTCACTGCATTGTTAGCTGCTGCTACGTGCAGCGGAGTTTGCCAGTTCTTGTCACGTGCGTTTACATCCGCCTGATGTCTGAGTAATGTTTCAACTGTGTCCTGAAAGCAAAATGATGCTCAATGATAACAAAAAAAAATTTAAATACTGCCAAAAAAATTAATTAAGTTAAACTGAAAACACTTACAATGTAAATATCAAGAAAAAGTTATGGCCTGTTCTTCTCCCACACTTTAATACTTGATAAACATGTACATGGATGAATTAAGATCTCTGAAATGCTTTTAAATGTTTTTTGAATGGAAGTCACTAGGTTTCAGATTTCCAAAATCATATATGTACAGTACATACAAATGTAAACAAGAGATGTTTGTGAAACACTTATTCCCCCCACCCACCCCCAAATAATTAGAATTTTTCTAAGTCCAAGGGGCATGACTTTGTCAAAAATTGCTTGATCGTACCCAAAACATAACCTGCCTAGATATTCTTATGATAAATCTGTATACCAAATATCATTTCGTTCTGTGCAACTTCTGCGAAGAAAATGAACGGAAACTGCAAATAATTGGAATTTTTCTAAGTCCAAGGGGTATGACTCTGTCAAAAATTGCTCGATTGTACCCAAAACAGAATTTAACCTAGATATTCTTAAGATAAATCTGTACCTCAAATTTCATTTCAGTATGTGCAACCTCTGTGAAGAAAATGGTCGGAAACTGCAAATAATTGGAATTTTTCTAAGTCCATGGGGCATAACTCTGTCAAAAATTGCTCAATCATACCCAAAAAGAAACTTGACCTAGATATTCTTATGATAAATCTGTATACCAAATTTCATTTCAGTATGCGCAACCGAGAATGAACCGAAACTGGGTGGACCGACAGAGACACCGACCGACCAACAGACAGCAGCAGAGCAATATGCCTTCCATGCTTCGAAGGGGGGCATAAATATATGCAATATGCAGCATCTGAAGAAGATATTACATTAGTCTAAATGGATCAGGTTCACAAGTCTGGTCCATGCTGGGTTTAAAGTTATTGGGAATGTACATGTGCCAAAAACTTTGACCTGGTCTTTTTTCTTAGATGTACCATTAATTCAAGTTTGACCTAAGGTATTAACAGTTACTACAAGAAATTTAACTTGGCCATTCATGAAGGAAATAATCAAGTCAAATGTAGCACAAAAAAGCAAGTCTAATAGTCTACATCTCCCTAACCCGATGTATAATCAAATCTTTTCTTGACCTGTCTCCACAAAAAGTACAGATATGACAGCTGGAGATTCTTACATCACTCTTTGAACAGCATGCTCTGTGAAGTGGAGTCAGCCATTTGTTGTCTTTAGTGTTAACACGTGCTCCACTCATTATCAGCAGATCGGCAATCTCCGCTTCTCCACAATATGCAGCTGCATGTAGTGGGCTTCTCTTCTCCGCATCCTAAATAAAAACAGTATAATTATAAGTCAGAGTAATTCTTACTTATGGATTATTGAATTATTAGACACATCATAATAGCAGAACACTGTCTATTACACCCTGGCATGTCCAACAGTATAGGATCATATTGTATACTTAGAAACTCACATACAGAACATCGCTGCAAGTCTGTCACTCATACTAAGACTCTCTCAAGAACATCACTATCATACACACTAAGAACACATAGCATCACTGAGACACTATCAGACAGCATGTCACAGTCATCTGAGAGACTCTAACACAACACATATCTGGCATTTACTATACACCGCATTCTTGCACACTGAGACACTTTAACGAAAACTCACTCTCAATGTGCACATCATTCGCATGCATACTACACAACAGACAATTCTCACATGTAGACTTCAATTTTTCAGTTAAGTTTTCTGAATCAAACTGTTGCATAGTCAACTATGAAGATAATTTCACAATTATATGAATACACCATCTAATGGTAAATTTCTGTTGTTGTATTAGAAAATATCCAAATTTCTAATACTATAGGGTAAAACTAATGAACCTGGTAATTAACATCTTCTTTCTTGTAAAGCAATGCTCTGACTTCATCTGGATCACCATGGAAGCAGGCTTGTACCAACTGAGGCTGTCAAAAATATAAAGTATATTTTACTAGCAAAGTCTGTGTCCGAGAGTAAACATTTAATGTTAGGACACTGAATCTGCCAGAAGTTTGCTTTTACCACATGCATACAAATATGTTTTATACAAATTCAACCTATGAGGTACATAAGATAAATAGCTTTTAAGAATCCTGTACACGTATTATCATGATTATCACTAGCTGTTCATTCCATAGTTTTCAAAAGTGCAGCATTATCATGAATATTGCAATTTTTTTTTAAATTCATTTTATCTATTTTCCTGTAAGGTTGTATTCTGCATTTAAAATGTAATAATCATTAATGTCCCTTGTTAATCAGATGCTAATCATTCTATATCCACAGTTGAATACTCTAATGACTAAATTCAGGGGTTGAAATATACGGTAGCCCGACTTATGCCCGAGGCTAGTCATTTTAAGACTCGGGTTAGCTTATTTAAACGTAACGAATGTTCGTCAGACTAGCAGAACAGAAAAAAAATTCTCGTCAGTTTACTTTCATTTTTCTATGTAGACTGGGTTTCTCTTGACTGAGAACTAGTTTAATTTGTTTCTGTCACCAAAGCATTTGAAACTCTAACTTGTTATTTTTCATTTTGCATAAAAAATTGTTGGGCTAGTTAGTTTGAGGTTTGGGCTAGTAATTTTTTACTGATCAGTAGTCCCTGGGCTAGTGGGATTTCCAGGAAAATTTCAACCCCTGCTAATGATGAAATGTCTGAGGATTAGTTTGTGAATCTGAAATCATATTAACTTAATATGGATAACTGGAATACCTATCACATCAATTATACATTAAACCTGAAAAAGTTGTACAAATGTAATAAAAATTTTGTATGCTTTTTTTAAAATATCTATTTTCTGGTACTTCCTTGAACACATGTTGATAACTGATAGACCATTATGATCAAAATTTACATTTTAGGAAAATCATCACTGTAGGGAAAAGAACCATGACAGTGAAATAAATTAATGCATTAGAGTCCAGTAACAGGTGCTGAAGAGGGTGGGGTATTTTTTTTTGAAGATGACAGTTTTCGTCCCTTGTAGAGTTTATGTATATAGGTGTGGTAAGTTTTTTTTTTTTTTTAAACATGGTAATTCTTATTTGAAAGTGTCAGAAAAAGTGTATTCAAAGTTGATTCAAAATTTTATTAATTCATGTTTACATTTAAAAATCTGGGAGACAGGCCCCTAGGTTTTAATGATAGAATTCATTCTGTGGAACGACTTAACTTTACCGGCCCCCAGAAAAAACATGCTAAAATATAGTATCGCTGTAGGCGACTTCAGTATACAGCTAAACTTCGAAATCTCGAACACAGATATCTCGAATACCCCTGATATGTCGAAGTAAGGCCGCGGTCCCGACGAAATTTGCTTTATAAATGATTAAAATAAACCTCTCTATGTCGAACATGGTAATGTCGAATACTCCGGTTATCTCGAAGTAAAATTGTGTACCCATTCATTATAATCACATGCGTTATCTCGAAGTCAGGATAATTTTCCGCACTGATGATCAAGTCCGTTAGGTAAACTGGACGCTCTATTGATAACACCCACCTGTCTGTCACGCACGGGTTACCTGTGTTCCTGTGATCAACAAATAATAGCGCGATAATTATATGAAGTGTATGTATGGCTTACCCTGATTTTAATTATGCAAGCCAAGGTTGTGTGTATTGGCCTAATGCATACACGTGGATAACACGTTGTTTTGTGGCTTGGGTACGTTTATCTTGATAATCGCTATTTGATGCTATGTGAAATATGCGCACATACATAGTTTATGCATATGAAAATGAAAATCATAAACATCGAAGTAAAACAAAATTCTGTAATTTAATGCAATTAGAATTTATTTTTCCTATATATGAGCGTGCAGAATTTACAATCGTCCATACACACCATCATGTGAGCGTGTGTCGCAGTAAAAACTTGTGCTATAGTGTCCTGTGATTCAGTGTTGTTCTGTTGTTAGACAAAAGTGCTTGATTTTTCTTTTGCATTTGATTTTATTATGGTAAAATAATTTTCTTTTAACTGATTATACATGTATGAACATGTTTTTCTTCTAAAAGAAAATGTATATTTCGTTTTCGTTATTCTGACAGCGACCGGTTTTAATTTACAATGCATAGACAATATCCGGTTATGTATACATGGGAAACGATGCTAGCAGTTGACATGCCGCGTTGGTAGAAAGATCATACTTCTGTGCATATTATACGAAGTTTTTTTATTTTGTGAATTGTAAAGAGGATGTAAAAATCTTTTTATTGCTAAATACATGTACATGTTTATTAAAGAATTATATATACATATACATTATGTATACAGAATTTCAAACAAGAAGGAATTTGACATGTTTTTACTATTAAGTACATGTTCATTGCACTAAGTTTATTTGAAGTTCATTTGAATTATAACCCTCGATATGTCGAACCCCCGGATATCTCGGTCAACGGTCCCGTCAACTTCGAGATAACGAAGTTTAACTGTATATGAGATTGCTTGAGCTATAAATAAAAAGATATAAAGTATGAGGTTTTTGGTCTTTTTTGACCCATAAATCGAATTCTATGGTTAAAAGTTTTGTTTTAAACTTTGTTTTTAAACCAAGCTTTTAACCTTTTTCTCTGAAAAAAATTAATAAATATTGTTTAATCATTGAAAAATTGACAAAATATAATTGTCAATGAAGCGCGTGAAGCGCATGCCAAGTGTCGTTTCTTTCGTCCACTGAGCCATTTTTTATGTAAACAAACCAAAAAAATGCAGCTGAAGCTGAATCAAGATCTTGCAAAAATTACAGAAGCAACTGAATTTCTTAATTTATCTAAAAGAATGAGTCACTAGCCCTAACCCTATCTCTCAGTTGGTATGTGAGGACTAACCCAAATCTCCTGGGCAGATGCTAGACTAATCCTATTAAATCAGTCAAATAATGTGCGAGGACTAACCCTAATCTCACTGACGGATGCAAGACTAACCCTAATCAGTCAACAGGGATAGACATCAACTTACAGATTCACTTGCCCTTTGGGCAAGTGAACTCAAACTTTGACTTGTCCAAATACAAAACTTAGTTGCCCAAAATTTAGAAAGAAGGGAAAACGATTAACTTAATTTATTATTGTAAATAAAGTGAGATATTTTTTTATTATATTTGGCAAGTTAAGTGCCAGAAAAATATCTTGATGTGCAGGTGATGCTACATTTTAAATACTTGTAAACTCACACTGCCATGCAGCAATATCTCCTTTTAAATAAAATTCATATTTTTGAAAATTATTTTCTTAATGATCTTTTTGTGAATTTAGATTTTTTCCCCCTGAAAAACTGAAGCCACGCTAAAGAAAAACATTGGCCATGTTTTGAAACATAAATATCCTAATCAGAATACATCGTGTGCCGAGAATAACTGGTTTTCTTTATGTTTTGTGAGTAAATAAATGAGCTATTTTTAAATATCATATTTCATAATAAGAATGTTAAGAAGTCAGTTTTGTCAACTACCCAGAAAGAAAAATGGAATAACGAACCCGATTTTTGAATAAACGGCGCTACCGAGGAATTTCCGACTACAAAAAGAATGTCATATATTCCTGGTAGAAATCAAATGTTCAAATTATTGTTTTGTTTATAAACTAATGTAAGATTTAAAAAATCTATCAAATATTCACTTGCCCGATCGGACAAGTACATCAGCAGTTTCACTTGCCCGTACTGAGAATTTACTTGCCCCCGGCAATCGGACAACCGTTAATGTCGATCCCTGGTCAAATACCTGTGCAAGGACTAACTCTAATCTCTCAGGTGAGTGCACAACTAACCCTAAGCAGTCGAGTAGTGTGCAAGACTAACCCTTATCAGTTGAGTGACATAAATCATACGTCATAGTGCAATGAGCGTGCGGATCTTGTGGATCTTGCGGATCTGGGGACCAGTAAAGTCAAGTCTACCCCATTCTGTATGTTGGCAATGTAGCAAAACAGGAAGGGGCAGATAATTCTACACATACTATCATCTGATAACAATTTACAGTTCTCTGTGTCAACACAGTGGATGAATTTGAAGCAAGAAAAAAAATGTTGGGGAAATATGGTGATTTTTTCCTTTATATAGATTATTTTTCTTTGGCTGGAAAGGGTCTGTTCTGAGATGCAGTTAGATTTTTCTAACTAGGGTATGTCAATACAATCATTTGCTAAAATATCAGGCTGTCATAATCTGAGGTCCTTATGCATCCTTGGTGTAGATTTCAAGAGAAATTATTGGTTTATTAGAAGTTCAAATCATCTAAAGCTTAATTGATAGGAAAACGCCAAGTCTTTTAACAACATCGGGTTCAGACAAGGCATAGCTTGATGGATTAGCGGGCTATTTCCGTTCCTGCACAAACAACTCGCCCTGGGAGGACAACTCGATAACACGTTCTATACGTTGTCGATTGTTTACCTCATCCTCAAGAGACTGCAATACCAAAGTTCCTAACTTCATTGGAGACACTGGTTTTTTGTGGGCAAACAGCATTTCCTTGCTTTGCAAACTTCTTCAAACTACAGGAAACGGGTTTTCATCCCATAGCCGCCATGTTTTTGTTGTTTTGATGTGCGATTGGTTCGATTTGTCATGTGACAAAACAGAACGGAGCTTACCGATCCCGAACATTATTTAACATGCCTAACTTGTTTTTTTTTTTTAATCAAAATTTATCTACATATTGAGGAAAGTTATTCAACTACATCAACATTTTTTACTTTAATTCATTCCTTTAACCTTGACTTCAAATTTGTGTTTAGCTAAATTTCAAAGAAACAAATCAAGATATTTTGTCAAAATTCATTTGCTTATTATATATATTGATGAGAGCTATTCGATTGTATCAACATTTTTTACCTGACCTTTCCTTTGACCTTGACCTCACTTTTCTCAAATTTGTGTTTAGCTAAGTTTCAAAGAAACAACTCAAGATATTTTTTAGTCAAACTTCATATGCTGATGCATATTGAGGAGAGCTATTCATGCAACTTCATCAATGTTTTTGACTTTGACCTTTCCTTTGACCTTGGCATAATTTTTCTCAAAGCTGTGTTTTGCTCAGTTTCAAAGAAACTATTCCAGATATTTTCTTAATGTAAATTTATGCACTGGTACATTATTTGGTGAGAATTTACCTACTGTGTCCATTTCTCTTCCCTATGACCTTTGACTTTACTATTTATTTTGTATAAAACTCAATTTTTGAGAAACTATTGAGAAGACATTTTCATCAAACTTCATACACTGATACAAATTTTCATGTTTTACTACTGTTGTATTTGTATAACTATATACAAATATAAAAGAGATAACTCACCTATGCACACCTATGCAGGTGAACTCAAAGAGCTGAAAAACCTCCCAGGTTATTTATGGTGTGTTAACACTGTCAGGTCTACGATGCAACTGAACTTTATTGTTTATAGTTGACAACCATTCAGAGTAAGAATATTAGGATCTCGGGCCCGATCATAAAAACATTATACTTTACTACATTCCTCCCCCTCATATTTGAAAGGCTATGTATATATATGTAATAAAAATGTTTATGTGTTTTAAAATATTAACACACATACATGTAGAGCTTACATAGTTTTAAAAAGAATAATGTTGAAATAAAAACATTTGTTTATTTATTACACACAGACAAAGAAATTGACAACAATCAGATGATCCGACTGTTTGTCAGCATCATCAATGCATAATAAATAATTATAAAAATGTCATCAAACTTTAAATGATACTTTGTTGAATTTTGATCTTGAAATCTTACAGTAAAAAATCATTACCCAAATCTGAGAGATGAATGCCATCCCTCCTAAATAAATATCTTTTTCTGGGTTCAATTTTAGCATGTCTAATATTATTTTCATTCCCAATAAAATCATACTTTCTTTTATTAATGGTAGACCTTTCCCTTTCTCCTTCTTCCCAATTTAAACCCCTCCAAATAAGCCTTGTTAATAGTTCTGAAAAAATCAATTTACAATTTGGAAACTTCTGTCTAATTTCAGCTAAATCTTTCTGCAAGTGTGATAATAGTTTTCTTGAACATCCAAATTTGATATCATTTGAACCTAAGTGTATAATAATGAAATCTGGCAGAGGAAATTTCATATGCTTAAACATACTGATGAGAGCTATTCAACTGCATCAACATTTTTTGACCTTGACCTTTCCTTTGACCTTGACCTTACTTTTCTTAAATTTGTGTTTAGCTCAGTTTTAAAGAAACCATTCAGGACAGTGTTATCAAACTTCATATGCTGATACATACTGATGAAAGCTATTCAATCGCATCAACATTTTTTGACCTTGACCTCTCCTTTGACAACCTCACTTTTCTTAAATGAGTGTCAAACTTCATATGCTGATACGTACTGATGTATGCTATTCAACTGCATCAACATTTTTGACCTTGACCTTTTACTTTTCTTAATTTGTGTTTAACTAAGTTTTAAATAAACCATTGATTCATAATATTTTTATCAAACTTCATATGCTAATACATACTGATGTAAGCTTTTCAACTGCATCAACATTTTTTGACCTTGACCTTTCCTTTGATCTTAACTTCATATATTTTCAATTAGTGTTTAGCTCTGTTTTTAATAAACCATTCATTATATTTTTTATCAAACTTAATATGCTGATGGTATTTGTGAGAACTATTCAACTGCATTAAAAATGTTTGACTGTGAACTTTCCTGAGACCTTGACCTCACTTTTCTTAAATTTGCATTTTACTTAGTTTTAAAGAAATCATTCAAGATATATTTATGCAAGCTTATGCACTTATACATAATTTGGTAAGAATTTATCATCTATATCCAACTTTTTAGATTTCAATTTTAAAGAAACTATTCAAGATATTCTCATTAAATTTCATACACTAATATAAATTTTCATGTTGCATTTACTAATATACCCTGGGCGGGGCAATCATGTCCTATGGACATATTTCTAGTTTTTGTTTTGTTTTTTTCAAAATCCCAGGAAAATAAAAACAAAAATACATTTCAAATAAGATGCTAAAAAATGTACATATACTTTTAATACTTATTTAGTTAAATCCATTGTTTATTGTTTATGGATTGTGTACACGTACCACCCCCTTCTGGATTTTTTCCCGATACTGTAACTCATTTAAAATACACAAATTCCTTGCATATTGTATACATTGTATTATACACATTCTAATAGGCATACATCAGATATCAGAATTTAGGCATGATGTGCTAGGAAATTCATGGACAGTGTATCCAAATTCTAAAGAGATTCTCATGTCAAGAAACTGTGATGGGGGGTTGTACAATATACATATGTCAGGCACCTGTGGTTTCAAGGTCAATATGCTTATGCTTGTTTTTACTTCAGTGCAGAAGTTTGTTGTCTCTATCAATTCTGCATATAACTCAAACAACTGTTCTATAACTTGTAGTGTGTTAATAGTTTCTACATTAAAAGGCCAATTTACGACCAATATTTTTTCTTTTGAATTCCTATTAAGGATACAGTTTACATCTTTTCAGTCCCATATAATGCATCTTATTCAGAATTGATAAATAACCTATATAATTATTCTATAATTTTTGCTGATCATTAACCCTGAAAAATGCCAAATTTTTGCCTTCTCCCTTTTTTTCTGGTTCAATCTTGCTGATACTTCACTTGCAGAATCCATTTGTATAATCAATGACTTTGAACTATGTGTTTCTAATAGTTCTTTTCTTTGTTCACAGTATAATTAACATAATATAGCATGCTTTAATTACAGATGAAGTTTTCTACTGCTTTCGAAAACATCCAGTTAATATCATATACTATATGAAATTCCTGGATAGTTAACCTTTTTCAATATAGACAGCTCTTGCTGTGTATCACTAATAGTGAGTTACACTGGAGAACATTTCATCATATCTGACAAAATATTTCAAGTACAAATAAAACCTACATGGCTTTGTAAAAATACAAATGAGACCAGTTTCAAAGTCAACTTTTTATTAAAACACAAATTTGTTGTTAACTATACATATACAAGACTGTTAAAATTGTTACAATTAAAATGTATGACATTCAGCAATGGGAGTAGCTGCCCATCCTGGGGCAACCAGGTACCACCAATTACATATCCCCCTTTTATTCTAGCCTAATTCAAAACATTTCCGAGACGGGTTTAACTTTGTGACTATTAACTTCACAAAAATTAAACAGATACTTAACTGGAAGTGTCAAAGGTTGT
The DNA here is from genome assembly GCF_033153115.1 of Saccostrea echinata. Taxonomy (NCBI): domain Eukaryota; kingdom Metazoa; phylum Mollusca; class Bivalvia; order Ostreida; family Ostreidae; genus Saccostrea; species Saccostrea echinata. The sequence goes on from NW_026889777.1 coordinate 13,893,708, forward strand.
TTTGAAGATAGTTTTACATGTACAATACATGGCACATTTATTTTCCTTTACACACTATTTCTTTGAAGTAAAAAAATTATTTCATGTAAACATGTCCTTTTTTTTAAATAACTGACATGTACCAAATCACAAATCTCAAATGCCTGAAGTGAAAAAAAAGACAAATAATTTAGAATCCTATTGAGTGCCGCGGTTATTTTGTAGCATCTTCCAGGTAGGCAATAAGATGGCCTCTTTCTTGGGGCTTCTTGATTCCAGCAAACACCATCTTTGTTCCAGGGATGTATTTCTTGGGGTTGGCTAAGTATTCAAAGATTGTGTCCTTGCCCCACGTGATTCCTGCAACAGCATGAAACAAAGTAGTAAAATCTAACATCAATAGGAAAAAAAGAAACACATGCTATAAATGACCTTTTATTTGATTTTTCAATAGCTAATTTTGAAGAAATTAAAAACCATATAAGAATGTGATATTAAGAGGGGTTAAACAAACACTTCTCTCTGTTTAAATTTTTTCTCACATATGTAGTAATATTAGACACAAAATTTTAGATGTTTCCCTATTCATTTCATGTGAAAAGAATAATAAAGTGTAATTCATTTGAAAAATGACACCAACTTCACAGAAAAAAGTCATGTCAAAATCTACTCTTGATAGTGACACTTGTGTAAAGAAAAATTACCATGCCTTTTCCAGTCACTACAAAGAAACCTGCAATGAAATATGACAGTTTTTTGTACCTTTGTTTTTGTTTGCCTCTGTATAATTGAAGCCAACTGCCTGACCAGTCTTTCTGCCAAACAATCCGTTAAGATTGGGTCCTGTTTTGTGTTTACCGCCAGCCTCTACTGTGTGACACTGAGCACACTTCTGGACAAAGATCTTCTTTCCCTTCTCAATATCTCCAGCTGGTACGTCAGGCCTGAAATCAGAAATAATCATTAGTCATAATTTCCTCTCATTCTTAAACATTGCATTGTTACTTGTGAGGTATGGTAAAATTGTAAGGAATTATGTTATTGTGCTTCATTCCATCAATATTCTCAAGTGAGAAAATGATATTCTTGGTTACTCAACCTTCTAATGAATAAATATTCAACTTATGTAACACTGGAACACAGTTAATGTTCTTTTTACTTTGTGTCAGATGAGTGTGAAAGTAATAACCTACAGCCATAATCAAGCACTTGAAGACCCCTGGCATGTCAAGGCTTGTGGCAATCTAAAGCAGATTTTACAGCCATAAATCCTAATTCACTGGAATTTTATTTTTTCTCATCATAAGAAGCAAATAATGATAATTTTCTCTTCTTTTTGAGACAGATCAATTTGTTTACAGTAAGTGTCCTTCCTGTGTCCTTGTTTTGTATTTGACTTCCTACTGAACATATTAAATCAGAAGGAATACTATTTATCGAATATAAACATTTTAACAATTTATACACCCGAAAAAGAGCGTCTTTTGTGTCTTTACTATTGTTTTCTCAGTAACTACACGTGTTCAAGATACAACAGCTGATCTCGAGCAATGTTATAACAACAGCACTCAAATCTTTCGGAATTAAAGCTAAGAGATGTTGAAATAAATTCAGCATTTACCCAAAAACAATACAAAGGCACCGATTTTCAATTATTAGTTCTTTCACAGCTTCGTGATGTTGACAAGTTCTTTCACAGTTAGTGTCCTTGAAATAACCGACATACCGGTCCATTTTATATTTGACGATTAAACAAAAAGTACGCAGATTATGAACTTAAATTGATATCAAAATCAAAGAAAAGTTTCTGTTTCTTCACAAAAAGGCAATATCTGACGTACATTAATTCTTTTTAGTGAATTCTACTTACATTTTTGATGATGTTCCGTCTACCTTCGCAGATCTTACGAATGAAACTTTGAAAGGGAGGTTATTTAACCTTTGACGTCACAGTCGGAAAGCACCATGGACTGTTCCAATTGGTAGGGGTGTGTAGCTTTTCCAAAGGAAAGAAAAAGACAGCAATCATATTATATTTTGTCTTTTAAATATTTTCACCTTTTATTTTAGAGGTTTGTACTCACAAAGATGATTTTTCTAGAATTTAGTTGTCCACTCAATTAAAACAATGAAGAATTTATGAAGAAACATCCCTTAAATTGGGGCCCAGTCCATTATTACAACCGATCTGCCATCTAGTGGCTGATGAAATTCTAAAAAGCAAATGTTTCGTAAAATCTTACGAAACCTCGATCGGAAATGGAAAATATACAGTTACTAAATTATTATGTTATATGAACATTTGAAAAAAAAAAAAAAAATACGGAAGAATCACAGGCATTTGTTTCTGAATTTTTTTTTTTTTTACTCCATACTCTGACGGTGATCGAACTATATAGGCCTATATAACAATTAATTAATTCAGTGAAGTGGGGTAAAAAAGAAAATTATCATAATTATTATGTATAAAACACAAATGCATCATATATAAAACATTAAACTTAACAGGATACCTCCGGTATATTAGTTTAGGAAGTACATGTATATCGTACGTTCATATGTCCCTAGCTGTTAACTGGTCAAAATCCGTCTGAACATTAACTTTCAAACAAATATTACAAATCCATTCACTATATCCTTTAAAAAACTAATATATGTGGTCTTCAGATAACAGGTACAATGAAGCAACATACGTGTATTTACTCATGTTACTACAGGTATAATCGTGATAATATCACTCAGGCGCGGATCCAGGAATTTTTTCCAGGGGGGTCCAACCCAGTCAAAAAAAAAATCCAACCCAAAAATTTCTTGACAAGCAAAAGAAAAAAAGAAGAAGAAAAAATGGATTCCCAAACGTGAAAAACACATTTCGTGGTGGCGATATGGTGGGGTCCACGTTTTCTAGGGTGGGGGTGGGGGTCCAAAGTAATTTTTTATTTGCTTCAGTATATACTTTAAATAACTCTGCAAATTGCAGGGGGGGGGGGGGGGGGTTCCGGACCTCCCTCTAGACCCGCGAATGTCACTGATCAAACACATTGCAATTAACTTCCATATCAGTCTTTCAATGAAAAAAAAAATCAGCAAAAGTAACTGTTCTTTGATGAGAACTTAGCTCTAAGTACTGTTATCAGAATATGTTCTGTTTATCCTTCCTGGTGCTTATCTGCATCACTCTCAAAATTTACGCTCATCAGTCAAACACGAGATTTCTCTCTTTTTCAATCTTTCATATACCCAAACTAGGCGTTGCATAAAACACTAAACAACAATTTACACCTTATGTTCAATACCATAATGTAAACAAAAATGGACTTAATTTCTTCTTTTTTTTTTTTTTTCTTTTTTTTTTGAATGACATTGCATTGTAGTGCAGTGCAATAAAATGCAGTTAAATTCTTATTATGGTAAACAGTATAAATTCTCTTGCAAACAAAAAATCCACTCATCAGTCAAAAAGGAGTGCTAATTTCTTTTGGATCTTTTACACATACTCAAACTAGTCATTCGATAAAAAAAAAACAGTAACACGTAACTTTGCGAAAGTCCTTTGACTTAATTAATGATTGTTAGTTTTGATTCATATCAAACAAAACAAATATTTAAGAATAGGAGAATAATAGAAATGCTCTCCAGTCTGTTTTTGAAACATTTTTTTTCAAAGCATAAAATGAAAAAAAAAGAAGTGTGTATTCAATCAGTTTTTAAATTCAGTAAAGAAAAAAAATTTGACTGAGTTCATTTTGATTGGACAATTTGGCAGGCATCACAATGTATCGCATTGTATTGCAGCAGAGTGCAGTATGGTGCAATTCTACTTGTATTTGAACAAGCACAACTATTTTACTTGTCAATGTATTAGAAATATTCCCCCACCATCCACCCTCCAAAGACAGCTTTTATATACAATTTGTCCTTGTGATTGAATGTTTATTTGGAAATTTGCATAATGTAAGTTTTGTTTCAAAGTTCGATAACTCAAATTACGTCCCTTTGAACAACGTAGATAAAACGATCATTGATTTTCTGCTTTATATTATGCAAATGTTTAAGCAATGCTAACGAGTAACAGGTTTGTATACTATATATAAGACGCTAGAGAGACATTCACAAATGACCATTTGTTAAAGTCAGAGTAAATAACGGTCACGGGTAATGCCGCGCGTAAAGGACTTAATGTGAGCTTATCTCACTAAACAAGTACTGCTAAGCAGTATTGAAAAGCGTCTTTGTTTGAGGCTCAAAATATTCACTCATCAGTCAAACGGGAAAGTTTTTTTTTCACTGTTTTGCTTAATAATAAAAATTGACCAAGTATGTTTTAATTAGACAGTTCATCAAGCATTTCACTGCAATGTATTGTTTGACAGTTATAATTTTATTCAAAAGAAAATTAATTAGCTTGCAATTAAAGAACTTCACTCGACACTCCAATTTTCCTCGGGATGTTTCGCTTATATCCATATCAGTCTTTCAATAATAATAATAAAAAAAAAAAAACAGCAAAAGTAACTGTTCTTTAAAGTCAGAGTAAATAACGGTCACGGGTAATATCGCGCGTAAAGGACTTAGTGTGAGCTTATCTCACTAAACAAGTACTGCTAAGCAGTATTGAAAAGAGTCTTTGATTGTCCTACAAAGTCATCGGTGCTTTGTTTGAGGCTCAAAATATTCACTCATCGGTCAAACAGAATTTTTTTTTCACTTTTGCCTAATAATAAAAATTGACCAAGTATGTTTTAGTTAGACAGTACATCAAGCATTACAATGCAATGTATTGTAGGACAGTTATATGTTTATAAAAGCAAAATTAATTAGCTTGCAATTAAAGAACTTCACTCGACACTCCAATTTTCCTCGGGATGTTTCGCAAGGTAAAAGACATCCCCCCCCCTTTTCTGTGCTTCTGTTTATTTGAATTTCATTGTCAATGCATTAAATTCTTTTGAAATAATATATTTAGACAGAAAATGACTTAATGTTAATTACTGTGTCGAGCGAAATGCATGAAACCTGCAGAACACCATAACAAATACATAAAAGTAACACTCTCTAAAAACATTTATGCACAAATGATTTAACAATTTAGAAATAAAAAAAAAACGCTCCTAGAAAGAGCAAATCATGACAAGGCCAATGATCTTATACATGTATATACACTGAGGTATCCATATCAGTCTTTAAATGAAAAAAATCAGCAAAAGTAACTGTTCTTTGATGAGAACTTAGCTCTAAGTACTGTTATCAGAATATGTTCTGTTTATCCTTCCTGGTGCTTATCTGCATCACTCTCAAAATTTACGCTCATCAGTCAAACACGAGATTTCTCTCTTTTTCAATCTTTCATATACCCAAACTAGGCGTAGCATAAAACACTAAACAACAATTTAAACCTTATTTTCAATACCATAATGTAAACAAAAATGGACTTCATTTTTTTTTTTTTTTTTAATGACATTGCATTGTAGTGCAGTGCAATAAAATGCAGTTAAATTCTTATTATGGTAAACAGTATAAATTCTCTTGCAAACAAAAAATCCACTCATCTGTCAAAAAGGAGTGCTAATTTCTTTTGGATCTTTTACACATACTCAAACTAGTCATTCGATAAAAAAAAAAACAGTAACACGTAACTTTGCCAAGTCCTTCGCCTTAATTAATGATTGTTAGTTTTGATTCATATCAAACAAAACAAATATTTAAGAATATGAGAATAATAGAAATGCTCTCCAGTCTGTTTTTGAAACCTTTTTTTTTTTTCAAAGCATAAAATGAAAAAAAGTGTGTATTCAATCAGTTTTTAAATTCAGTAAAGAAAAAAAATTTGACTGAGTTCATTTTGATTGGACAATTTGGCAGGCATCACAATGTATCGCACTGTATTGCAGCAGAGTGCAGTATGGTTCAATTCTACTTGTATTTAAAAAAGCACAATCATTTTAGTTGTCAATGTATTAGAAATATTCCCCCACCATCCACCCTCCAAAGACAGCTTTTATATACAATTTGTCCTTGTGATTGAATGTTTATTTGGAAATTTGCATAATGTAAGTTTTGTTTCAAAGTTCGATAACTCAAATTATGTCCCTTTGAACAACGTAGATAAAACGATCATTGATTTTCTGCTTTATATTATGTAAATATTTAAGCAATGCTAACGAGCAACAGGCTTGTATACTATATATAAGACGTTAGAGAGACATTCACAAATGACCATGTGTTAAAGTCAGAGTAAATAACGGTTACGGGTAATATCGCGCGTAAAGGACTTAGTGTGAGCTTATCTCACTAAACAAGTACTGCTAAGCAGTATTGAAAAGCGTCTTTGATTGTTCTACAAAGTCATCGGTGCTTTGTTTGAGGCTCAAAATATTCACTCATCGGTCAAACAGGAAAGTTTTTTTTTCACTGTTTTGCCTAATAATAAAAATTGACCAAGTATGTTTTAATTAGACAGTACATCAAGCATTACAATGCAATGTATTGTAGGACAGTTATATGTTTATAAAAGCAAAATTAATTAGCTTGCAATTAAAGAACTTCACTCGACACTCCAATTTTCCTCGGGATGTTTCGCACGGTAAAAGACATCCCCTCCCCCCTTTTCTGTGCTTCTGTTTTTTTTTAATTTCATTGTCAATGCATCAAATTCTTTTGAAATAATATATTTAGACAGAAAATGACTTTAATGTTGATTTACTGTGTCGAGCGAAATGCATGAAACCTGCAGAACACCATAACAAATAGATAAAAGTAACACTCTCTAAAAATATCTATGCACAAATAATTTAAAAATTTAGAAATTAAAAAAAAAACGCTCCTAGAAAGAGCAAATCATGACAAGGCCAATGATCTTATACATGTATCTACACATGCCAAGAAATCCCGTCCATTTTTCCACAGCGATGGAGTCAATAAAAGTGTAATTGATGCAAATCACCCATCTTCCCCTAACGCTGGCGAGACAATTAACGGCAGCAGATTTGAGGGAGTGGATCCTAAGTTTTTCGTTTTCTTAGTAAAAGAAAAATAAACTTCTACACCAGGAAGTTGCCTCCTATGCCCTGAAAAAAAAGTTCCTGTCAAAAACCTTTATTTGTTTACAAAATATGTAAAATGCACTAGACATAGGTACCAAAGTTGTAAAAATAGACTGAAAGGAAATTAGAAAAAAAAATTCAAAAGGAAAAAATAATAATTTTATATGTATGGAACTACAATTGACAAAGTTCATTTTCATTGGTCAATTACCGGTATGATACCTTAATAAGGCGCGAGACTTCCACAACAACTTAGTTCATCGTGCCCGATGTTAATTTCTACTAGGAAAAAAATATTTTGATATGGAAACACTAAAAAATTTGAAAGGCGTTTAATTTTTACTGAGCAATTAATTAGTTTACTGTAATTTATTTCACTTAATTTCTTTTTCTTCTATTTTACTTTTTTAACCTCATATGATTTGCATGGAACCCCCCCCCCCCTTCAAAAAAAACAAAACAAAACAAAACAAAAACAAACAAACAAAAAAAGGGTGCAAAGGCTTCTAAATAATGAGTATTCTAGCTTTAATTTAAAACCAGTAAAACTTAAGATCCTTCCCTCAAAACTGCTGACATTAATTGCCTCGCGCACATCTCCCTGGGGCAAAAATCACAGATTCAGCTCTTACTGAGTTCGCTCTAAAACTAGAATGCGTACTTTTTCTTGGCGTGTATCAGAGAGAGAGAGAGAGAGAGAGAGAGAGAGAGAGAAAGATCGAGAGAGCATACCTATAGAAAGTTTCTATTATATTTTGAAGATATCTTTTTTTTCTTACTGCTTGGAAACAGAATCTATTTTCACAAGTGGGACAGGATTTTGATATTTTCACGAGTGCAAAGCATTCAAAGTGTGAACAACAAATTTTAAGGTGTATTTCATTAAACCCTTTCTGAAGCTAGGGAAAGATCGATCGAGAGTTTTTCTGCGATTTTTTTTTTTCAGTGAAAATAGTATGTCTGTGAAAAAAAAGAATTTTATTCAACGGATCGTTCAACGCATCTTTAGCTATGGAATTCCTTATATGACAGCCAACTGCTCACTGTTTACTACCAACTGCCACTGCTCATAGCTGATATTACCTGTTTTGTATTCTTTAATATCTTTAATATCGCATGCTTGAATAAACCCTAAGATAGCAAGAATATTACAATAATAACAAAAAATGGCGGATTCAGGAATTTTAACAGTAAACGGTGAAGGCGAGGAAAGAATAAATTGGAGAAAGAGTAGTTCTTCATAAATACAAAGCATCAAATCCGGCATTTCCTGGCAGGCCTGAAAAAAGGAATTGTTGTTTCAAGGGGGATGCTTTGAAAATAAATTTCCATTTTCCGTTCAGTCAAATTAGAGACTTATCTCTCTTTTTGTTTTCCCAAATAAGTTATGTTTTTTGAAAATTCATATAAATAGCAATATAAATGTGAAAAATCATTCAAATATGTTATCTTTTGAAAATTGACTTGGAGGTAGTAGACATGCAGAACAGTCAATCCACATTCATTTAAAATTTTCTGAACAAAATCACATCATTGATTAATTCTTATATATTTTCAATGCACATAAAAGTTTTGCAGATAATTTAGAGCTCTGCATGAGCATTAATGAGTTTACCCCAAAATTAAATCATCTAACTTTGATATCAATTATTAAAGGATATCTACCAAGTTCTCCATAAACCATAAAGTTTGGTGTTGATGTTTTTAAGCTCAGAATATGTTTACAAAATTTGAAGTGTAATTTCTCGATTAGTTTAGCATTGTGAAAACCCAACATTTTGCATCCATATAGGAGTATTGGTTTGACGATTTTATCAAACATGTCTAATTTACAATCAATTGCTTAATTATGTTTTCTACATCTATACCAATAACATTATACATAGCTTTGGTGGCTTTGTCATATAATTCTTTGGTATTTAAATTGAAAGAATTACTTTCACTAACAACCAAGCTTTATGATAAACATGATGACTTTAACTTTTCAATCGTCAACTTCCCTTACTTATGCAGCAACATACCTTCATCACCTGAATACGGGGTTTATATCTCTCAGTTGGTTCGATACGCAAGAACATGCTCTACGTATTTCTAAAACGAGGTAAGTTATTGACAAACAAGTTGATGAAACAAGAATATCAGTAGTCTCGTTTAAAGTCGTCATTTCAGAAGTTCTATGGTCGATACAATGACCTTGTCAGCAAATACAGTTTATGCTCATTGACGTTTTTCATACTAATTGTTAGGTCATTATTTACATACTGAATTTTCGACCGGTCGGCAGGGGATGCTCACTCCTCCATGGCACCTGATCCCACCTCTGATGTTTTGGAGGTCCGTGTTTGCTCTGCTCCAAAATTTGTATTGTTTAATGGGCTTTTGAGCTTGAATACTGTTCGTTATCTCCATACATTTCATTTCACAAAATGTAACACCTAAATATTTAAAGTTATCAACTATATCAGGCTGGGAGCCCTCAAATATAAAAGAGCTATTATTTTTACCTCTACCAAAGATTACAACTTTTGTTTCCTTACTATTTAACCTTAACGAGGTTCGCTCCTGAGCTTTCGAGCAGATTTATATCTTAACCTATATTTCAAAAATTCTGCATAAAGTTTTAATTCTTACAATAATTTTGGATTCTACAATGCCAATTAAACTATATTCAGTCAAAACTCCATTATTAAATTCCATACCAAAAGCATTAAGTGAGGAACTATATTTTGTGGTGGAAGGTTTTTTTTAGAAGAAAATGATCATTTTTTCTCTTTCGAAGTATTTAAAGTATGTTAAGTTCGGATTCCTATTTTTACATGCAGTCTGCACACAGAGTTATTTTGTGCAGTGAACTGTTTTATACTGGTCCTAAATTATATATTAAATAAACTGTCACGAATTCTATCATTATATATGAATATAAATTAGTACTATTTTAGTAACATCTAAAAATTAACATCACAGACCCTCACTTTTTATTTTATTTTCTGAATATATAAGATACTTTTAACCATTCTTCTTAAATTCAGTAAAATATCATTACTTTCAAATGATATTTTTGCTTGTTAAATTTTTTATGCCAGAAAAATGAAATTTTTTGAGTGCAAAAAGGTCAAATAATTGAACATGTGGAGTAATTTGAAAAAAAAAAAAATTTCGTTGTCACAAATTTTAATGTGTCTATTCAAGATGAAATAAGACTGTGTTTGTTCCCATAATTTATTTGAATAAAAATATTGGAGGAAAAACTTTAAAAATTGATTTATGTGTAAGACATATTTACAGTGCAAAAAGGTCACACTAAATGCTCTGTAGCGCCAAAAGACGCGCATTGACCCCCATTTTTTGTTTTGATTTTTAATTAAGCTATGTGTATAAATTCTAAAAATATACTTGATAAAAAATTCTCATTACTTTTGATGGCAGGATCCAACCTCCTTAAGGTGCAACTTCTTGCAATATTTAGAAAACGTATTCAGCATGTCCTGAAAATCCTCTGAATTTTCTGGCAAGATAGTATCATCTGCATATAATAAAACAGAAAGCTGTTTACAAGTTGAGATTAAGTTCTCTCTTGAGTTTTTCTGACAAACAAGATAATCCCTTCGCTTTGTAACCAGATAAAAATTCCCCAAGGTCATTTTAGTACAGGGAAAATAAGAATGGTGACAAATTCTCCCCTTGTCGAATTCCAATACTTTAATACATTCAAACATTTCTGAACTTATTCCATTAACTATACTACTTTTGACTTGATACCTTTGTACATGCTAGTTATAATCTTAAAACATTTTCCATCAATACAACATGTACATGTACACGTATACGTAATTTCAAACTTTTAATTTGTTAGGATGCTATCCAATTTACATAAGTTTTAATTAATCTCATACATCGAAAATAAGGCTTCTATGGCAATGATTTATTATTCTACGGAGAGGAAATCTGCTCTCTTATTTCATGCAGCATTAAAAACAGACGATTAAGGGTGAGGGAAGTTTTTTTTTTTTAATTTTTTTTTTCTGTAAACACACAATAATTAAGGATCACCTTTGCTTAAAGGAGATGGTCCGAACAAGGCATGCAAAATGCCCATAGTTTCAAATGTATAAAAGTGTATTGAAAAGTATGAAATTGTGACAAACAAAAATTTTCTGCGGAAAATTCTTGCAGTAAAAATCATTTTCTGAGGTATTTTTGGGGTTCGAACCAAATCATTAAAAATCCTGAGTATCAGTTTTGACTTTGACCCTTTGATCCTTGACCTACTTTTGAAAAACTTTAACCTTGGCCATGACTTTTGAACGATTGGTGCTAGTGCTTTCATACTTCACATGTGTATTTCTTGTGACAAGTCCTTTCTTTGAATACCAACAACTTTGACCTTTTGACCTTGGAGTTTGACCTACTTTTAGAAAACTTTAACCTTGGCCATAACTTTTGAATGGTTGGAGCTAGGGCTTTCATACCTCACATATGTAATCCTTGTGACAAGACCTTCCTTTGGATACCAACAACTTTGACCATTTAACCTTGACCTTGGAGTTTGACCTACTTTTGAAAAACTTTAACCTGGCCCATAACGTTTTAACGATTGGTGCTACGGCTTTCATATTTCACATTTGTATTCCTTGTGAGAAGGCCTTTCCTTGGGCATCATTAATTTTGACCATTTGACCTTGATGTTTGACTTCCTTTTGAAAAACTTTAACCTTTTCCATATCTATTCAATGGTTGCTGCTAGGGCTTTCATATTTCACAGGTATATTCTTCGAGACAAGATCTTTCTTTGGGTACCAATATACTTGATTTGCATTTGATAAAGTTTAACCTTTGCTATAAGCTGCCATACGGGGGCATCAGTGTTTCACAAACACATCTTGTTTTTTTTTTTTTTTTTTTTTTTTACTAACACACTCAGCTCATAACAAATAGAGGCATTTAAATTACGTTTGTGAAATGACCCTTGACTAAATGAACTTTAAATATTTCTCTGAAAGATACGAATGTAATATTACAAAAGAGTATTTTTATGTACATGTATAGTAGGTCTTTGCTCCGTATATGCGTATAACTATTCATATTTCAGTTAAGAAAAACATGGAGGAAAAACCCACTTGTAAGTATAATCTTAAAAAAAATAGAGCTGTGGATAAATTGTGACATAGTATGAAAAATGATCAATTTTTTGCATTCTTTGGTGTGTATATACTTTTTATGTCCCCGTAATCGAAGATTCGGGGGCATATAGTATTCCCTGTCCGTCCGTCTAGCTGTCTGTCTGTCCGCAAAAACTTTAACCTTGCCCATAACTTTTGATTGGCTGAAGCTATGGCTTTCATACTTCACATGTGTATTCCTTGTGACAAGACCTTTCTTTGGGTACCATCATATTTGACCTTTTGACCTTGAAGTTTGACCCACTTTTGCAAAATTTTATGACACTTTAACCTTGACCACAACTTTTGAACAGTTGGTGCTTGGGCTTTCCAACTTCACATGTGTATTCCATGTGACATGACCTTCCTTTGGATACCAACAACTTTGACCTTTGACTTTGACCTACTTTAATTTTGAAAAACTTTAACCTTGGTCATAACTTTTGAACAGTTATTGCTAGGGTTTTCATACTTCACATGTGCATTCCTTGTGATAAGACCTTCCTTGGATACCAACATCTTTAACCTTGACCCTGAAGTTTGACCTACTTTTAAAAAACTTTTAACCTTAGCCATTAACTTTAAACAGTTGGTGCCAGGGCTTTCATACTTCACATGTGCATTCCTTGTGACAAGACCTTCCTTTAGAAACCAACAAATTTGACCCTTTGACCTTGGAGTTTAACCTACTTTTGAAAAAAAACTTTAATCTTGGCTATAACTTTTGAACAGTTGGTGCAAGGGCTTTCATCCTTCACATGTATATTCCTTGTGACAAGACCTTCCTTTGGATACCAACAATTTTGGCATTAACCTTGACCTTGGAGTTTGACCTACTTTTAAAAAATAATATAACATAGCTGAGAAGTCTTAATGGTTGTGTTAGTGTTTGCATGCGTGCGCTGAAACCCACCAATTTATTGAACGTCACATGCATTTCTACAAACTGTTGGTTTTCTGACTCTTAGTTAAATAGTCTTTTTAATCGCTGCGATTATGACGGTACATATTGTTGTCGGTGACATTATGTGCCTATACCCTCACTGTACATATTGTCGCCCCACAGGTAGGGTTGCTTCTGGGTTTTTTGTACTGTGAATGTAATTGGTGTGTAAATCACACAGACGTATCCCGTACGCTATTTCATGCAGTCGCCCGATCATCGTTCGCTAAGCTGCAGTTTGATTTTCACCGTCGGCCGACAACCCAATTCGTAAATGTCGACCGACCCACGACCGACTTAACGAACTGTCTGCCGATGGTCGGATAATAATCGCAGGTTGGTCGACAGACTATTCAACAACTGCTTCAATTAAAGGAATCGGCCACCGACACAGAAAAAAATATAACATGACCCGACAGACACAAAAGTAGTCGACCGAGAAAAACAGAGGTCAAAATCAGGCAAGACAACGGCCGAACGATGAACAGCCGACTATCTTATTTTTTGCCTTAAAAAATGTCGGCCGTTGGTCGTTTCTGGAAATGTTACTGGCATTTTAATGCACGTTAAATCTCATTCGTCTGTCTGTCAGTATGCCCCAGAAACTTCTAACCTTGGTCATACCTACTGAATGAGAGAAGATTAGGTTTTTATACTTTATATTTGCATTACCTATAACAAGACCTCTCCAAATGTACTATAAATTTTGACTCTGTGACCTTGAAGTTTGACCTACTTTTCAACATTGGCAATGACTTTTCCATGTGAGAAGATAGGGCTTTCATATTTCAGATGTGCATTATGCGTGACAAGACTTTTCCATGTACTATTTTACTTTGTAACCTTGACCTACATTTCAGCAATTTTAACATTGGTAATAACTTTTTGTCAAAAAGTTTTTGAATATGAGGTTTCAGATGTGCACCTGTGACAATACCTTTTCAAATGTTCTATAATTTTTTACTCAAAATTTTTTAACCTTTGACCACGGCCACTGGAAGTTAACTTAAATATATAGTATGTGCATGTATAAATCCTTTTTTATACATACTATATATTTACATTAACTTCCAGTGCCCATGCCTTTGACCAACTTCTCGAAAATTTTAACATTGGTTACAACTTTTGAAAGAGTTAAGATATGGTTTTCATATTTCACATTCATCAACTCTAAGTCTCTAACGAAACCTTTGATGGAGTCATCATTTTTGACCTCATGACCTTGACCTAATTAGAAGACAAATTAACTTTGGTGATGGCTTTTTGTACCTGAAGAAACAGGGCATTTATAGTTTTATATGTACATTACCTGTCGGATAAGACCTTTAAATGTGATTGACCTACTTCTCAAAAAATTTAATCTTGGCCTTTTATACTTTTTCCGAGTGCATATCTTGTGACAAGACATTCACAAACTCCTTAACTTTTGCACCAAAACATATTGCTTCCAAAATATATAACATTTTTCTTGCATGTTTGACAGACAAGCCAGGACAAACATGACAGCAACAATATGCCGTATCACTGCACCCCAATGAACAAGAAAGCAAAGGACCACAATTTTCTGAATTTGCTTGCTATTCATAGCAAAAACAAACCATTGAAACTTTATATTCAGTTTTTTCAAAACATGTTTATTGTAGATTTGTAAGACCTACAACTTTTCATACATCACAAAATATGTCACTTGGTCATCTTTTTACATCTCTGTTGTCCAATTCACAGCACTAATGTTCAATCATAAATTATATTCCCTATATTAAGAAGTCAGATCACCCTATAGTTATTAAGAATCAACAAGGCTGCCTTAGGTCTGTTCCTCTGCTAGTCTGGCTGCTTTCTGGTCTACTTCTTCAATGGGACCCACCATGTAGAAAGCTACCTCGGGGATGTGATCATATTCACCTGAAATATTACACAGTGTAAGCTGTCATCTCAATACATGCTGGTTTGAGTGTCATCAAACTTTATTTAACAGTATATATTTGATCTTAAACATGTTATCATTTTAACAATTTCCTTTTACAAACTAAAGGAAGTTACTTGCTTATGTTTTTAATTAAAACAGAAATCGCCTTTATCAAAATCATATTTCTTTCTGATGTTCATAAAATTCATTACCCTATATACATGCAATCTTAAATATCCCTCCATTGTACTAGTGCATACTCAACACTCTCAAATTCAATGTTGGTTTCACTGAGCATTATATACTTTAGAACTCACCATTTAATACTCTCTCGAATCCGGTGATGGTTTCTTTGAGAGGTACGTATTTCCCCTCCTGACCTGTGAAGACTTCTGCTACCTGGAAAGGCTGAGATAAGAACTTCTGGATCTTTCTGGCTCGGACCACTGTCAATTTGTCCTCTTCTGACAATTCATCCATACCCAAAATGGCAATGATATCTTGTAGTGATTTGAAATCCTGAAAAATTAAATGAAAGTAATTTTAAAACTGACCATTTTGGCCAATAACATTTTTGTTTACAATATACCTGGACAATTTCAATTTTAATGATTACTTTACCTGTCTACTATGAAATCTGCATTTAATTAATCATTTTCAATAATATGACGCCATTACTTTTGTTAATTTCAGGAATAATAACATAGAAATGTGCCAGTTATATTATCCAAAAAATTTAAACAACTGAGGTAAGAGATAACTCTCCACAGGACTTTGGGAAAAGCTGAGATGACATCTGTATAAAGTTTCGTTATAGATAGTAGGAAACTCATATTAATTTCAACCGCACCTCAATGGCATAAGCCCTTCTATGTGCATAGCAAACTAAAATGACATTTTACCTATCAAAAGTACATGTGTAAAGTGAAGTACAATACTGCATTTCCTGACTCTTATCAAAATGGAACTTATTTTACTGAAGTACAATACTGCATTTCCCGACTCTTATCAAAATGGAACTTATTTTGCTGAATAACACATTTCTGCTCATCTCAGTTATTTTCACAACTATTCATTTTATGAAATAGTAAAATTATTAGAGTTTATAAAGCAGGAACATACCTGTAAAATTTTCTGGACACCACGAGCTACTCGGTAATGCCTCTCTCCTACAACATTTACATCCAGAATACGGGAATTGGAATCTAGGGGATCCACAGCGGGGTAAATACCCAACTCAGCAATACCACGGGACAACACGGTGGTGGCGTCCAAGTGAGCGAATGTGGTGGCAGGAGCAGGATCTGTCAAGTCATCAGCTGGCACATAAATGGCCTACAATACAAAATTAACATTGAATTCTCCCATCAGTAAATGTCTAATGCTGGACACAACAAGGTTTGAAAATGTAATTCTAGAAATTTGTTTAACAATAATTGATAAAATTACATACTCAGACCTACCTAAACCAGATGATAGTAATATGTAATTTTCTACCAATGTGTCAGCGAGATTGGACTTTTATGCAGAAATTTTTTTCTACTTTCGATGCAGAAATTTAAGTAAATTCAAATTAAAGATACTTAAGGTTGTATTCAGAGGATACACCTTAATATTATATCTGACAGATAGATATGACCAAACTGGATAACTACAGGAAGTACAGGTGTAATTTTTTTTTTCATAACTACCTGTATATCAATTTATGAGGATGTCTGTCCACTGGACAGATACTTCTCAAGCAGATGCTTGAAAACTGCATGAGGATTTTCTAACACTCAGGCATCTGTATCTACTGTTTCTATTTTCTTTCCAATAATTTTGAAATAAAAAATATTAGAAATTCCAAAATTGGGAGATTTCATTTTGGAATTTAAACCTTACAGTGTAATTAGGTCTAGAATCCTAAAAATTTAGGGTAAATCGGGAGGTCAGGCAGGTCTGCATACTTCACTTCCTCTGGATCTCAATTAATAATTTAGAACTTGGTAGCTTAATAGATCCTTTAACTTGTAAATCTTAAATATTTACCTGTACAGATGTGATGGATCCTTTCTTGGTAGTAGTAATTCTTTCCTGCATACTACCCATGTCAGTGGCCAGAGTTGGCTGATATCCTACAGCAGATGGGATACGACCCAGCAAGGCAGATACCTAGGAGTACAAAGAGAAAATTAAACCTCACGTTCCTAAATGAAAGTTTCAAAAAGCATCACACTGAATTCAGAATAGAAATCCACAAAATGTTTCAACTTTCAGCAAATAAACAATGGTCCCCAACAATTGCCTTACTTTCATGCTTTACTTTATCAAACAGTTTTTTCCCCAGTAATCATGCTTTGCCAGTGAATGGAGAAATTTTACAATAGGATTTTAAAGTTTGCAGAGTTGAAATAAGATCTCACTATTCTGCACATCAATAGAGAAATTTTTATAAAAGGGTTCTGAGTTTTCTGAATTAATATAAGGCCTCCATTGCTCCAACTTTGTGAGATGCAGATCTTGGCTCGCAATATTCACCTCAGATCCTGCCTGTGTGAATCGGAAAATGTTGTCAATAAAGAGCAGTACGTCCTGTCCCTCCTGATCTCTGAAATACTCGGCCACAGTCAGACCTGTCAGGGCGACTCGAGCACGAGCTCCTGGGGGCTCATTCATCTGTCCGTACACCAGTGATACCTGTAATCATAAAATAAACATTCTTTTGAACTTGCTCCTAAAAATTTCAGTATGTAAGATATGTGGAGGTCACATATGTAATGTTAGCTGCAATAATGTAGCCCTCTCCGATTTTTTTTTTTTTTTTTTTTTTTTTTGGGAGAGGGCTACAACTCCTTAGGATCTCCGTAATGGTGCAAGTGCGGGAGTGATTCACTGCCGCAATGATTTCGGCTCAAATTATCAGTAAGTGGGTATTTTATTGACATATCTTACCTGAACTCATAAAATGTAGTTATTCAAGACATGAATAGATCCAAAAATATACAGAACAATCCGTATATCGGTTATTTTTCGTGTATGTCAACATCCCAACTTAAATTTATCCGCCATGTTTACTGACCTTGATCGATTTTATTTTGGGACAACCAATGAGAATACGGGATCTAGGGGAGCGGATCGTTTAGGATTTCCCTTATTTTAAGCATAAGTATCACTGTTTATGAAAAAAATATCCCATGGAATGCTTTTATTTATCGATGTTTAGTGATATTATACAACACAAACGTTTATCAACACCGACATTTACTTTATCAAGCGATTCTAAATTTCAAGCGTAAGTCTCAGTACATCACGCGAGAACTGTCATGGCTGCTGAAGAGAACGACTGGTAAACACGCAGAATTATTTTACTTGATTTTCGCGTATAAAGGGCTATGATGTTGATAGTGAATAAAAATTCTGTCTTATTGGAAGTAAGTTGAGTGCAAAAACAATTTATTTTGCCTGCAGTCGCCCGTATCTAAAAAAATATATTTGCACCATTACAGAGATGCAGTGGAATTGTAGCCCTCTCCTGAAAATATCAGATTAAAAAAAATCGGAGAGGGCTACATTATTGCAGCTAATGTAATGTTCAAAAATTATCTTTTTTTTTTTTTTTTTTTTTTTACAAAAGTAACTCAATAAATGTACTTCAGTATTTAAGAACTACCCTATATTCTCACTGATCATTTGTTGACCAGCTGGATTAATGAATGGTTTCTAAGTACTGAAATCAGCATTGGTAAAATTATGTGTCAATTTCAAACCTTGGAGGTATCGTCTGTCAGACTGATGACTTTAGATGTGATCATTTCGTGGTACAAGTCATTTCCTTCACGAGTTCTCTCCCCTACACCAGCAAACACAGAGTAACCTCCGTGAGCTTTGGCGACGTTGTTGATCAGTTCCATAATCAGTACAGTTTTACCTACTCCAGCTCCACCAAACAGACCTGTACAGATACACAGACACAAGTATAGCTAACACATCCTACAGAAATCCATCTACCGTAAGTTTTGGAAGATAGGACGATACTTTTTTTCTCAGAACCGCTGGGATCGTCCTATTTAACGAATCGACCTATCTAAGGCCCAAGTTTACGAAAAATGCCCCAAAATCAGTAAAATTTACGTCAATTTTAAAGCAAATCTGTGCCATTTTCGTATTTTTTTTAAATTACTTTACCGAGAAAAAAATAATAAACAATAAACAATTAAATATTTATTCCATTGATTTCTTACAAAATAAGTTCCATTAAATATCCGTCGATGTACAAAAAAACTTATTATATCATCAATAATGTCTCAAAGTATATTTACAACATGCTGTGTCCATCTTGTGAAGTTGGAAGTCGCAATCGTTTACTAAAAATAAAACCGCAACCGTATCAAAGTTTAAAATACGGAGGAGTTTTCACAATCGCAATTGAATTTTTTTTATTACCATTTATTTGTAACGATTAATTAAAATAGTATACCTAAATATTTTTTCATTGTCTTGTGATATTTATTTAAATGTAAAATGTGTGAAATAAACTGTTGCCGGTAAATTCCCAAAATACCGCTAGTCATAACTATTTTGTTTTATATCCAAGGGGTACACCGAATTATACAAAGATTGGCTTCTAATGGAATTTTAATTGTCTGACAGATAGAGGGATATACACTGTGTACACAAAGGTGTTAACACCTGTAGGTTTAAACACCTGCGGGGCATGATTAACAGATCCACGTGCCGTTACAGGGGTATTAGTGCTAAACATCATTGAACAAACAAAACTGTGAAATTCCTGATGACTGTTTAATTGCGAATGTACTCTCAATTAAATTCATTTTTTAACAACAATATCTCGAGCAAATTATAGCATGTTAATATGATTAATTTCAATTGCTCACTGTTACACGTTATAGTCCATTGCGTGTTTTAGCAAATCCCTGAACAAGAAATATAAAAATGGCGGTCATCGCACTTAATATTGTACCCCGGTAAATAATGTTGGAATAAAAGAATGTGTCCACGATGTTCTAAAATGGAAATGATTATTGTTTGATTTCGGGTATTTCCCTAACTATAGCTGTTGTATACTACCGTATTTATGTGTTTAACGACGGAGTCAAACGACGACAGCGTTGAACAGGCAAGTTGGAGAAAATGCGTTATATCACAATTCAAGGAAGTTTTAACTACGTTTTTATAAAACACTATTAAAATGCTGTACTCATAAAAATACCAGTTTATTTTCTTCATACGTTAATATCACGGGTTAAGTTAAAGACTTTTACATGTTCTGATACGTAGTTTCTACGTAAGAATCTCTAGAAAGTCGATAAACAAAGCCTCGTCCTATCTTCCAAATCGTCCTATCTAAGGATTTTTTAAAAATTATGGCTGAAAATGAGCCTTTCGACCTATATACCCCATCGACATATACCCCAAAACTTACGGTAATTGTTTAGATGCACATTGACAAAGCACTCCAATATGCTAAACTGTATGTTGATAAAGAGGAATAGCCCACATATATATACACGAATAGCCCACATATATATATATATATATATATATACACTTGTGTCTGTTTTCATTTTGGTTAAAAGAGGACATACACATATTTTTTTTTTTTTTAATCTCTGTACACGATTTGCTTTCTGGTTTTCTGTATTATCACATAGGGCTGTATCAATATATCGATACGTATCAATATTTAAGAATTATCATACAGTGGCTTCCATTTTATCGGATAGCGGTTTAACGAATATTTCGGCTATTTCAATATAATATCAGAGCACAAAACCATTTCTTATATATCTATTAATAATTTCACCTGATATTCTGATGAAAAAATACTGGAATTTCGTTTTATCCGATACAAAAATTTGGACTATCATAATGTTTTTTTGATAATCAGCACCTTGTTCACACCTCCAACTTCGTATGTGAAGCCGTTGTTTACACAGTTTGACACCAATTACCTTGACTGGCTTGAGTACGACAATGAGGGGATTAGTTACGCCTGGACGCACACAGGCACCTTACCTGTGTCAATAGTGGGCATAGTAAATAGATATGTTTTGATTACAGTTGTGGTGATCAGCTTGGGTTCAATGATGCACTTGTCAATTATGACCATTATTTGCAATTTTTTCGGCGTGAAATTTTAATTATTGAACTGATTAGCTTAAGCTTGTGTATGACAATTTGCTTGGATAATGAAATAAACCTATTCAATCATTTAACTTGGTCAATTGGCTTAATATTTATTCACTTTTTCAGTGCAAAATTTATGGTAAAAATCACAAATGGCTCGTTCTATAAAAATCGTCTCAAAATTCATACCATCTTTCTCCACATGGCTCTCAAAATCTCTCTTCAGCAGACAAGAACGAGACTGGTAAACTCACACACAGTATAAAATACGTAACCGTATTAAAGAAACAAATCAAAAGGAAACAATTACATATATTTAATATTTTTGTTTATTTTTAATTTACAATCTATCCAGGGAAAAATAGTTTACGGTTATTAGTCAAGCATTTAGTCTACATCCGTTTCCAAAATGGCGACCGTCGAAGAAGGAATGTCAACATGTGCTGAAGAAAGATGGCAATAACTATCAAAGAATATATTCTATACGTCAATTTATTTGAAAAAAAAAGTTCATCTTAAATTCATAAGTAAGTGAAATAAATTATTTTTAGTAAAGTCATTAAGCAAACATGTCAAAAGAAAACAAAAGTGCAAGCTTGAAATTTGCTAGCTACGATGTATTATCAATACATGTAGCTCTATACATCTATCTTTGGACTCGGTATGGAGCAATCGGCTATTCTAATTTTCGGCTATTCGGATAAAACTATGCTGACAACTTGACTATTCGATAAAACGGGAACCACTGTATTGAAAAAATAACTTCCAATACATATCGGACAGGCAGATTTTCTCATAATTCTGTGAAAAAGTTGGGAATTTCAATCACCAAAGGTTATATTTTCACTGTTTTAAATTAAAATTGATCAATAATGATACAATCATTAAGAATATACCACATCTTAGATAAATATTATAAATTACATAGACAACTTTATTTTAACATGCTGTTTTTACAGTCATTAAAAGTTTGAATTTGAAATGTTATTTGTAGAGATAGTGAGACAAGACCTTCGAAATGGGTAATAAAACAATAAGTTTTTATAAAATTCATACATTGAATGATTTATAAGACCTTTTTTGATAGATATGTTAAAGAATCCAATTTATCAGATATGGCATTATAAAATATTGTATCGTATCGCATCAATTTTTTTGCTCAATACACAGCCCTATTATCACACCTGATTATAAGACAAATGTTTTATATCCCTTACCAATCTTTCCTCCTTTGGAGTAGGGAGCGAGCAGATCTACGACCTTGATTCCTGTTTCCAACACTTCTTGTTCGACGCTCATTTCAGTGAAGGCAGGAGCTTCTGCGTGGATGGGCAAAACACTGGAAGAAAGACACCGCAGGGCTATATTAAACTAAATTTGTCAAATTTACAGTCTAAACAAAGGAATTGTACACTAAAATTTAACATAAATAAAAAATTTACAACTTCACATAATAAATTTGTTGTATGAATAAACCACACAAAATACGATGCAAGAGATTAAATAAACCTACGTGTCAGTTTTTACTGGGCCCCTCTCATCAATGGGTTCTCCAATGACGTTGATAATTCTTCCCAGAGTTCCTCTGCCCACTGGGATTCTGATGGGGAACCCTGTGTCAATACACTGTGCTCCACGCACCAAACCCTCTGTACCGTCCATAGCAATAGTTCGTACAACATTTTCACCTATCAAAATTCAAAGAAATTAGCACCTTTACATTTTTTCCAAATCAGTGTTAAGTGGCAAGCCTTTTAAAATCTGCCAGTACCCAGTACCTTTACCCGGCTGAAATCATGACTGCACAGGCTAAAATATTTTATGGAGAAAAATGTTTTAACACATCTTAATAAAATCACTTAACATATTTTAATAAAATCACTTCCACAAGGTACCTCCTATTTTTTGTACAGGTACCTCCTGATCTTTTAGAAAGCCTTGAAGTGGCATATATTATGTTTACTTTTTCTCATTAAAAAAAGTATACCTAAATGTTGTGCAACTTCTAATACTAGTCTGGGCTGTCTGTCTTTGACCTCTAAAGCATTCAGAATTTGAGGTAAGGTATCATCAAACTGTACGTCTACCACAGCACCAATGACAGCCACAACGCGGCCTTTGGATGTTGATGCAGCTGCTGCTTCTGCTGTGGCTGCATAGCGTCGACCTGCAATACATAAATTTGTTAATAATATTCTGATGACCACCTACCAATTAAAAAATTAATTGCACAGAATTATAACTCATAACCATGATAAATCAAACTGACAAAAATCAATAATGAATAAACTCTTAAGTCCAAGATCCGCTATTCATACTTTGAATGACCTTCAGATTATTCAGATAACATTTGACAATAAAACTCAAATTATTATTACAGTATTTTTATTTGATCTTTGCAATTACGATTCCGAAGTTATTTCTTTTTAAAACTTATGGTCTAAAAGTGTTCAAGGGCAAGAACAATTTCAATAACAGTTCGAATTTCCTCGATTTACTGTCACTAACAGACGAGAAAGTTAAATGAAATACAACACTTAAAACATTCATTCCAATTGCAAAAATAGGCTATGTCAATTCACTACTTCTTGCTAAATAAAGACTTTTTAATTTATAAACCAAAAAATATACAAAATGAGACATTTTTACCGGTGACCTCTGCAGGTCGATCGAGTTCAGAAGTATTTGTTCCAAACGTATATCATATCATCGACAGAAAATGAGAAGTATGGAATTAGAACGTCTAAAAACATCTTTATAATGAATTAGAGTGTGAAGAGATATCAATGTATTCAGACTGGGGGAGCAACTGTTGGAGCCCGGGGGTCAAATACCCTACTATACCGGCTTTGTTATTGTGCTGTAACTTACGCAATATAAATCGCCTCCTAAAATAAAACATACATACGATTAATGAAACATGATGGAACAGCTTTGTTTGCCTGGTTTAATGAAGATGACACTGAAACGGCGCTTTTCGAGGCATTAAACACCCCGGTCCACGCTCTTCTCGCTGCATGCATCATGGCGACAGTACAAGGAGACCGGAGGAGACTTGTCACGTGAACATAAGTGCACGATGGGAAATTTAAAATCAAAGTACTGAAAGTATGGTAAGGTAGAGACGTGTTACTTTAATTTATTTTCAACATAGGGTACATGCAAGGAAATATATATAATGGGACGACCATTTGATTCGGGGAGAGGGAGGGGGCTGGCAGATTTTGGAAATAAAATAATCTAGCTGTCCTCGAAAATGGCAAAAGTAAAGTTTTTTTTCCTTGTCAGACTTTTTTTTGAGTGAATAAAATAAATAACCTGCCCCCTTGATCATCTTGGAAATAAATAATCTATCCTTCACCGACATAAAAATAAATAATCTGATAATCTGACTCGGAAAATTTTGCCCCCCCCCCCCCCGAATCAAATGATCGTCCCCTAAAGACGGGAACAGGACAATTGAGAAAATGCACTGGCATGTAAATGACTGATCGTCAATTTTTTTCTTCTTGGAAATCATTCAGGAAGGAGAACTCCATTTAAAAATGGAAATAAAGGTTAACGTTTCTCAAATGCAAATCAAACTCCAGGGTCAAGATATCAAGTATATTGGTACCCAAAGAATAGTCTTATAACAAGGAATACACCTGTGAAATATGAATGCACTATATAGCACCAACCTCAGTTTCAAAAGTGTTGGCAATTTTTTTTTTAAAGTAGGCCAAACCCCGAGGGAAGGACTTATCACAAGAAATACACAAGTGAAATATGAAAGCCCTGGCACCGTCCGTTCAAAAGCCTATGACCAAAGTTAAAGGTTTTCAAAATTAGGCCAAACTCCATGCAGAGTCAAATCAAAGTGTCAAAATTATTGGTACCTAAAGAAATGTCATTAGGAATATACATGTGAAAAATGAAAGCACTAGCACGAACTGTTCAAAAGTTACGAGCCAAAGTTAAAGTTTTTCAAAGGGTCAAAATTGTTGGTATCCGATGGAAGGTCTCGTCACAAGAAGTCGTTCAAAAATAAAAGCCAATTATTGGCAATTAAGTTTAAAGTTTTTCAAAAGTGGGTCAAACTCCAAGGTCAAAGGGTAAAAATTGTTGATACTCAAGGAAAGGAATACACCTGTATAATATGAAAGTCCTAGCTCAAATCATTCAAAACGTACATGGCCAAGGCATCTTTTTTAAACTCGTCAAACTCCAAGCTCAATTTAAGGTAAAAAATATTTGATCCAAAAGAAGGTCTTATCACAAAGAATATACATGTATACACATACATGTGAAGTATGAAAGCACTAGCACCAACCATTTAGAAGATATGATCAAGGTTAAAGTTTGGTAAAATTTTGTAAAAAACGGGCCAAACTCCAAGGTTAAGGTCAAGAGGTCAAATACGTTGGTACCCAAAAGAAAGGTTTTGTCACAAGGAATACACATGTGAAATATGAAAGCCATTATAAGTTCCAACCAATCAAAAGTTATGGGCAAGTTTTTTTTTTTTTTTTTTTTTTTTGGACAGAATCGACAGACAGACGGACGGACAGAGCAAAAACTACATGTGCTCCGAATCTTCGATTTTAAAAAAGTCTAGATGAAGACTTAAAAAAAATGTCTGTTATAGTTATACAGGGTGTAGTTAAATCGTACCATAAAATTAAAACATGTTTATTTTTATTTAAATAAATAATTTCAGTTACTTGTGCACACTCAGTTTGGTCTAATTCAAATGGATATACTTCATTCTGTTAGACATTGTGTCATTCATTCTAGATTTCTATTTAATCTATATAGTACTTCTAAGGGCAGGTCACCTTAAGTGCATAAAATAAACACAGAACTCTTAATTCAGTGTGCAGAGTTTAAGCTTCCTCTATGCACCGCTAACTGCAGTTTTAATTCTCGTGGTATTTTTATACAGATATAGTGAGTGATCTGCCCTTAGATATAAAATAAAGTAAATTGAAATCTACATCGTACTACTCATCTAAATATTCGGTACATTTTGTGCATTCAAAATTTAAAACTTCATGATTTGCGCGGTACCGAGATCAGATTTCTTCCAAACTGACATATCAGATTAACTATACATCAAGTATACATTAAAAATACCAAGCACACCTAAGATTTGTACAAGTATATTAATTAGTATCATTGTTACTGATCTTTATATAGTTAAGTATTGGCTAAATAGATGTTTTATCCAACACATTTTCTAGAAATTAAGTCCCACACAGTAAGTGATCCCAGGAAATCTTTCGTTCTTCATGAAAGCGTGGCGTTTCTGTGTGAAAAAAGAGCGCAGATCCTTGAAATATCACAGAAAAGCCCATGTAAAAATTTTTAACAGCGACTACATTTTTAATTAAGTCAGCAATTTAAAATTTGTAAGCCAATAACCAAATTTGTAAGTTTTTTGAAAAGTTTATTGAACAACCGTTATCGTATAGAGTTTTCAATGCTAGATTCTCAAATTTCACCAGAATAGACCAATACGCTGGTTGTAGCAAAAGTTTCAAAGATCCTTCCCAAATATTTCAGAAGAACTAAAACTCCAAAAGTAATAATTAAGGTGAGTCCAAAAAATTAGAGTCCAAAAAGTATTACAAAAGAGTCAAAGAATAGAGAGAGACGTTTTCCTTCAAAATAAGGTATATTGTGCTCAGAGGGTAATATTCATGGTCCCGGATATATAAGATTTTTCATTGGCTGTCTTAACACTGCCACACCACCTACGCCTAGTCCGTAGGTCTCTCCGTTGACCTATGAACCCCAACATGGCACCACTCTCCATCCAGGTATACCTTCATTAATAATATTTATGGACTCAGTCTCCATTTCTGCACCACAGGAGTTCTAGCCCTAGGCTCTTTTACTTATCTGCTTCAAAGTTCCCAATTTTATTACTCTTAATCAAGAATCTTAATAGTTACTTAAATTTCCGTTCAAATTTTATTACTTAGTATCGATGGGCTTGATTTGTCTATTCTGATCAATTCCATTACAAAATGATTTACAAAATTATAGCTCATTGTACCAACAACAAAATCCAATTTGTTCTAACAAGATAATTATAGTCCATGAACATAAAGTCCCTTTTCCAATTATAAAGCCACTGTATGTGGTACACTAATAATGCACATCCTTGTTTAATAAACTTTTATTTTATTTTACTGTCACTACTAAGTTCACTATTAATAACTAAAATGATTATGATATGAATATAATCCAAGTTTAAAATGTTCAAATAAAATGTCCGTTCTGAACCCTTTAGGTTTACAAATTGAAATTTTCGAAAATAGATTTTACATGTACATGTATTAAGAGCCATTCTCTGTAATGACTTGAACTTTTATATAGGAGCAGTGGCACGCATAGTCTCAGAATTTCTCCAAACTCTCTATGATAAAAGTCTTTGATACCGTAAATTCAAATCAGGCAAAAATTGGTTGCTACGTGTCATCGTTACCATAGCAACATGTTGTAAAGTTTGAAAAATGGCATTTTTCAACATGTTCAGAGTCCCACAGTTAACGTTTGCAGCAAAGCAAACAAGTGGCAATGACTGTTTCTGAAAGTTGAAGGTCTGATGTCTTAAATGCATGATAAACATGTTTGGTAAATCAACTATAACATACGTTACTATGGAAACAAAGTATTCAAAAGTAATAATTTTGTTCATTTAATTTTATAAAGTCATACACTTAAGAATAAAAACAATTATAGGTTGAAATGCAAGCAAATAATAGACAAGAGATCCTTGTAACATATACCAAGGACAAAATATGATATTTCTTATAGGTTGGCAATGGTTGCCATGGTTTTAATACCATGAAGGGATTTTAAATTTACTCTCTTAGTGTTTTAATCTTATCCTATCTTTTTAAAAAGCATATTTCTATATAACTGATAATCAATTTTTAAAGGCCTTAGTGTGACCCTAATTTTCACATTTCAAAAAATTCAATTTCAATTCTTTAAATAGTGCGTTGCTATGGAAATAAGGCAAAAAAATGTGCATAAAAATCTGAAAAATACTCTGTTTCCTTGGATACGTACCCTTGTATGTAGATTCCCAAAACTTTTATGATTGATATATGTGAACAACTAACCTGACTTTCAATTTTGACTACCACCCAATCTCTAACTGGATGCAAAAAGCTGGCACGTAGGGTCGAATATTGACATAAAATTAACAAAATCGAACATTTTCTCTTCTTGGTAACCATAGCAACAGCATTGTATTTTTCAACAACCTTCATCAATATATGATATTCAACTTTAGTTCTATGAGATAAGTACTATTCAAGGTGATTCAAATAATATGTTGCTTGATTAAAAGGTTAGTAAATTCCTAAGGCAGCAAAAAAATATCACTTTAAACAACTGGTACTTTGTTTCCATGGTTACACTGCAAAGTAACAATTAATCTCAAATTTTTTTATGTTGTCGGTGTTGCAAGGTCCTAAGGATGTATATGTGCCAGTCATGAATTTTATTGTTTTTCTTCAAGATAGTAGCATTAATCCAATCATAGCAACAGATTTTGCATGGTGACACTGTGTTACCATGGCAACCATGAAAGTTATTTTTAGAATAATACTGGCAATACCTAATTACATAAGGTAAATATTTTTCATTGCTTTTCTTAGGTTTTTGATTGAGTTTGATCATGTAACATCTCATTTGTGAATATTGAGCGTTTTTCAGCATTTTTCAGCATCTAAAATGTATTCCAAATGTACCCATGAATACCACTTACTTAGAGATAAATTCTAAATAGTTTCTTTATAGCATAAGTGGCAACAAGGTGTCATGTTTTTGGGAGAATAGTGTGTTTGTTTTTCTTAGTCTTTATTAAGGCTTAATAATGATTTAAAGTAGCTGAAAATCTCAATTTTTTCAACTTTTATGGCTGTTACCACGGCAACCAAGACACATAGCAACGAAATTTTATTTGATATATGTTTCTGGTGTCAAGTTGTAATAATGGGCAAAGTTTCATCAAAATCGGTGACCATGCGTGGCAAAGAAGTTTAAGTGGTTACAGAGAATCACTATTAATGTTTGTTTTCACCTGTTAATCAAAAATTTTAAGTATTTTGATTCTAAATGTAAAAGCATTCCTGGATCACCGGCGTTATGGAAGTTAATACAAAATCTAGACATCGTCAACTATTTTTGTCCAATAAACTTTCTTATGTGTAGGTTGAAAATATAATGGTCCTAATTATCCGACTAGAAACTAGAATCGGTAATATAAGGTTCCATGGTCATTTCAGGTAAATTTCAGTTCATTTTCAGATCTGCCAAGTTTGTGTGCAATTTAAAAAAAAAAAAAAAAAAAAAAAAAAAAAAAAAAAAAAAAAAAAAAAAGGTTGTGGAAAAGAATTTATTTCCAAATCCTATGATTTCGTATTATAAACAAGGTTCATGTATTTCCATAAAAAAGAGGTTTGTTTTCTTTATACATGTATATAGGGAAAAAAATCTTTAAAATTCTATGCAAAGAAATATGGAGATAACGAAAAGTATTCAAGCTCAAAGCCCATTAAAACAATACAAATCGGGAGCAGAGCAAACACGGACCTCCAAAAGCATCAGAGCTAGGTGGGATCAGGTGCCATGGAGGAGTGAGCATCCCTTGCCGACCGGTCACACCCGCCGTGCGTTCCCTGTCATGATCGGGAACAG
This sequence comes from Saccostrea echinata, assembly GCF_033153115.1. Lineage (NCBI taxonomy): Eukaryota > Metazoa > Mollusca > Bivalvia > Ostreida > Ostreidae > Saccostrea > Saccostrea echinata. The sequence continues at coordinate 13,923,567 of NW_026889777.1, forward strand.
AAAAATCCGTCGACAATTCAGTGTGTATAAATAATGGTAGATTGTATTTGCTGACAAGGTCATTGTATCGACCATAGAACTTACGAAATGATGTCTTTAAACGAGACTGTTGATATTCTTGTTTCATCAACTTGCTTGTTTGTCAATAACTTACCTCGTTTAGAAATTGTTCATACGTAGAACATGTTCTTGTGCATCAAATCAACTGAGAGATATACACCCCATATGCAGGTGATAACGATATATTAATTGCTGCATAAGTAAGGGAAATTGACGATTGAAAAGTTAAAGTCATCACGTTTATCAGAAAGCTTTGTATTGTTCTTAGATTACCATTAACGTCTTTTTCTAGTAAAATAGCCAAACTTGAAGCAGATGTGTCTGACTCTGTTGTATCTTTTATTTCAAGCTCACTGGGATATATCGAGTCGACATATGAATGGAAATAACTATTGTTAATTGATAATACGTCGTCGATATATCAAAATGTGAGTTGAAGGTCACAGCAAGAGATTTATTTTTCTATTGTATAAGATTTTGTATAAATTCTGCTTCACATGAATACAAAAATAGGTCTGCTAACAATGGGCAGAAATTAATGCGAAACGCTTATGCAACCGAAAAGTTCCTCTTGAAATTTGTAAAGGAGTGAAGTGACATCACGTGACATAGGTTAATAAGATAAACTGAACGTCGGCCATATTACCAAGCAATGTTGAAAGTATTTTTCAAATACAATGACACGGATATTTATAAACTTTAATGTATATTTCTTTTCTTTTTTTTTTATTATGGAATAGTTTTTTGAATCGTGGATCAGGTAAAAATGTTATTATATATAAAGAATATATATATATTTTATGATGATCATCAATCAGTTTGCTAGCGTGATAATTTTAAACATGAACGCCTTAACGGCGTTTGTGCAAATTATCACACGAAAAAAAGATTGATCACATCATAAAAGCAAACAAGAGGCCCAAGGGCCTTAACGGTCACCTGAGTATGATAGAAAACTATAAAAGATCCATAGAAGTATAACTAAAAAATTAAAAAAAAAACTAATAGATGAAGCTATGTTGCTTAAGAGAAAGAGGATGATCAGAGATCAAGAAAATAAGTCTAGTACTCAGTAACAAATCTTAATTTAAGATGATCTTTCTACTTGTGTGTACTTGCCCCCGTTTGTCAATATCACTATGCAAACTTAATTATTGAACCCATCTCATCCCCTCGCACAATGGATTCTCTTGGTCTTTAAAGAACATTAAATGTAAATTTTAATATACACCAAGATAAGGTATTTTTGTCTCATTTTATTTATCTATACATGTATTTACAAATCTACATAACCATTCAAAAACAAAGAAAGTACTTTTTGTATTAAATATTATAAAAAAAAATCTTGTACAATACTCTTATTCAATTGACCTTTCAAAGATATTATTTATAGTAATTAGTTGTCATAGGTGAAAAACAAAAGGGAATAACTTCTCTCAAGAATATAAATTAGCTGAACCCTGCCCAGCAGCAGAACAAATGACCAAGTGGTCCAGAATATAGTAAAATACCCTTGTTTGTTTATTATATATTAACTTTGTACTCTGTTTGCCAAGGAGCAGAGCAGAAGATTTTGGAAAAAAATAATGCATTTTCACTATAGACTCAACACAGTCTTACCCTAACACCAAAATCCCTGACCCAGGGGCCATGACATTCTCAATTTTGGAAATGACACACTTGCTCATTATAATCACAGCCGTGACTGACCTAAGTTGATAAAAAAAATAGGTAGCAACTGTTCCTTCGCAAAGCGCTCGGCACTTTGAAGTGAAAGTTGCAGGTCCTTCAGATGAGACCTGAAAAACTGAGGTCCCGTGTCATGGTAGGAGTTGGCATGATAAAGAACCCTCACTGCTTAATGGCCCTGAGTGTCAAGTAAAGGTCTAAATTTGAAGCCCTTCACCAGTATATGGTGACATCTTTATATGAGTGAAAAATTCTCAAATGGGACGTAAAACAGCACACAATCAATCAAAGAATAAATGCTTTTCAATATATAACGAACAGAGCCCCACCCTTACACCAGAGCCTCTGACCCAGGGGCTGATATACTCACAATTTTGGAAGAGGCACCCTTCCACATGAAAACTATGCATTTAATATGTTTGCTAAATACCCAGGGGCAGAGAAGATTTTCAAAGAAATAATGCATTTTTACAATAGACAAAACAGATCCCCGCCCTAACACCGAAATCCCCAACCCAGGGGCTATGGATTTCATGATCTTGGAAGAAGCATCCTTGCTCATCATACCCATGCAATTAGTTTGTCTGTAATTATTTGTCTGCTAAATATCTAAGGGCAGAGAAGAAGATATATAAAGAATTAATGCATTTCATCATCTGATCCATAATAGAGTCACACCCTAACACCAGAACCCCTTAACCTGGGGCCAAGAAACTCATAACTTTGGATTATGCACCCTTGCCCCTCATAAACATACACTTAGTTTATCTGCTAAATGCCCAAATGCTGAGAAGATTTTCAAAGAAGAAATGTATTTTCACTAAATAATCAATAGAGCCCCATCCTAATATCTAATTCAATTACTATCATTATTGTTGTTTGAAAAAAAAAATCTTTTACATGTATACTGCCGTCCACTTCTGATTATTTAAATTAGGAAAAAAAACTTGAAATAGTAATTTTTTAAGAACACTTCTCTTAAAACTTAATAAACAAAACTCAAAACAAGATCATAGCTTTTAAAATCAACACACATTTATTTTTACATTCCATTGCACTGCAATATGCAAATACTTAAACATAAAGACTGTGCATTTAGTTTGGAGAATTTTCAGATTTACTGAGTATATGATAATGATATACAAAGCAATACAGCATTTACAGTATCATTCCTAAAATAAAAAAATATACATGAGCACTATTATAACTTGGATAAAAGACATGTCTGAACATTGTGTGATCATTTGTAATTAAACAAAATCTTATCATCAACTCCTACTACACTGACCAAATCATCAAATGATTCCAAACACTTGGTTCAACCATCTTCACAATAAGTGACTCTGGACATTCCAGTTTTGAGTGAACATTTTCCATAAACTTAACAAAATACCAGTAACTTTAGAGTAATCTTTAATGCAATGACCACAAAGTGACCCCTAACACACTGACCTAAGGGTGATCCCAAAAAGACTGGCCACTAAGTGATCTCAAACAAACTGACCACTGAGTGATCCCAAACACACTGACTACAGAGGGATCCCAATCATACTAACCACAGAGTGATCTAAAACACACACAGATCAGTAAATGATCCCAAACATAATGAACTCTGAGTGACATCATTCACAATGACCACAGAGTGATCTCAAACACACTGAACACTTAGTGTTCCCAAAACAAACTGACTACTGAGTGATATCAATAACACTGTCCACAGAGTGATCCTACAAACTGACCACCGAGTGATCCCAAACATACCGGTCACTTACTGATCCCTTACATCCTAACCATGCCTAAGAGATCCCTAAACAGGGTATTAATATGACATTTAAAAAACTGTTTTGGAAAGATAGCCAATGACCATGACACTGGGAAATTTTATGACATTTTCTTGCTATTTGGGATTTAATTACTTCAAGGCATAGGGATATGGAGAATAAATTGAAGTTTAGTTCATAACTTTGTATAGCTGCAGAACTGTAGCCCTCCAAAAAAATTATATTGACAGACTAGAGATCTACAGTGCCATCCATTGAAAAAAAGTGTATATTAATAGCGCACAGAAAAGTGTGCTGTTTGTTTATTTAATTCTCCATGTTTTCAAACTGTCATGATCATCTAAAAATATTACTGTGTATTTCTAACATATGTTTTACTATTTCAACAACAAAACATTTCCTATAACAATCGTTAATAGCCCTCCTGGGGCTGAAATTGAGATCATCAAAGATTTTGCCTATTTATACTGCCATTTTGGATGGCAAGATAATTCGGTCGAACGCATTTGTGCAGATGTCAACAACAAGAGTATCTGATAGATGTCTAAGGAATTTCTTGAAATCGAACTTTTGTGTAGTTGAGGTAAGAATTTGGAGAAATTAATCCAGAACAGAGCGCAACTTTCTGTGTGCAATAAATATACAGTTTTTTCTATGAGTGGCACTGTAGCTCTCTGGTCATCCCTCCCAGTTTTTTCATACATGCCAGCTACAGATCTGCAGCTAAACTATTCAATAAGGAAACCTTGATACAAAGATAGCTTATGATTGGGGGCATGCTTTAAAGGAACATTCATGTTACTCATACATAACTTGTTTAAGATGGGATTTAAAAATAAAAATTGGGGGGGGGGGGGGGGGGGGCATGACTTGCCATTGGGAATATTGTTAAATTTCATCTATAATATAGGCAGAATTAATGTCCAATGTGTGATGATTAAAAAATCCCCCACATTAGATTACTGAGTAATCCCTATGGCATCCTGACCATTGAGTGACTTCTGACCTACTGAATCAAGAGTGACTCCTCACATACTAACCATTAAGCAATCTCTACTATTCCATACATGATCCCTAGCAGTAAATTACTGAGTCATCTAGCATTTAAAATCAGTTTATGGTAATTAAGCAATAATATCTCAAATAAGAGTACAATGTATTTTTTCCACAGCCAACTAAATTAATGCAAAATGGGGTTTTGTACAGAAGCTTGGTACATAAAATAGACATGGCACTATGGCTATAAAACTTGAACCCATTAAGGTGCCAGCCTTTCGAAGACCCAATCGTCTTCGCCCTGATGAGTATACTTAGAGTCTATTGTCTCATTGTTTTTGAGCTTTCGGAATCGGATCCTGTCGTGGAGACGGTTTGTCTGTCCCTGCCAGAACTCCATGATAGTTGGTCGAACTATATACCCTCCCCTACAATGATAAATTTTTTAAAGAAATAAAGTCCACATTTTTGTGAATGTTGCAGGATAACCTCTGAGGTCGAGAAATGTTTGAAAAATAAAAGCAGAGGCATTAGCCAAGGCTTATATATTTCAAACAACATTTTGAGACTGAAGATGTGGACTTTAGACCACCAAGGATGTGGTCTAAAAGTCTGATGCCGCAAGTAATACTTAGCAGGTGCTCTTTCACGTGAAAACCTGGTACCCAATCATAATTATAGACCATATTTTTTGTTCTGTACCAATAAGAAATGAAGTTATATTCACATCTTGTCTGATGGTTGCTTTCTATAACTCATCATATGATTTCTGTATAATAATAAAACACCTACCAGTAACTTGGTTTTGGAATGTTTTTCTCTTGATCTTTATATTCTTCCAGAAGTTCCTCATACTTTTTGTTGATAACCTGACAATAAAAAATGATAGAATAGGATGTACTACAGGAGAGTTATATTCTATCTACACAAAACATTTTGATAAGTTAAGCCTTGAAATTTACAAAAATTACAATTCATGAGTAACTATATCATAATCTCTCTATTGTCCAGTACCATGCACTGATAACTAACTATTATAATCTCTCCATTGTACTGTACACTGTTTAAACTAGCTACAATAATGTAGCCCTCTCTGATTTTTTTTTTTAATCTGATATTTTCTTGAGAGCCTCCCCCCCCACCCCCCAAAAAAAGGAAGGGGTGGGAGAGGGCTACATTTTTTCAGCTATGTTTACACTAATAAAGAGTAACTAACTATTAATTACTTCTCTATTCTCCAGTATTGTGCCCTGGTGACTAACTATGGCACCAAGTCGACTTTGTCTTGGTCGCTGTTCAAAATAATTTAACGATTCTTCTTCCGATACTTTTTCTACTGTTCCCTCGACCCGCACCTAAGTTGAAATAAAATTGTAACATATAAACTGATGCTACACATTTTTTTTTTCTTTTTTCAAAATCAAAATTGTTGTCTTTGTCAAATCATTTCTAAACTATATTATATCAAAGATCTACAATAACAATTTAGGAGTTTATCTAGTTCTCTTGATTAAAACAATTAAAGGAATACATGAACTAAAAACCTGAAACTATAGTTTAATAATATTTGTATAGACAATTTCACATAGTGTAATCAATTCAAAAGACTGCCTCTAACCTTTTTTAAAGAAGAAGGAATTTGTAATCATGATACAACCAAACTCACTGACATTTACTATTTTGAATAAAACTACCCGAGTAATCAATATTAGTATAGGATATAACATGTAATGAAGAAATTCTGGCTATCCTTTTGTATTTCTTTAAACTGCATTTTTCTGTACATGGGAAATTGGTTTACTAGTTAAATCTTTCAACATAAACTTACTGATCTTTTCAATGGATCCCAGTAGAACATGAGAGAGCAAACTGGATTTTCTTCCTAAAAATTTTAAAAAGTCCATCAATATGGCATTGCACAATTACATATTATAGATTGATTACAAGAAAGAGTGTCTGTATTTTTTAAAGAAAATTTAACTTTTATAAATTAAAGCAATCAGATAATTTTTTTTACATAATATTCAAAAACAAAATCATTGACTTATTATGCATGTTATTCTTCAACAAATGATCAGGTCAGTTCAGTTTATTTACTCGAAACCATGTATGTGGTACAAGAGTCTGTGAGCCAATTCTCACTAGTAATACCCCCCGCTCTGATGTGAATATACACTCTCATGTGAACATCAATGAGTAGTTATTAAGAAAACTGGGATGGAAATTTGGTACAGATAGACACACAGATAAACAGAAATATGACATTGGATTTGTACAAAATGAATCCCACCGTATGGCATGCCAAAACAAAAACTGTGCTAAAATTTCAAGCATCTGCGATGAGGAGTTGCTGAAAAAACTGTGACATAAAGAGCTAGGTTCACTTTACGCATAAAATGGCCCTTATATCAATTAATTGACTATCACCCTCTGAGGTTGTGCTCTATATGAAATATTGAAAAAATACTTCTCGTTTTAGCCATTTTTAAAGGAATTTACAGGATATGGGAAAAATGGTGCATTTTATGACGTCATAATGCATTTATTAGAGAGAAAATTACATCATGTTGAATAGATACACGGTCACCAAGGGTCCAAGTGATAAATACTGCATTTTCAACTAAAACTGAGCAGTTTCGATTTTTCAGAAATTCTCAGGGCCAAAAAAGGCCTTAAGTGGCTCTTGCTCTTTGGTATGGACAGATAAAGCATGGATAAACAGGAAGTTGACATCAAATTCATACAAAAATGAATCCAACTATATGACATGCTAAAACAAGGAGTGTGCTAAAATTTCAAGCGTCTGTGATAAGTAGTTACTGAGAAAACTGCCAGAAAAATTTGTTACAGACAGATGCACTGATAAACAGGAAGTTGACATTGGATTTGTACAAAAATGAAGCCCACCATATGAAATGCTAAAACAAAGAGTGCGCTAAAATTTCAAGCATCTGTGATGAGTAGTTGCTGAGATATAAACTGCAACAAAAATTTGTTACAGACAGGCAGCTCTGGAGAGACAGATGGATAAACAGAAAGTTGAAGCCCACCATATGACATGCCAAAACAAAGAGTGTGCTAAAATTTCAAGCATCTGTGGTGAGTAGTTTCTGAGAAATCTGTGATGAAAATTTGGTATGGAGAGACACAGGGATAAACAGGAAGTCAATATGGGATTCGTACAAAAATGAATCCCACTATATGGCATGCGAAAACAAACAGTGTGCTAAAATTTCAAGCATCTACAAAGAGTAGTTGCTGAGAAAACTGAAGAAAATTTGTACAGTTATGGACAGACAGACCAACTGACAGACACACAATGGTAAAAGAAGTATACCCCCCTCTCCTTTGGAGCAGGTGTATAATAATATATATATATAGTATGTATAATACAGTGGATCAGGAAAGCAGTGAGACTAAGGTCCATCAAAAACAGAAATTAGGATTTTATTGAAAGGAGACTCACCAGTTCTCCAGCTTTACGACTTTCATAGTTTGTGTAGAATGTAAAACCTTCTTCACTGTAGCCTTTCATCAATACCATCCTTACCGATGGGATCCCACTTCTGTAGAATATATAAAGATTTAAAGTACATCAATTAAACATAATTAATGTTTAAATCAATGGCACCATATGAAAGGTTCAACAAAATGCTGCATCAGTTAGCCAATTCCCTATTGTATGCATCTCAATGAACATTACAAAGATCAAGGTAATTTTTTTCATGAATAATAAAAGCTATAATTTTGATTCCACAGTTATATGTTTATAATTACAGTTGAACTTTGGTATTTCGAACACTGATATCTCAAATACCATGGATATGTTGAATTGATTTGGAAGTACCAACCACTTATTTTTAGGTATTTTACCCCTGATATCTCGAATCCTCGGACATCTTGAAGTTTTTTCTCAGTACCATCGAGTTCGAGATAACGAGGTTTGACATAAATTTATTTACAGCATTAACGAAATGACCTGAATGTTTAGGGTTGGATAATAAACTTTAACCTACTTGGTGGCTGTTGCAAGTGCCATTGCATTAGCCTCTCCTACATGTGGAACATCTTTGGCTTCGTTGAACCAGGCTTCAAATTGCTTAATTGGGTTTTTGGATACGAGATTGTTGACATCAAAAATATCATTGCTGCTCCTGTACGGTGTCCTCATTTCTAGAAAATCAAATGAATATTATATACTGTATACAGGGTTATTTACGCCCCGTGCTATTTTCGTCCTTTCATACTTGCAAACAATTTTGCTCTGTTTTAATGTGCCCAGTCACAATTCTGTTTAACAAATTATAGGGCCTACTGTGATTTTTGAATTTGCCCTGTTTTAAATTTGCCCACTTGTGTGTAGGGCAAAAGGGGTGAAAATAAAACGGGACAAAAATTTCACTGTATACCATATGACATAAAGAGATAAATTGCATTGTTCCTGATTGTCTGTAGTTGGGGATTGCTAAAAGGCCCCTTTCCCAGTTCCAGGCATAGGTAACCAAAGAATACAAAGCTCACCTGGGCGAATGTTATAAATTTATAAAGTCTCACAATATATGTTCTACATCTGGTAATGCAAATTCATACAATTTTTATTTTGGTAAGATAGACCCACCTTCTTCACTTTGAAAATAAATCTAAGGATTTGGGTTTCAGTTTGTCTATAATTATTTTCATCTCTCTCTCTCTCTTAACATCGAGAGCAAGCAATATTGTAATGCGCAATTTGAAAGCATTAAGTTATGATAACGACCCTTTATCAAACTTCCATTTAATGTTTAAGTTTTTATATAAATTCAATATAACGAAATTTCAGTGAGGATGTATAATCAAAATTCAAAATTCAAGACATGTTCAAGCTTCCCTGTCAAACAAATGTCAAGATGGACATGTTTACGTAATTAATTTCTCTCAACAGAGGAAATTCGAAATGGTTTGTTTACCATATTGGTCAGCTGGTGGCTTACCTGCAACATCGGAGTATTTTGCTGACGACATCACGACTGATGGACACCGTAAAACTACACAGCGTACAGCAAATCTCAACATTTACTGGACAATCCTTTTTTCCCTTCGGTTATCAGTCGACCTGTGACTCGAGGTGTTCCGAGTAATGATTCCCACGTGTGTTTGTTGACATTTTTTTCACGGCAAATCAGTCTGATTAAAACCAGCCCCCCTTCTCCTTTCACTCGTGAGGACGAGTGAAAGGAGAAGGGGGCTGGTTTTAATCAGACTGACGGCAAATATATATTATATCGAATGCATCATTAAGTCTGTATCACTTCTTTTAGATCACACTGCTTAAAATATCTCTACATGTTCTAAGATTCTTGTGAAAAATTAATTTATACAACGTAATGAAAAAAAAAGCATGTCAAACATGGATCGACGTAGGAACCGCGGGCTGGGGGTGGGAGTGGATAGTAATTTTGCCGATGTATAGAATACTATAGAAAACAGGGCTATATATGCTTGTGCCCCCTCAATAATAACTTCTGATGTCAAATATTCAACCAGACTTGCAATAAGGCATTCAGGCCTGGGCGACGGTAAAAGTCTCTTTCAAGGGGAGAATTTAAAGATAAACATGAAGTGAAAATTTTGTGCTCAAGGTCATAAAAATCTTCTTCCCAAGAACCAGTAGACCCTACACAAAGGGGGGGGGGGGCATCGTTGCGACGTATGAATTATTCTGAATCTACAGCAAAAAGAGTATTCCTTGAGGTCTATGGGAAAATGCGATTTAAAAACAAACGAGCATTCAAATACTATAAGTATCTCGATAAATGCTGTGGCGGAAAACATTAGGAATAGAATTACAATTGAAAAAGAAATTATTCTACCAGGTAGATTAAAAAAAAATATTAAATTGAAAACAGAGCGAGATATATCTTCAAGGACAGGCCATGGTCACAAATTAGGACACATCCAACTCTTATATACATACTAAGGCAAAGTGATAATTGGGAACATTGTCTAAATGTACCGAGTATTCAACAAGTTTATATCTGCATGTTATGTGCCTGTATTTAACTTCATTGAATCTGAGACTATTAATCAGAGATAGAATACCTTAATGTATCAAAAATTTTATGATAGCTCTTAAAAACATAATGATGATTTTTTACTGAAAACTATGCGAGCAAAATATTTTAAAGTTAAACAATTTTATCCAATTGAATCATTTAGCCGAATTTTTTAGACCGACTTTTAGATATATATGTAGATAGATAGGTAAATCTATTGACCAACATACTCTAACTATACTCTCTTACATATCTGGGTAATCAGGGAAAAAGCCACAATAAGAATAAAATTTACAGTAAATATTTATACCAAATTCTGTCATCAATACTAATTTCAAAATATGAATGGGCTACTGCGAAGGGGTTCAGGGAACAGTTCTTTTGTTTGTTTTTAAAGTCATTTTTTGACTCCCATTTGGTCTCCAGGGTGAAAAAGAAAATTCCGAAACGTTATTGCACATCTTCAAGACACCACAATCATATTTCAATTGATGATTTGGCTACTGTATAAAATGTAAGGGTAGTTCAGGGAACCAGGTTTATTTAGGAAAAAAAGAGTCTTTTTTGACCCCTAATTGCCCCCAAGGTGAAAATCAAAATTTAAAATCTCTTATTGCACATCTACCTGACACTCCTAATGATATTAAAATATGAATGGGCTACTGCAAAAAATGTACGAAGAGTTCATGGAAGCAGGTTTTTGTAGAAAAGTGTCGATTTTGACCCCCATTTCTCCCCCCAGAATGAAATTGAAATTTTCAAAATGCTTTTGCACATGCTAGGAGCACCACCAATCATACTTTAAAAGATGATTATGAATAAATATTGCTAAAAATGCAAGACTAGTTTGAGGACAAAGTAAGTCCCGACAGACGGACGGACGAACCAGGAAAACAATATACTCGAAATTTCTTTAGAAAGTGCGGGAATAAAAATGGTTGAGATTCCATAATACTAGTATATTCATGTTGCACAGAACAAAATGCACTGAGCACAGGATTTTGTGCATCATTTTCAACCACCAATTGGCCCCTAGAGTAAATATGAAAATTCATAGTTCCTTTAGTCGCCACATGTCGAAATGTTCACAGCTAGTACTTCATTATTTCTTGTTGTTATATAAATGATATCAAGAAACCACTCAATTTTTCTATGTTATAGATAGGATTTCAAATTACCGAGAGGCTGAGTTCCTTTTTTTTTTATCTGTGTACATTTCAGATGAATATGTAGAGGGCATATTTTCATACAGGCGTAAAATTTTAATTTTTTTTTCTAAATGCATGATGTCTTTATATATCAGTGACAAACAAACTTTAGGTAGAATTACGTACATATCTGTGTGATTGTAATAAAGGATACTAAGTCTTATTGATTCAACGCAATTACCTTTTGAAAGTAAGTCATATCTACAACAGCATCATGTAACCATTCAATGACGACGGTTTTTAAGAGCATCTTAGAAATGAATTAAGTTACATTTTCAGTTTATAGATTTTGTCTATTCATTTATTCTATTTAAGCTTGGTTACACTTTTTCGTATAAAAAATAAGGTCAAAAAGTGGAAGATATGAAAGGATGAAGACAGAAATGCATCAATTCATTGAATTTATAACTAAAGAATAAAATGAATTTGAAATATGTAAAGTTTGAAGAAATTGTTTGTTTACAATTGTGTAAATATTTTCCAAGTTTCACGTCTATAATATTTCACCATATTTTGAATAGCAGGAATGTATTGATCTAGCTAAATATATCGTTAAGTGCCCCTCATAAGTCATATTCGATGTATCCTCGCCTCTAGAGATGATAAAAATTTGCGATATTAGTACAATGTGCAATACGCATATATACAAAAATTAGACCTAAAATAAATCTCACATGTACAAGAAAAAAAAACCCACTTTGATAGACAAAGTTATGGAATTCCATATACGACAGCCAACTGCTTACTGCCAACTGCTCACTGCACACTGCTTACTGCCAACTGCTCACTGCTTACATCCAACTGCTCACTGCTTACTGCCAATTCCAACTGTTTATACATGATATCTATTGCCTATTTTTTTTTTTATCTTAATATCTTAAATTCGCATGCTTGAATAAATCTTATAAATCCTATGATAGCAAAGAGATGAATGGCGAACGACAGTATTGTTCTGCCAACTACATATACCTCCCAGTCAATTTTCATATGTTAACACTTTGGTAAAACTTGTGTTTTTCACTACAGAAATCAACGGAAAATTATTTTCAAAACATCTCCTCCCCTCCACCGTGAAACAATAATTTCTTTTTACGGATATTATGAATTATTATTTCACAATTTCATACCGAAGGTTTTGTTGTTTCACGGGGGGGGGGGGGATATGTTTACAGACTAAAAACAGGAAAATAGTCATTTTATTACCAATTTCAAATGAGAAAATAAATTTAAGAAATGCAATTTATCTTTCTGATATTTTGAATTTTACATAAGTTAAACATATGGAGATATTTATGAGTCACGAATCCATTTCCATGTGTATTTGAAAATCTGGTGATGTTTTAAAGCCTGATTTCAATTGATAAAATTTTCTACCCCCTTATGAAAGGGTTGTAAATAAGAACAATTAACTTTTTGACATTGGTTTTTAAAATCATTAATCCATTACTTATGAATATTTCTTTGCAATCAAACGAGTTTTAAGGAACAAATTGCCATTTATATTGAATTAAATGGATGTAAAATGTAAGTGGGAATCGAGAGTTAGCGTGCGTAAATCTTACAATAACAACAATTGGCGGATTTAGGAATATTTAAACTGTGAAGGCGAGGAAGGATTAAATCTGAGAAAGAGAGCATTTCCTCTTAAAAACAATACATTTAATTTCCACATTTCCTTGCAGGCAAAAAATTAGATAGATGATAACATAACATTTGCCTATATGGGGTAAATCTTTTAGTGTTTATTTTTACCCATTGATGGTACACGTATTTGCAAATTTTTTTATGTGTCCTATTTAAATAGTTTAAATTAAATGTCTAAAGTTAGAGTATAAACATTGGTAGTGGTGGTTGGGGGGGGGGGGGGGTCCCCAAAAATTTGCCAACATATTTACTATACAGTAGTTCTCCCTCAATAATGACGCCTAGTGACCTTTATTATTACTTGCCAGGGGATTTCTGATAGAATGCCCCCCCCCCTTTCAACGCACGGAAACTGCTTCCTTGTCTAAGATCAACTGTTTTACATATAGTAAGATTAATCCTTGTATTAGGATTTTTCATTGGTATTTCTGGTATAAATGCATATACTAACAAATGTTGCCTAGGATCCTACTAAAAGTTCCCCCCTTTTCTGACGTTATATAAGTCTTTAATCTTTCCCCCGTCAAAAAAAAAAAAAACTATTGAATCATTTGTCTGCACGGAAATGTGGGAGTTAGATGTTTTGGTATAAGAAAAAAAAAATACTCCTTCCCCCTAGTTATTCCTTCCTCGCCCTCGCAGTTTAAGAATTCCTGAATCCAATTTTTGTTATTATTGTAATATTCTTGCATAGGGTTTATTCAAGCATGCGTATTAAAGATAGTAAAGGTAACAAAACAGGCAATATCATCTATAAGCAGTGGCAGTTGGCATTAAGCAGTGAGCAGTAAGAAGTGAGCAGTTGGCTGTCGTATATGTAATTCCATACAAAGTTTACTTTTTTGCACATAAAATTTTTGAAAAGTTAAGGACAGTATTTTTCTTTGGGCAGATTTAACTTTACGTTTTTTAAATATATATTTACTCATTTAAAATACTCTGATAGTTACCTGCCAATTACCAGATTTTCAGTTATGCAAGCACAGCAGTATTTTTACATCAATGAAATATATGGAGATAACGAACAGTATTCAAGCTCAAAAGTCTATTTCAACAATACGAATCAGGAACAGATCGAACAAACATGGACCTCTAAAACATCAGAGGTGGGATCAGGTGACATGGATGAGTGAGCATTTCCTGCCGACCAGTCAAGGTCAATGTAAAGCCTAAAACTACAAACATTTTTTACACTGTTTCAGATAAATATGTAGCGGAAATGTTGTTCAAACAAAAAAAAAAAATTTTTCTACTTTTTTGAAATAACATTGACCCATGATCTTCAGACAGAACTTAGTACACACTTTTAAATACAGCGATAATAGATACTTATTAATTCAAAATAATCCCCCTTAATGTTATAAAACAATTAAGATAAATCTTGAAACCATTCATGACAGACGACGTTATTCAGTGCAATTTGCAATGGGAAGAAAAGTACATGTACTTAAAGAAGAAGGTTACATTAACATAATTTCATTTATATCACCATTAAACTTATATTTCTCTTTTAGATTTGACTGTTTTGATAACTAAACTTTACCAGTACTTCGACAGTTTGACACTAGATTGGGATCTTAAAATTTTTTAAGATCGACTTGGCCATGTAGAAATTCCATTTGTTGTGCAGTTTCAAAATTTGATAAAATTTGCAAAATGCTTACTTTAGACCAAACTATTAATTATATCTCTTCATCAACATCAACCTATTCCTCAGTGGCCATCCTCATTTTGAGGAGGAATACTACACCAAAATTTTATTTCATGAATTTTAAGACATCTTTTAAATGCATGGTCCCAACAAGAAAGTCGGATAGGCAATTTGATTTTTTTCTTCAATAAAAAATATTTATAAAATAAAGCACATAATTTGTTAATATTTGTTTACACACTGAATTGTCGACGGATTTTTCCGTTATTTCCCGATCATGACAAGGAGCACACGACGGGTGTGACCGGTCGGCGGGGGATGCTCACTCCTCCATGGCACCTGATCCCACCTCTGATGTTTGGAGGTCCGTGTTTGCTCTGCTCCTATTTTGTATTGTATAATGGACTTTTGAGCTTGAATACTGTTCGTTATCTCCATATATTTCATTGATAAAATCTTAAAAATATAAAACAAGTCACACCCAGAATAGCTAGATTATTTTTTTAAAACAATCATATTTTCAAAAAAAAAAAAAAAAAAAAAAAAAAAAAAATGAAATGAAATGAAATTTTGCAGTCTAGGAAAACTGGCCAATTTTCAAATTTCAATCGCGATTGAAATAAAACCGATCCCAATCAAGACCAACACAAAAGTGAAATGACTGCCCATCTCGTGCAGTTGCCACTGAGAAATCCATTTTATTGAAAATTTCAAATAATCTGTAAACCATATAACAGTCAACTTTCTATTATTGTGAAATTGTTATTGTATATACATGTATTTGCATTTCATATAATTGTGGTTGGGATCAGCTTAATTTCAATTAGGATTGGTCAAAATTTGAAAATCATCAATTTTGTGTAAAGAAACCAACTTAATGAAATGAATATGCGGAACTAAATATATACTTTTAAGATTTGCTCGTGAACTTATGCTCTGATTCGGATAATAAAGTCAGAAAAACCTTTTTTTGAACAAGAATTTAAGATCGTCATGTTTATACTTCACAACCAGCCTTTCCGTGTATATGCATTTATAAAAACCCTTTTTATCATTATTTCATTTATTTTTGTTTCTTTATTTTACAGAAGTATGTATCCTGATGTCTTTTAATTTAGTTTTTCCCCAATATTTTATTTTCCTGAAGGTCTAGATCACTTTGACACGCCCAATTTACAAAAATTGGAGAAAAAAAAAACATAGTTTAACAGTTGATAAACTAGGTCTGTCGATTGTAAACTATAGTTTACGAACCTTAAATTATAAGTAGCGATTCATTAACTTTAGTTTTGTAAAACTATATTTATCGGTTGTAAGCTATAGTGTACGAATTCTAATCTACGTTTATCTGTCTTTAAATAAACGTTAACAATAGATTAATATGCTGATAAATGTAGATTCTAATTAATCTTTAATTTATTTCGTTAATCATAGTTAAGAGATGCTAATCATAGTTTCACGAAACTGCATTTATCAGATAAACTATATATGTATGTTTCACATTCGTCAAATTTTTTCGATCGTAAACTATAGTAAATTGTCATGTATACTCATAAACTATATTTAACAGCCGTAGACTATAATTCATGATCGTAAACTATATTATTAAGAGATAAACTATAATTGACATTTGTCAATCATAGTTTATCATCATAAACTATGATTCACATTTGTCAATCATAGTTTATCACCATAAACTATGATATAAACTCGTAAATATTGTCAAGAGTAGTCAAATATCGTTGATGAATCGAAACACAGGTTATCTGTTATCAGTTTTCAATTCAAAATCTTGCGGAACCAATCGCAAGAAGCAATACAAAATGCGTGTCTTTGCCGTAAGTTCTATACTGTATTAAAAAATCCTGCATCATGTAAGCTTTTTCATTGACGAATAATTTCAATCTTTGTGAGATTTTTGCCATTTGTAGAGATTTAATATAATGTAAACCTTAATAATGTTAAATGGAATATAGAAAATTTTGAAATAATTGAGATTTTTTTTTTCACTTTGTCAAATGTTGCACAATAGGCATTTTGCTTGCCAATCATCTTCAGATGCACTCCTTAATGACACCTGATCCCACCTCTGATGTTATTGGAGGTCCGTGTTTGCTCTGCTCCCAATTTTAATTGTTTTAATGGACTTTGAGCTGGAATACTGTTCGTTATCTCCATATTTCATAATCAGAATGAGTTTCTCTTCTTGATGATCTTTGATAAGTCCAGCTTTCAGTGAATCGTTTGATACCAGCTTTGTCTGGGTTGGAAAGGTGGCAGGATAAATGTCGGTGATTTACCCCAAATCTGATTAAATTTCTTCTATCTTTTTCTATCTCTTTAAAATAGAAATAAATTTTAATCAATAATTGATCGGCATTTTTAAATTTTCCAATTAGATTTGCTAAAATATGATAGATAATTTACTTTTAATGCCAACAATACTATATTTATAACAACGAATGACAATAATCGTTGTATAGCAAAATCTTATGATGTTGAAACTAGGATTAACCGTATCTATGATTAACGAACAAAAACGATTTTTAACTTAAGTTCTGATCGTAAACTATAGCTTAGAGTCGTGCAATATAGTTTCACAGAAAATTGTGTACCTCCGATACAAAATCAGAGATTCTAATGTTAAACTGTGTTTCTTCAATGTAAAACTACAGTTATAAAAATTGTGGATTTGGCACCTAAAATACCTGTAAACTATAGTTTACAACCGTAAATTATAATTAACATTCATTAACTATAGTTAGAGTTTTAAACCAAAGTTTAAAAATCGAAAACTGTATATATCAGATGAACAATGTTTTGCAATCGTTTGAAGGTTCATTAAAGAGTCAGTGAATATACCGTGTACGTTTTAAAGACTCCAGGACATCCATCACACACTTGTATTTTGAATAATACAGGGTTCGAAATGGCGAACTTGAATAAAACAAGATGGTCAGATAAACTACGGTGAATGTTTCTCAAGTGTCACTCCACTTAACAGATAAAATAAAATCTTGGAGCATGTCTCACTGCTTCTCAATCGAACGATGTGCAATATTGATTAAAACATTTCAAAATTAAAATATAACTTTTACTCCGGCACGTGACAATTTCAAACCTATATATACCCAGCTTAAACTATGTTAAAATTCAGAGGCGTATACCATCGGGGGACGAGAAAAAATAATGCAGGTAAGACTTATCAACTTGTCTACAATATTTTATAATATGTACATGTTATTTGTTTTCACAAGATTTAACGTCTATTCCAGTACGTGTGTTTCTTCATTACAACATTATTTCTGGGCATCATTGCCTCTAAAATTAGCAAAAAGGATGACATAAGATACGGTAGTGCCAAATATGACAAAACAAAGAAATGCTGGGACAAAGAAATAACTGCTCCACACCTCTCTGTCACTAACCAGTGTCCACCTCAATACGTCAGGTAGTACTGTGGTGTCATTGCATTTTAAACCTTTATTGCATTTTAAATCTTTATTAGTCGCCTGCGTCTGCTCTAGAATCAAATTTTGTCCTATATTCGGCACTTACGGCCACTGAGCAGTGAGGGATCTTTTTCGTGCCAGCACGTACTGCGACACGGGACCTCGGTTTATACGGTCTCATCCGAAGGACCGATCTCCACGTCCCACAGTGGGATTGAACCCGCGACGTAAGGATCAACTCCTTACTTCGCGACTCTAGAGTAGACGCTCTAACCACTGCGCCACGCGGGCGACAAAATAAGGGTTTTGTAGTAGTGTATGAACAAAATTTGGTACAGCAAGAAGTTGAAACCTACGCAAAATCTAGGGTGCCCTATTGTTTATTTTTTTTTTTTCAAATATCGCACTGTTTAAATTACCAAAATCTAAAAAAAAAAAAAAATGATCATCACGTACCGTATAACGAAGTAAAACCTTTTAATACAAATTAATTAGAATGTTACATTTACAGTTTTATTCATTATAATACAATAACGAAGCAAGAATTTGAAAAAAAAGCTGAAGATGACCTGTGGTCGGTGGTCATATCTCCGAGATTTCCCCACCTTTCGATTATTGACCTCTTTAATTTGCATAATTGACGTTTTTAACTCAATGTATTCTTTTAATACTTTCAAAATTGTACGCTCATGTATAATAATATTAATATTAATTAAGCTTTACATCAAGATATAAAACCAGTAAGGAGTACGTTTAAAAATAATGCTGACAGTCACAAATTTTCAAAAATAAACCTGTTATTTAACAGAGTTGCAAATCTGTGCTATATATGTCTCTGTTTGATCACATCATAGTCAAAACTACTATTTGGAATAGTATAATTTTAGGAAGAAAATTAATCATGCTTTAAAATGGTACCCGAAAATAGAGGGATTGATAAGAAGATCCAATAACTGTGACCAAAGGTAGTGTATTATTTTCTAATCACAAACTGTTATAATTATGTCTCGAAAAATGTCTGTAGATTTATTCATTGTATGTAGTGCTTCTCTTCAACCTTATTCTATGTTAATCTGAGAAGAAAAATATCTTTCAGCAAAACATCAAACATTGGACTAGAAAACACGTGTCCAAATACGTTCTTATATGCGAAAAGGATAAGAAATAAACAGTGTTGGATTGTGAAACCAGAATGGCAATGTATTACTTATGCAAACTGTGAGATAAAGAAGTAAGTAGGTTAGATATACTTCGCATTGTTAGAACATAATAAAATGATCTTATTAATAAGGCTACCATTTAACTTGACCATTGTATGAGATTGATTTTTGTTATAATTCTTTATAATTAAATATACTAGATTTTGACCCGTGCGTGCACGGGTTGACATTGTTATGAATGCATCCATGTGCATATCGGACATTTACAAAATAGATACATCGACACATTCATATTGTAAGGTATTTTTGAAATATACAATGAATGTTAATATAATTCTGTTTTTTTTTTGTGTGTTTGTTTTGTTTTGTTTTTGTTTTTTTAAAATTGTTGCGTAACGGCGTAGCGCAGAATGGGTTTGACCACCAGTTAGCTATAAATCAAGTCCTGAGTTCGAATCACGCCGGAGCTTACATAAATTTCACCTTTCCAAACAAATTTAATAAAAGAAATTATGGATCGATGTTCGTTGAAAATATGACAACAGCAAAGAGTTGAGCACACTGCTGATACATATCAAGCAAAGTAATGAAAATGAAGAATTGTGCTAAGCTGGTATTTTTACACAATCAGTTATTTAAGTAAAGGTGTAAAAATTTTTGTAACAATTTTAACACTGCAGGTCTCAACTTTTTCAAAATATGACCTCAACAATAAAAGAGTTAAGCACTGCTAATACGTATACTTTATATATACACAGGTAATAGACAGGTATATAATCTGTAAAAGACTGTCTGTTTTGATAAAAATTAATGTAATATCCTTGAATTGGTACATAGAAAAAGTAATAAAAATAGAAGCTTAATTGAGAAAAAATAAAAACAAATTGGTAATCTTCAAGTACCAATGATGTTTAAAATACATAAAACAAAAGACAGTATTCTTCCGATTTATCGGTATTAAAGGCCAAAAATTCGAGTCTATAATTTTTATATAGTAGTTATTGTAATTTTTGGCGGAAAAAGAATGCCTACTTCACTAAGATGTGATTCTAACTGGAGTTGTAACCCCCCCTTCAGTTCCCCTCAAAAAAGCATAAAAGAAAGGAGGGATAAAATAAATCGGGTAGTTACATTAATGTTGCTCCTACGATCATGAGCTTTTTGCCTCCGTTGAGATGACCAGAGATATAAATAACATATAATAAATGTGTCTCCGAGATGGCGAATGATTACCCACGTGGCCACAATATCACATTTGTATGGATATAAACTCAGAAACGATTACGATAATACAAACATATAGACGTCAGAAGCAAATTGAAAGTGGGGTGGCTATTTGAAAGTGTGGGGGGGGGGGACCAAACCAAAGAAAAAAGGTAAGCCCCAGTTTTCAATGCCTATATTATGCCTATCTTTGCAAAAAAAGTGAGGGGGAGGTCTAAGCCCCCCCCCCCCCCCCCCCGGTTCCGACGCCTATGACAAATACGTGTAAATTTTCATTGGAAATTTGCTATATATTCTGTTCATATACATTAATAATTTCTTATTAGAGAAATTATACAATAACAAATATATATCTACTTACATGTAGTATATACTTTTGTCTTCTCTGATTTGAACACACTCTCGACCAACGGCTCAAGAGGGAAACGAACGACAACTTGATTTGAACACCGTGATTTAGCGTGAATGTAATGCGCAAGCGCAAGATTGTAAAATCCAAAAATCCAGATGATTTCCGGAATTTTTTGAGGAATTTTCGTTGATTATTAATTAGCGAAGCTTAATTGAGAAAAAATAAAAACAAATTGGTAATCTTCAAGTACCAATGATGTTTAAAATATATCAAATAAAAGACGGTACTCTTCCGATTTATCGGTATTAAAGGCCAAAAATTCGAGTCTATTATTTTAATAAAGTAGTATAGATACACAATAGAGACTGTTCTGGCTGGACAAATGGCTTAGATGAAAAAAGTGCTTGCTTGCCGGATCGATACCGCACCTTTGAGGCCTGGATTTTCTGTCTAAATGACGAACGCTTTCAACGGGTACGATTGCATCTCCCTCAGTGCTGCACTTGCAGAGAGTACAAGCTTTGCAATCCGTCTGGAACAACTACACAAGAAAGTCCCCGAACAACTAAACCTGCAACAACTCGTCCAACAACTCAAACAGGTACTCCACTTGGTACATCTTCACCTGGAACTTAATCTGATCCTCTTCCAGCAACTACAACAGGAATTCCACCTAGTACAACTCTAAAAACAACTCCATCAGGACCTCCTCAAACAACTCCAAAAGGAACTCCACATAGTACACCTCCAACTGGAACTTCATCTCGACCTCAACTAACAACTCCAAAAGGAACCCCACCTAGTACACCTCACACTGGAACTCCATCTGGACCAACTCCCACAACTCCGAAAGGAACTCTGCCTATTACACCTGCAACTGGGGCTCCATCTGAACCTCCTTCAATAACTCCAACAGGAATTCCACCTAGTACACCTCCAACTGGAACTCCATCTGGACCTCCACCAACAACTCCAAGAGGAACTCGACCTAGTACACCTCCAACTGGGACTCCATCAGGACCTCCACCAACCCCAAAAGGAACTCAAACTAGTTCACCTCCAACTGGAACTCCATCTAAACCAACTCCCACAACTCCGAAAGGAACTCCAACTAGTACACCTCCAAAAGGAACTCCATCAGGACCTCATTCAACAACACTAAAAGAAACTCCTCCGAATACACCTTCAACTGGAACTCCATCTGGACCTCCTCAAACAACTCCAAAAGGAACTCCACCTAGTACACCTCCAACTGGGACTCCTTCAGAATCTCCTTCAACAACTCCAAATGGAACTCCACTTAGTACACCTACAACTGGAACTCCATCTGGACCTCCTTCAACAACTATAAAAGGAACTCCAGCTAGTACATCTGCAACTGGAACTCCATCTGGACCAACTCCCACAACTCTGAAAGTAACTCGACCTAGTACACCTCCAACTGGGACTCCATCAGGACCTCCACCAACTCCAAAAGGAACTCAAACTAGTTCACCTCCAACTGGAACTCCAACTGGACCAACTCCCACAAATCCGAAAGGAACTCTACCAAGTACACTTCCAAAAGGAACTCCATCAGGACCTCCTTCAACAACTCTAAAAGGAACTCCTCCGAGTACACCTTCAACTGGAACTCCATTTGGACCTCCTCAAACAACTCTAAAAAGAACTCCACCGAGTTCTCCACAAACTCCAAAAGGAACTTCAACTAGAACACCTCGAACTAGAACCCCATCTGGACCTCCTTCAACAATTCCAAAAGGAGCTTCAACTAGAACACCTCAAACTGGAACTTCATCTGGTCCTCGACTAACAACTCAAAAAGGAACTCAACCTGGCACATCTCCATCTGGAACTTCGTCTCGGCCTCCTCCAGCAACTCCGAAAGGAACTCCACCTAGTACTCCAATAACTCCCAAAGGAACTTCAACTAGTAAATCTTCAACTGGAACTCCATCAGGACCTCGTCCTACAAATCCAAAAGGAAGTCCATCTAGTATACCACCAACTGGAACTCCATATGTACCAACTCCCATTACTCCAAAGGGAACTCCTCCGAGTACACCTTCAACTGGAACTCCATCTGGATCTCCTTCAACAACTCTAAAAGGAATTCCAACTAGTACTCCAAAAACTCCAAAAGGAACTTCAACTAGAACACTACCAAGTGGAACTCCTTCGCAATCTCCTTCCACAACTCCAAAAAGAAATTTTCCGAGTACAACTACAACTGGAACTCCAGATGGCTTTCCTTTAACATTTCCAAAAGGTACTCGTCTGAGTATGCCTTCAACTAGATCTACATCTGGACCTTCTCTATCAACTCCAAAGGGAACTCCACCTAGAACACCTCTAACTGGAACTCCATCTAAACCAACTCCCACAACTCCGAAAGGAACTCCAACAAGTACACCTCCAACTGGAACTCCATCAGGACTTCCTTCAACAACTCCAAAAGCAACATCTCGGAGTACGCCTTCAACTGGAACTCCATCTGGTCTTCCTCAAACAACTCCAAAAGGAACTCCTCCTACTACACCTCCAACTGGAACTCCATCTGGACCTCCACCAACAACTCCAAAAGGTACTCCATCTAGTAAACCTCCAACTGGGACTTCATCTGGATCTCCTCCAACAACTCCGATAGGAAGACCACCTATTACTCCAAAAACTCCAAAAAGAGCTTCAACTAGAACACCTCCAACTCGAACAACTGGATCTCCTCCAACAACTCCAAAAGGAACTCCCCCGAGAACACCTCCAATTGAAACTCCATCTGGACGTCCTCCAGCAACTCCAAAGGGAACTCCACCTAGTACACCTCCAACTGGAACTCCATCTAGACATCCTAACTGATATAATATTAATTATGACTGTACATGAAAGCTGTGTCCTTGACATTACTACTTTCTTCTTGGTACAAAAGAGTAGTCAATTCTGATTAAAGGGATCCTCAGTAGTCCTGAATCATATTACATTATGTCTCATCAAATAAATTTTTTAAATCAACCTTTAAGCAAAGAAAGTCACCTAGTGCATGTACACATTTTTCATGTCATTGGTTAAAGGTATTATAAAACATTTATTGACTGTGTATTCTTGGGCATAATGCGTTTTGTCGACCCCTCGGAAAAAAATGTTTACCTTCGGCCCAACGGCCTCAGGCAAACAGTTTGGTTCTTGGGTCCGCAAAAAACGCACATTGTCCTCGAATTCAAACAATAAATGTATAATATTACTGGATGATAATTTGGACGGTGCTCCGTATTACTGGTCGGCATTGCTACTTCTGAGAAAATCTAATCAAAGGTGACTGTACCTATGATGTTATATACTTACCATTTATGAAGGCTTAAATAATTTTCCATGGATTCATAATGAAGATCCTATCGTTTTTATCGATATAAATTTTGTTACAGAACATAACTGGTAATACCAAAACATCGCTAATAATGCAAAATAAAAAGAAATTGCGATTTTAAATCTGGAAATTTTTAATTACAAAGTATCTTTTAAGGGAAGAATAAGTTGAGACATATAAAAACAAAATTAAAAAGCGAAATATGCCACATGAGAGAAACAGCAAAATTATTTTACTATCCAAAGTATAAAAGTTTGTAAATGTTTCTCAATGTCGTATGTTTACTCAAATGTAATCAACCAATGAATATTGGAGATAATCAGCAGTTTTAGTCTACTGAGAGGGTCTTTTTTCAAAATTATATTACCCTAAAGTGCATGCTTGTATAATCTATAAAAATATTTTTGTCCATTGAAAAGGAGTTTAGACAAGTTGCAAACAACCATACAAACTTCAAATAATTTTTAAGATGGATTCTTCTCATATTTATTTTACTGTAAAATGATTTTTTTAAATTCAAGGAAACAAGAGCACCAAGCGATGGTAACAATAAGATTAAACTTGACAATTTTTTTTTTTATTTTAGAAGCAAAGTCAGGTCAATATCGTTTTTCTTGGCATTAAGAATAAAAAAATTACTGTTTCCAATCACTTATATTTCAAAAGATTTATGTCTTTTCTTTTTACAGAAAAATATCTTAGGGAACATTAGTTATATTTAAAATTTTCTTATTTTCAAAAAGTGTAAAGTAGTTTTATAAAGATACTAAATTATAAAAAAAAAAAAACCCAAAAAGTTTTGACCTTTCCTAAAGAGAGAGAGAGAGAGAGAGAGAGAGAGAGAGATTACTAATTTTTTGCTCAATTCTGTTTTAAGATTGGCAGCTTTCAAAGGCAACAAGATTGTAGTTTGTTTGGAAAATCATACTTAATTGTTATGTATTAAAACCTTAGTCCATTTAGTTACTTCAGAAAATATCTTTAAGTCTTTGATTGTTATAAAATTCAACATAATTCATTGTTTTGAAGTAATTTTGAGAAGTATAAAAAGATATTTTTAAACGCCGCCTTTACGCCAAAAATATTGCTTACGCTAGATTTCAAACTCGGTTTACCATTCCTATTTAAAGTTGTACAATTAAAATAAGGAAAAAAATTGATCTTTTAAATTCCTTGCATCTAAATTTATAAGCAAATATATTTTAATATCACATTTAGTCAGAAACCAGACTAAAATCCAAACTTAATGAAAAATTAAATTTGCTTTTGTGAATTTGAAATAAGTAGTAAAGAAATTAATGTCAAAGCTAGTAATGGTATGTTTAACTAGTATAGTTGAATAAAATGATTTTAATTATACGATATATTTTAGTTCCTGCTTATTAATATATTTCGTTACGAACAATTCAAATGTTCAAGGAGTAGAAAAAGAGGAAAGGGAGAAGTAAGACAGTTTACCTTCATGGGGACAGACCTTTGCTATTGCCAGAAGTCAATGAAATAAAGCTCTTTACACATACTCTTTATATACTTTTACTGATTTTATGAAAAGTTTTAAAAACTAAATTTGAAAAACCGTCACGAAAGCAATGTTTTCATTTTTCACGCTGATACCTAGTTTCTACTTCCAAGATCTGTTTAAGATGAAAGGAATACATTCCAGATAACATTGTTTTACGACTGAGAGACACAGAGTTCATTTTCTTTTAATTGATTAGTTGGAATGCTATTATCTATTTTTAGTATTTTCATCATTGATATGGTATATAATTCCTATCTTAATGCAGACCTTTCATCAGATTATAATGGGAAGATATGCTAGACAAATATTAATCCCTTGAGTATTGATATTGAACATTGATCCCTCATGATTTCAATATTATGTTGTCCCTACACGAAATTGAAATTTTTAAAACATAAAAATACCTAAATGGGTATGTATATTTTCAATAGTTTTTAATATAAATTGTATTCAGTGATTCACATAAGTTTCTCATCATTAATATAAAAATTAACTTATTTTGTGAGAGAAATACGACAAATAAAATATCTTTGAAAAAAGTTCAGTCTGATATTCTGAAATTTTAATGAAAAAAGTGATTTACTTCACTGATAAAGTGAGCAATATTGAAAGATGAAGTTAATGATAATTTGATATACAGGAAAAACTTGAAAAAGATTTTCTACTGCACCAATACCTGAATTAGATTTTCTACTAGAGAAAATCAATAACATGGTGTCACAAGAAAAATGTCCCTCTGAACGCCACCCCTCTAGCAGGTGCATGGCACGTTATTGACTACAGAGACAAACAATTGAAGAAAATTGATAAATAATTCAATAAAAAATACACATAATTGCATAGAAGAAGTAAAGAACAAAATTAAAAAAAATTAAAAAAGATTGAAATCCCACAATTTATGTTACAATAAACATATTCAAATTTTCTAATACTAGTAACGATTTGCTTGTATACTTGTTGTAAGAATTAATATGTTTACTTTACTGTAGAAAAAAAATAAAGTTATTTGACATGTTTTCAGAAATCGACAGGTAAATTTTATTAGAAACTAGTCTTCTTTCTTCAGGCATGGTTATTGCAAAATAATGATGCATTTGTTTATGAAATGCTAAAAGTTTTATAAATTCTAATCTGTTTTAAGAAATACACAAGTAATTTTATTTATTAGAAATTAGTCTTCTTTTTTCAGTCATTATTATTGCTGTTTATGATTCAACTGTGTATGTAACAAGGGTAGAAAATTAAATACATTTGTTTAAGAAGTTTATTGATCTTTTTATCGGTTTTGAGAAATTCATCATCTATAGTTTCAGAATTAAACCTCAATTTATCTTAAGACACTCGAATGAGTTGAAATCAATAGCACCTACAGTAACATTTTTAATTAAATTATAGATGGCTATCATTGAAAGCTAGAATATCAAATGAATATATAACGAGAAACAAAAGTTTTTCTTGTAATTTTACAGTAATTTTGAATTTTGCCTACTTTAAGGAACTGTTTGAGAAGCATAATAAAACGGTAAATAATATTGAAAATATTGATTGTTTTAAAGGGTGATAAATGTAATTAGACAAGCTATGGGTTTTAGATCATTCCTTTCAATTTTTCAAAAAGATTCTGAGATAGAATTTCAGATGTGTCAATATGTTTTGGAGTCAAGTAAATTTCCATATAGGATTATGAAGTACTCACAAATGACGTACATTTTTCTTTTATAAAGTAATTAAATTTGAGGAAAAATATTCTTCAACAGACATTGCATGTGTTATCAAAATGCTACAGACTAAATTTTGTTTTATTCAATCATATAATTTCAACAAAAGGAACACAATTTCAGATGCCTAAAGTGCCAGGGAAAACTTGTTAAACAGTTGGACAGTAGATATTTATTATTTTGGTAGCTGCAATGTAATTCTTTACCAATCTTCTAAATTGAGATTTTCAGTTTAAAAAAGAAAGATTTATTGTTGTTTTACACTTGGAATTCAAATTATGAGATACTGAGAAATAAGTAGAATGTGAGTTAAAATTTTTGCACAAGTTAATTATTTTCTATGAAAGATCTTCTTTTTATTACATTTTCAACAGTGAAATACTGTAATTTATTTACTGAATAAAAGTGAAATTCTGACACAGTGTTAAAGGATATCAAAAATGGTATTCTCACAGTGTGAGAATATCAGAAGTGCGGCAAAACTTGCGATTTTCCTTCCCGTTTTTAAAATAATCCTTGGCCTGTTTTAAGATGGAGTTAATGAGCAATCCCGACAGAGACTAATAATTAAACTGCTAAAGTTTTTCTAAATATGTTGTTAAAAATTCATGTTTACAACGTTTTTCAATCTCGCAATTGCTTAGCTAAGCGTCTCAACCTCTCAACTATGACGTCACAGCCTATGACACTGTGTTACGAAAAGACAGCGGCAAAGGGAAAATCTAAGAAAATGTAATATACAGAAATTCAATGTTTTTTTGAATATGGAATTTATTTCACTCGTGAAACAGGATTTTTTGATATTTTCACTCGTGCTTCGCACTCGTGAAAATATCAAAAAATCCTGTCCCACTCGTGAAATAAATTCCATATTCATCTACAAAACATTGAATATCCTCTATTAATTCTGTTGTTTCCCACATACATATGTATGGGAAGTTTTACAACCATAATAAATATCGCACTAGTGCATACTACTGAATTACATAATATTTGAAATCAAGAGCAATGCAGTTATTTTACTTTAGATACTGATTTCTAGTATCCTCTTCAAATCTGATAAATATCAATGTTTTGACAGATATGTGGCTCCAAAGGGTTTTATTGATCTCGAAATAGAAAAATTCACGTAAAGAGATATGATTGAACATGAATCGTATATCGTGCGCATCTGTAGACTTATATTGGTATAGTATTCTCAGAAACAGATCAAAATGATTTAAGAGACATCAGGCCCCGGGGCCATAAAACTTAGACGAGCTCACTTTTGATCTCAGTCTCACTTTTCCACTATTGATTCCTTCGGTAAAAGTGAGACTAAGATCAAAAGTGGGCTCGTCTAAGTTTTATGGCCCCGGGGCAAGGAATTGGTTCATATGCTGTATTATCCTATCAGACAACTAATGTTTATATCATTGTCTTTTCTTCACTACAGTCACAATTGTTTTTTACACAGATGAGCAGGTATGCTGAGGCAACAACAAGATCATTGTTCGGCAAATCTACACTTTTTGTATAAAATTTTGAAATTGATGAATCAGAATTTATATGTTGACAGTGCGACCGTTAGATCAATGTGCAAAAGTCCGAATTTTCTCCGCGCATAGGCGTTGTGGTTGGAGGGCGCAGTGCGAGCTGCGCTCACTATTAATATAGATGTCATATATTGACAACATAGTGAAGTTATTCTTTAGCTAAAGACTCTTCGACGACATTGGATAATAATTTTGGTATTATGCATCCATTGTTTAAACTCCTTCTAAGAAGCACTAAACCTGTTTTAATGAAGGTCTGTACTTAAGGCTATAATACCTGTGATAAGACCCACACTGGTAATCTGTTTTGCTCATTGGTTACTAAGAAATATACAACAGCAAGAAACATTCACAGATTGAAAAGCATCAAGCCTCTTTTATTGCAGTCCTGCAATTTTATAACTTTTATAACTTTTTTTTCTATAAAGCTAAGCCTATATTATCTTAAATAGATCCTTTCTGATTGAATATCCAATTAGATTTAGAAGAGCTATTCCCCATTTAAAATGGCATTGTTAGCGATGATTTGGTTAACATCAGTTTATCGTTTTATACCGTTACGTGACAAAATTTCAAACTGATTCCAAGGATATGATCTGGTTTTCTAATCCATCAAAAAAAAAAAAAAAAAAAAAAAAAAAAAAAGATTAACGCCTTCATAAATGTAAAAGGTAAAGATACGAACAGTGATCAATCTTAAAAAAAAATCCATAAGCAATATAAATATGTGAAGATGGCATAAAACCCGGGCCCCTGGAAATTCCAGAGGTTTGATCAGGTTTAATATTGATCAGGTATACGGAGTTTTCCGTAGTCAAATTTAGTAGAAAAACAATGACCTAGCAAATGTTACGAAACATGTCAGACAAAATTAAATCCTTGTAAAATAAACTGATCTGTCAGTAGCTTGACTCTGGTCTTTAATATAGAAGCACATCTAGTACCCAATGGAATTCCAAAAGATTGTTGGAAGAACCGATCTCTAAAGACTTCATAGATATTGTCAATAAAGAGCTCCAGCATTCCATATCAACTTGTATGTAGAACCAGAATGATACTTACAAAGTACGTTTGAAGATGACCAATCACAAGCTAATTTTAACTTGTTTAAACTTGTAAAATCGAGTTTCATTTTTATTGAGAATTAAGGGGATCGACTGGGGTTTTCATTGCGCAATACTTCGCGCAGCATAGTAAAATAAAGCGTATTTTCTCTTTTAAAGCAACTATTTTTACATAATTTACAAAAATTAGCAAATTTAGGAAATCTCAGGTTAAAAAATCTAATTACGTTTTAAAATAAATGATTTTTTAAAAGATTTTTCATACGATGGGTAGATAGACGTCGTAATAGTGTGTTTTTGACGTTATGAATAACCGAAGTTCTTTAAGAGGTGTCATTGATTATGCCATAAAATAAAAAGTATAAAATACATGCTCTTGAAATTTTAAACATAGGAAATTGAGAATCTAACAATCATTTTTATTATTTTTTATGTAAATCTGTGGTATCTGTCATGTTCTGTTGTACTCCACAAAAACAGGAAAATATCATGAATTTTGATATTTTGAGATGCCCCCTCTGGAAACCAGACGGTAGAATTTTGTGTTTCTTGCACAAAATGTACAATATAGTATTACCCATCAAATAATATAATTTGAGCAAAAAGTCTATAGTAGCATTTGTATAATTTGTTCCGAAGTGCGAAAAAATGGTATTTTCCTATATAATCCTTTAGTAAATATACCTGTATTTTGAGATGGTCCCTAAAAAATAACCAGACGGTAGATTTTCAATAAACTTGGCATGTATACTGAAGTCGATGTAAAGTACATATTGTATAAAATTAAAGAGTTTCTCTATGGTAGTTTTCACACAATAAAACCCCAGTCGGCTCCCTTAAATGTTCTGAAAAATCCGGAGTTTCATTTTTATTGAGAATTAAATATCATAGTTGTCTATGATGTGAAAAGGCCTGCTATTTAATTTTGCTTAGGAATGGTTGTATAAAGCATAGAAAGGTCTTTTGCTTTGATGCTATTGATGTTTGAAAAAATTGAGATTTTTTTTTTTAAATTTTCCAAAAGTGTTTAAGAGAATTTTTAGAATGCACATTTATTTTCGCCATTTTTGAATACGTTGTAGCACATTGTCTGAGGTTTCTCCTTTACAGCAGTTAATATTTTGGTGAGAAAAAAGGATATTGGCTTGGTTGTACACTTACTTGACCTTGTGAGGAAATTTGTTTAAGTAGCAGTATACTTCAATCACATATTATTCGGAAATATTATTAATAATCATCGAGACATTAACTTGGTAGAGAGGGTTTAAGAATGGCTAGACTTGTATAGGGAAGAACGCAGTTTTTGGATCAACAACAATGACAAAAATTAAACAGTCGATGTTGAACTAAAATGTGAATATGATGGTTACAGGAACGGCTAATGGAAATTGTTAATTCAAAGGATTCTCTCTTATCTCTCGACGACTCGAGTATAAGTGAGATACATACCTCTTTTCAGAAACTTGAGAGGCGATTATTTATACAGGGAAATGGCAACAAGATGTTTGCTTTAACTTTTATTTGGCGAACATTGGTCGTGGAATAGTATTTTGTGGGATGCCAATACACACAACTTTTGGGCAAACCCACACAAATTCAACAAAATTCATCAACACACACAACATATGTTCAAAAATGACCACCCCGGGTAAACCGCGGGTGGTTACTTATTTAAGTTTACTTATTTAAGTGTAAGTAGTTATATGCACAATTTAAGCACAAAACAAAGTAGATCAACATATAAGCAAATATTTTACATACAAAAAGGTTCAACACTTCAACCCCCTTCACAGTTCAATGGTGACAACTTCACAACAATACAAAGTTTATGTAGGCCTCAGTTGCTTTGGTGTGCGCAAACACCACTCCTGTTCAGTGTATGCCACGACATTTCATTAATAGGACTTCCAATGCTATATTCTGCAAATACAAAGGAAAAGCCAGCAACAAGAACCATATATACAATCACTTTAACTTAAAATTATGGGAATGGGTGGGTGGGATATTTAAGACTGATGCAAAAAATTCTTACAAATATTATGAAAATATTTAACCTACTCTGTGCCCAGCAAGTTGTTGAAAAGAATGTTGATCTCGAACTTCCCGACTTATATAATACCCAGAGCCGCAGGCCGATCCCGACCAAAATTAATACCTTTTTCCCGTAAAATAAAGTCATCGATTTTATATGCATAAAATAGATGATATTATTTATAGAGGGAAATGACAACAAGATGTTTGCTTTAACTTTTATTTGGTGAACATTGGTCGTGGAATAGTATTTTTTGGGATGCCAATACACACAACTTTTGGGCAAACCCACACAAATTCAACAAAATTCATCAACACACGCAACATATGTTCAAAAATGACCACCCCGGGTAAACCGCGGGTGGTTACTTATTTAAGTGTAAGTAGTTATATGCACAATTTAAGCACAAGACAAAGTAGATCAACATATAAGCAAATATTTTACATACAAAAAGGTTCAACACTTCAACCCCCTTCACAGTTCAATGGTGACAACTTCACAACAATACAAAGTTTACGTAGGTCTCAGTTGCTTTGGTGTGCGCAAACGCCACATGACCGCGAACAATCTAAGGAGAGTTCGCAGTCATCCCACACATGGGGGAGCACCCAAGCACTAACAAAAAGGCCCCCACAGACCAATGTTCTTTAAGAATTGCTTAAGGATACACATTCCCTTGTTTTGTCCGGAAGAATTCTAACCTCCCTTGGATATTATTAAGAAAGAGCTTGTTTCCTAGCTCGTTGAGATGTACGCCATCTGACAACAAAAATTGCGACATGTTTTTCAACAAATCAGGGTACTTTATGTAACAACCCCCCAACTTTAAAACTGATGAAGCAGCTACCCTATTGGCCTTGAGACGGGATCGCTCCATCGCTTTGTTGTCCCGAGAGTATCTCCATTTATTTCGTGGAAGCATCTGTGACCAGACAAGTGTGGATTGTGGAAAGCGAGCCTTAATAACCTTCAGATGGGATTTGATTTTCTCAGTGAGAGTATACAGATCAAGTGCCCCAATATCCTTCACCCCACAGTGAATAACCAAAAAATCTGGGGATTCTTCATATTCGGTCAGAAAAAAAGAGCTTTCTTTTAAGCTCCAAAAACTTCAAACCTGAATATCCTTGCCACCAGATATTCATATTCAATCTATCCAATCCAAGATTTGTTCCCCCCGGTCTGCATACTGATGCCACCATTGCATTCTTAATAATAGATGAGCCCACACACCACACTGTAACTTCAGGGACCTCTAAAAATTTATGCTAGAATTTGGATTGATCTTGTTATATTTACAAAATTACAACTTATTTGCCCCCAACATTTGCCCAATAGGACATCTTATGTATGATTTATATGCCCTAGACTTCCAACACCCTGCTTCCATTATGACATTTTGTGAGCAACCAGTTTCAAATGCTGCAGTGGCTGCCCCAATACGAGATGAATGGGCCCTATAATGTCCCTGGACCCCAAGAACATGAAGTGATTTTTTCAAAACTGATGAGAACTGATACCTAGTAAGGGGATTTTTTTTCAAAGTGGATAAATAATGGCCCTTTAATTTTTGGTCTAACTGCAAGATAATCTATCAAACTTGCTACTGGACACAGAATTCCCTCACTTTTATCAATGGCTAGAGAAGCCCCCTTCCTATCCTGATCGCATTTTGACATTCTTATGTGTACAAATACTTTGGAGTAATCTGCTTGAAATTGAACGTCAGTCACTTGTATAATTGCATGAACACTATTACCAGTAGACAATGAGAATTCCCCTACCCTGAGAAAACCAAAGAAAGCTAATAAATAGGCAGCTCTGAACAATTTTGTTTCATAACTATCACGACAAATGCCCGGTAAAATCTCAACAACTTTTGTAAGCAACTGCAAAGTTATAGCTATAGGTAGCCTTGCATCAGCGGATCTACCCATTCTTCTCATACCCTCAAGAACCTTGACAACGAGAAAGTTCTTTGTTTCATCAACCCAATTATGATTTTTGGATTGAAAACTAATAGATGATAAGAAAGATCTAGTCGTAGCGTAAGAACACTTCTGAAGTGACAGATAAGCAACAAATTAAACAACATCCCTAAGAGGTGGGGACCATGAAATTTCGTACCCATATTCTTTCCGGAAATTATAAAAATGTATTTTGCCCTGTTTCGTAAGCTGTCTTAGTGTTGTAAGAGATTGAAGCATCTAGCAATTTATTCATTTGAATTTGTAAATCATGTTGACTAATTCTTCTGGAAGAGGGTCTGGACTGGTGTTTGCCTCTGGTGCCAATGTCTTGAAGCGGTACCACTGTTTGCGAGAAATAGAATCTGCAATTTTGTTATCCAAGCTACCAATGTGTTTTGCCCTAAATATAACATTGTTGATCATAAGTCTAAGAACCAAATGTCTTACCAATTCCATAACTCTTTTGGATTTGGAAGATTGGGTATTGATGACACTAACTAGTGAAAGGTTATCGACATGAAACTGAACTTTTTTATGTAACAACCTAGGTCCCCATACCTCTATTGCTAAAACTACAGGTATGAGCTCAAGAAAAGTCATGTCTCTCAAAATGTCTTGGTTGTTCCAGTGTTTTGGCCATTGTAGAAAAAACCAGCTTCCACTAAAGTAACCCCCACAACCTAAATGACCAGAGCCTGCATTATCTGTAAATAACTGTAAAATGCTAGAGTCTTCCTATACAGTATCAGGAAAATATGCTACCCCATTGAAATGGTTCAAGAACACCAGCCACATTTTTAGGTCACTCTTAATTCCAACTGATAATCTTATATGATGATGTAGCTTAAAAACTCCACTAAATGCATCATACATTCGTCGAATAAAAGCTCTACTAGATCTGATTGCCTTTGAGAAAAAATTGAGCATCCCAACCAGTGACTGCATTTCTTGCAGTGTAACTTTTTCCCTATCTAAAAAATTTTCAATCAGACTCTTAAGAATATCTAACTTTGCTTCTGGGATCTTAATTATCATCTCCAGTGTATTTATTTCAAAACCTAGAAATATTTACTTAGTCGTTGGACCTGAAGTTTTCTCGTGAGCTAGTGGTACTCCTAACTCCCAAGCTAAGTTACTAAAAGTAGACATTAGAATTTCACATTCTTCAGTTTCAGACCTACATGTACCTGCAAAAAGGAAATCATCTAAATAATGATCTAATGTATTCAGCCCAGACTTGAACCGAGTAAGCCAGTGTAGAAAAGTTGCAAATGTTTCCCAAATTTTGCAACTAATGGAACAACCCATAGGAAGGCATTTATCTATGAAGTACAATCCATCTACAGAGAAACCTAACAAGTCAAAATCCCCTGGATTGATAGGAACTAAACGAAAAGCACTTTTTATATCCATCTTACCTATCAGGGCCCCCCTTCCCAAACTGGCAATCATATCAACTACACCATCAAAAGACGCATACTGTACTCTACATAAATCTGGGTCTATAAAGTCGTTGATCCCAAGGGAACTAGGCTAGGATAAATGGGTAATCATTCGCCACCCTCCATCAGATTTAGGGACAACTGGCGAAATGTGGAGGTTAGAAATTGGAAGTTGATCAAAAGGACCCATGATTCGGCCAAGCTTTATTTCCTTATTTATCTTATCCATCAACTCATCAGGGTGTTCAGTTGCAGATTAAGATTTTTTGAAAACACATGACACCTTGGGCCTGTATAATTTATTTCAAAACCCTTTGGAAAACCATTTTTTATATAATTAGCAGCATATTTGTCTGAGTATGATTGCAAATATTGATTTAGTTTTAAAATATTAATAGGGGAATTTCCTAGGGCCCAGATACCTTTGTGGTCTTGGGGTTTGGGTTGGGTTTGACATAGGGGGTCTAACCTGGGGTTGCCCCTGCAGTGGTCCCCTAGGGTGACTTGTGGACTTGCCAACATGATTAGAAAGGGGGCATAGATATTGTGGATGAACCCCAGAACATCTAATACACTTGTGCATGTACTGGCAAGAAGGTCTGTCACAATGACCCTTGAAGTTGAAATTATGACACTTGTTGTAGGCTGGGCTGTTTGGTTTAATTGTTAGTTTAGATTGTGGGGATGATGTCATAAACATCAACCATAACTCATAGTCTACTTTAGACCAATCTTTGGTGGGATCGATACTGCGGCGAAGTCGAAACTGCTCGTCATATTTCTTCCATCCCAAATCTCCCTCCCCACATTTTGATGCCCCTTTCTTTCGTCATGTAAATATTTCAGCAGACCCTTATATGATTCTGGGTGGGCTGAAGCATAAATGCTAGCATATACTAAGAATGCATCTGTCCATCTACTGATATTTTGAATCTTACTGCTAGGTTTAACAACCTCTCTTGTTACCAACTCCCCTTTTTCATTAAAAAATATTTTTTTCTCTGAAGATTCTCAATCTGTCAGGGAAGTGTTATCAAGCAATAAGCTAATCTCTATGTATGTTGAACTAATGACTTTTGACTTAAACGAGTTAGAGACATTGCTAGCCAATAGTGAATGAATGCTATCTATATATTGATTCTCATAACCAATGCTTGTACC
This sequence comes from Saccostrea echinata, assembly GCF_033153115.1. Lineage (NCBI taxonomy): Eukaryota > Metazoa > Mollusca > Bivalvia > Ostreida > Ostreidae > Saccostrea > Saccostrea echinata. The sequence continues at coordinate 13,960,621 of NW_026889777.1, forward strand.
TGACTGAGATTCAATAGCCAAAGCAGGGACAGGTGCTGGTGGAGAGTTTGACTTTCTGGCCACAACTATATTGTCTTGGGTGACGATGTTTCCTGAAAGACCTCGTTCCTGTACTGCAGGACTATCGTCAGTGAGTGCCGCTGGTCGCTCTTGCCTTGACCGTTTTGACCTTGGTGCTTTCCCCACGTGGTCTCTGTAATTCCTCTTATTCTTATTTTTTGGTGGCATATCCGCTCGTTAGAGTAAATAATAAACATAAAATTACTAACTTTGAATTAACAAAATACAAACTTTTTTTTTTCTTTTAATGAATTTGTTACGCGTAAAATTAGAAACACAAATATGGCTGGCGCGTCACTTAAAAACCGACCTTTAAATCCAACACAATCCAGAGAAAATACATACGTTGGATAAAAATAATGTTAAGAACATACCACTGTATTATCCATTAATAAGATTTTAAATATATTTAAGACTGATGCAAAAAATTCTTACAAATATTATGAAAAAACTTGTCATAAAAATATTTAACCTACTCTGTGCCCAGCAAGTTGTTGAAAAGAATGTTGATCTCGAACTTCCCGACTTATATAATACCCAGGGCCGCAGGCCGATCCTGACCAAAATTAATACCTTTTTCCCGTAAAATAAAGTCATCGATTTTATATGCATAAAATAGATGATATTAATGTAATATCGAGGATTACATTTTAACCTCAAAAGAGTCATGTTATAATGAGATTTTTTCAAGAATGAAAATGCAGAACTCTTGCTTGTAAGTCATTCAAGAATTCAATTAGGAAAATGAGGAAGTCAGGTAAAAATGATAACAATTCTCAAAGTCCAAGTAAAACCAACACTGGAGGTGGATTTATGGTTCAAATATCAGGTAACGCATTAAAAGAGTACAGATTCAGGAGCTATGCAGGGTCGGTTTCATTGTAATCAAACAAGGAATAAATATTGTTTCCTAATTTTTCCTTGAGATATTAACTTTGGCTATCCATGAATAATTAATTTAAAGCCATTACAGAAACTTCTTTTTATACAACGTACGTCAATTATTGTCCTTAAACGAAATGAAAGCATTTAAAAAGAAGAGAGAATATTGAGTGTTTTGTAGTTGAATATGGAATATCTATTCCATCCGTAGGACAGGATTCTTTTTTTTATAAGTATATTTTCACAAGTGCGAAACACGAGTGAAAATTCAAAAAAAAAAAATCTGTTTCATGATTGAAATAAATTCAAATAAATTGTGAGTATCCAACTACAAAACATTAAATTTTCTGTTAAATACATTTTTTCTTGTTTTCTTTTTGTCCTAATGCAGCATGTGCGTGTCGTAAGTTGTAACGCCAGAGTTGAGAGACGTCATATCAGATTAAAAATTGTAAGCATTTTAACAATGAATTGGAAAAACTTTGGAAGTTATGCTCCTTGTCAGGATGATTTAATTACTTTCGTTATCTCATAATATATTACTCTTCATAAAGTCAATACAAATCTCGCACATTCTTTCAAAAATAAGGCTTTCGTCAATGTAATAAGTATTAGTTACAGTATTTCACTGTTGAAAATAAAATAAATGTTAAACAAGCTTAAATTATAACTCCGAATGTTTTACATATTTTGGGCAATATCTGAATATATATCTTTTGATATGATTTGGGAGTTTTGTCAACCCGGCCTTTAAACCAAATTATTAAAAAAAAAGAAATTTTACTCAGAAAAGAACAGTCTACTTCTGATTTGAAAAGTAAAAAAAATATAAATGAGTTGGGGATATCTGAGGGTATAACGTTACATTGTCCATAAAACGTTATAATAATTATTATAAACTAACACGAAGTCTGCATTTCCTTAAATGTTTTGAATTTTTTTTTCTTGTAAATGACAAATAAGTTGATGTTACAGGAATTTTAACAACCCCCTTCAAAGTCATAATTTTGTGAATTCTATATCGTTATAATGTCCTTGTTTGTAAATAAAATCATAGGGTATTTTAACTGCCATGTTTCATACCTTGTTTTTATACTAAATCTTACAACGGATTATTCCGCCCACCTTATCAATGCATAGTGTTCACGGCGCTTATGACTGGTCAAAAGAAGAAGCTTACTCCTTCTAGTCATCGGATCACACCTCTACAAAGTTTAAGTGATTTATGCCCTATTTACAAATGTGTTAGAGTTGTTTGACGGAATTTTGAGATCGATTACCATATGCTATCTTCAACATTTTCATTCCGTTCTGCATGGTAGCAAACCTAAATCAGTATGCTGATAAAGTTGACGATGAAACACAAAACTGGAAGCAAGGATATTCATAGTTTTATTTCAAATGAGAAATGAAGAAAAACAAAGAGGAACTGGTCTATGATTACCACACAATATATAACATGTATAGAGAGAAATTTATTTTTAAACATGAACTGATTATTGAATATAACCTAAACGTGCTCATTCTGTGGGATCGAATTAAACAAAAATATTTTTCTATTCTTTATAGAGCACCAATATTCAATTGTTCTTATTAAGTTAATGACACTGTGAAGAATTTTTTATCCCAAAAATAACAAAATTCTACGACTATGTTGATTAACAAAGATAATGTTTAATACAATATGACGACAAAACAATTATAACAACAACAACCTTACAACAACAGCACAGCATTCAATACCCATTGATAATATTTAAAGATATTCTTGTTTTAAGATCATAGTACATGAACCATCAGAGTCCTTAGACAAAATTCAGCATATATTACCAGGGCTTTTAAATAGGTACCAAATTATGAAAATTCTAGCGTTATTTAAATAAAAATTATTCTATATATAGTTTGAATTTTCCATAAGACTTATATAAGAAGAGGTGTACAGCGTCTTAAGGCGCCATAAAATGCAGACAAAGGTCCTGTGATCATTGAGTAAATAAGAATCAAAATTCAAAATTACGTTGCGTATGGCCTTAAAGAAATAGTAAAAGAGGCCCATATAGACCCTGCATATTACATGTAACTATACATGTATTTGTGCAGATGTAAAAACAATAAACGCCTTCTGTTAAGCATCTCCTTTGCCTCTTAGCTCATTGGATGTTGTTCGATTACGAAAGAAACAAAACATTTTGTGAAAACTTTCTCTATATTTCTTTTCCATAAAAATGTAAAAGAATGCAATAATAAGTGTAAAACTTGTATTTCCTAACATACGAAAATCTACCATTCCAAGATTCAAAGCAAAAATTCTTCGACTATGAGTAAGAAACATACAAAAGGTGTAAAATAAGGAGGAGAATATGACGATTTTGGCAGTTCTAGCAGTTGGTGTTGTAATAGTGTTAGACAAATTTTCACGTTTCCTGTTTACACGAACCAACTTTCTGATGATAGAAATATCTAATGCTAAAATAAGTACAAAGTATACACATCGCAAAATCATAGTAACTAAATACATAGGAATAACAATTAATGGATTATTGTTAAATAATATACAAAATGGATACAAGTAGAGCACAGAGAGAATCAAAATAGCCACCCTCATTCGATATTTTGTGAACCAGATCTTAACTTCTACTGGAAAATAGATAGCACAAGACCTTTCTATGGACATCAGTAATATCACATTCCATGTAACAGCTTTAATGTAAATTTCACAACAGTGAAGGACTCTTTCCCAAAAATTATATTGCATCGTAATCTCCATAGAGTGCTTAACAGTTGAAACAAAGCCAAAATAATACAAACTATACCAGAGTATGTGCAAAGTACATTGGCAAATGTTTGATACTGTCAAATGCCATATAAGTAAAGTATACGAAGACTGACTTTCATGTCTAGTCTGTATAAGGAGGAAAACCATGTTAGTAAATATGTCCACCACTACAGCTACAAGCAATAAAGTGTTGACCAGAGAAATTTCATCTCTTGTGTCAGCCGTAGCATTGTAAAAGTCTAGCACAGACGTCAAACTAGGATGTGTGTCATTTCTGATTCTCATGGTTTTCTTCTCTGTTAATCGATAATAGAAAGGGGGAAAAATCTGAAAATATATATATATATATAACTGTGTTTAATTTAAGAAATATTGCATTACTAAGATTTAAAGAAAGATATTAGCAAGACAACAAAAGGTGATTGAAAAAGGAAGAAAATAAACATGATAAAAAATCAAATAGGGTATTAAAATAATTGTATGTTCCCTCTAGTGCCCAGTAGTTGTACGCTTAATAAATCTATGCTCAGTGGTAGTTCAATAAATTTTTCCGTGTTAATGTCTAATTTTCTGTATATTTATAAAATATTAAACGCTTAATTAAATTCATTTTCTTAGATTTCCGTCAGCAAGTTTTTTTTTGGGACAGTAGTCTTGCACTCGGATGTAACAGGACATATGTGGCCAAGGAAAATAAAACAGAATCAGAGCAACTTCCTGGTTATTGAAATTCTATATTTCAAGAAGTATTTCAGCTCTTATTGGAATGTGTTTTTAAAGATATACACGCTATATAAACGCGATTTTTTTTAATGTAAAACAAAATGATTAAATGATTTGAGAAACATGATGTGGATTATCACGATAATAGAATAGCTTTACAAAAATAATCACAGTTTAAAAAGGAATCTATTTTGTCAATGTGCACGTCTATTTTCATAGCACGCCTTAACCGTGCTGTGTTGTTTTTATACTAAATTTGATTACGGAGTTCCTTGTATACCTGATTAGTACATAGGGCTCATGATGGAAGCAACTGACCGACAGGGGTTGCTTACTCCTCCTAGGCACCTGATCCCACCTCTGGTGTTTCCAGGGGTTCGTGTTTTTGTCATGTTCATGATTCATTTTTTTTTTACTTGATCTATGAGATCGATCACTGTTTGTTTTCCTCACCTTTTACATTTCAGAAAAATAAACTGCCTTTCAATTTAAGGCATTTGAGCGAGATTCCAAAGAAAGATATTTCCAATTAGGAAATACTTTGAATTGCTGCTATCACCATTTTGTTTCATTTCTTTAAAATAGCTATATAGAAATCACATTATACGGTAATAAATTTTTGATTTATTACGAAGAAATACAAACGACTGTCATGGATCATGTCGTTAGACCTTAAATCAGTGTCTGAGACTCGTGTTTGTCTATTCTGTGGTTTCTATTTTTTTTTATCTGTACAGGATTGATATCTTGTGCAAAACATTACTGAATAGTTGTTTTAGCTCGCCGACTTCGCTACTTTTGACAATATCTAACAGAAGGTGTTGTACCTGAAGCATTATATACTTGTCATTTATTAAGGTTTAAATCATTTTTCTTGGTTAGTAAACCAGATCATATTGTTTTTCACGACAAAATTTTGTCATCTACTTGAATAAACTGATTAAAACGAAATCATTGTTAACAATGCCTTTTTTTTTTAAAAGGGAGTTATTTGATCAGACAAGATCTAGCTGAGATTGTACAGGTTTAGTTTTATAGAAGAAAAAAAAGCAATAAAAAAGCGGAAATAATGACATGAGAGGGACGACAAACTTTTTAATACTCAAAGTATCAAAGTTTGTAAAGTTAAGTTATGTTAAGTTACGATGTCAAGTTATACAATTACACAACGGTTTGGTGGGAATCTCATTGAATTACGAAAAAATTAAATATTTTAAATGTATTCCATATTACCACAAATACAAAGCATTCAGATTTCATTAAACCATTCCAAATATCAACTCCCTACTTACAAATATATTTCACATCTTACCTTTAATATTTTATAGAATAGCCTTTGTCCTCAATCCACGACTCGTAAGACAAGTGCTTCCTTTATTTATGTGTCTTGAAGGACATTTATTGGTTTTCTAGTTATTTTGCAAGACAGTTTTCTCAAACATATGAGAAGTTCTCCGCCTGAAGTATTTTGCTGACCAATCGTAGATCATGAGCTTATTCCAGAGTTCATCTCACATACTTGAAATTTCGCTGGAGAGTTAGAATCAGACAAGATCATACATGTCGTCGTCGCTTCCTACTCATATTCTTGCCGTTTGGTAACATATCTTCGGCTATAAATTTTTCTGTTATTTTCACTACGTATTAGCTGCAATGTATGTATGTGTATACCCCAAATTCAAACGGCCAACGTTGATTTCAATTTTTGAAAGATAATTTTGAAATACCGGTAGCTCGCAAAATTGATAGTAAAATTTTAATTTCAGTTTATGTTTCATTGTTAATTACATGTATTTGATAAATACTCAAAAAGATTCTAGAAGCCGTTTCACCGTCTTTTAGCTAGATTTGCCAGTGGATGAAATCAGGCCCGTAGGAAGCAAATTCAGTTTGGAGGGGCACAGCCAGACATTTTCAGTTGACAGTTGAGGGGCACTACCAAAATTTCCTGACAAGCAAGAAAAAAAAGGTCATCAGACGTTTTTATTTGAGGGGCACAAGAATATAGTATCCATGTTGAACGTAAATTCTTTATTACTAGTAATGTAGTATCATTAAAATTCTAGGGGACAAATGTTCGTGGATTGCATAAATACAGGTTCATTGGAGAAATAATTGTGAGTATTCACCCTCGTCTATACAGAGGAAAAATAACTTTGGAAAATTAATGTTCCCCTTTCCTGAATATAATAATATGTCGACAACTTAATTGTCATCTTTAGATCGCACTAATTAAAAAACTAGTGTCTTTTCTGGACATCGTACAGACCAAATGAAAAAAATTGAAGATTACCAAGATAAACTTTTTTTTTGCTGTTGTCTCTTTATGTACCACTTTTCTAACCTTACGATTACAGCTTTATCGTAGTTTTACAATCAAGAACTAAGAGAACCTACAGATCAATCTGAAAACATCCATTCTCCTTGCATTTTTAACTAGATGCTGTCATGAGACAGTAATACCCGCACTAAGGTGTTTGCCTCTAAATGCACACTCCTTCATATTGGGCTTACCAAGGAAAAAGTCCAAACAATTCTATAATTTACATAGTACATGTATTCGTCAAATCGAGCATAAAATGCTCAGGTGACCATGTGACCCATGAACCTCTTATACACATTTCATATACTTAATTCATTACCAGTCTGAAATAACAGAATTTAATTAATGATGTAAATTAGGTTTTGATAAAAGGGGGGGGGGGGAATATAAATTTTTGGCCCATAATTAGAACTTTTCAAATTTATTTTCTCAACAACAAATATTATTTTAGTACAAAGCGTTTTTGATGAATTTATCAAAATGTGCAAACTATTTTTAGTATTTCATTAGGCAAAAACCTCCTTGAAAAGCCATACCCAATCAATTTTCTCTCCCCCCCCCCCCCACCCCCCAACACACACACACAATTTGCCTGTTTTTGGAAATAGGCCTAGATGGCAAAGTTATGTTAAAACATCGTTTGTTATGATAATTTAAAATTTGTTCTTGTACTGTACATGTATGTGAACACCTTTTTGAAAATTTCTACATCACATTGGGCTTGAGTCACCCTACCAGTACTAGTACTAGTTTTACCATTATCATTTTTAGATTGCACATGCCATGTGACATGGTGTGGTGCAGTGTTACATGTATATCAGTGGAAATTAATTCATTTTGTGTTTTAATTGGATTATATTTCATGAAGTTGACAGGACCTATGACAGTCGGTAAGTACAAGTTTAAGTATAGATTGGGGTAAAATAAACCGAAATGCAAATGGTTAGGTTAAAGTTTAAAAAGGATCAAAGATCATCGGCAATCTCCTATGCAGAGTTGTCGTTCGTTTCTCTCTCAGACACTGAATGTATGAGTCGATGGTAGAGAGTGGATCATCAATTGCCACAATAGACGAATTTCACATTCTGAAGAGTTATCTCCCGTTGTCGACATTACATTCAGTTACAGGCACAGATCCGGGAATTTTTTTCCGGGGGGGGGGGGTGTCCACACCTCAGTCAAAAAAAATTCCAGCCCAGAATTTCCTGAGGAGCAAAAAAAAAAAAAAAAAAACCAAACAAACAAACAAAATAAAAACAATGATGGTGGGGTCCATGTTTTTAAAGGGGGAGGGCATTTAAAGTCATTTTTTATTTGCTTCTGTAAATCAGTATATAGTCCTATTTAAATAACTCTGCAAATTCCGGGGGGTTGGGGGGTTGGGGGGGGTTCCAATCTCCCTAGCCGCTCCCTGTCCCTGAAATGACAAATGATCATGTGACTCCTAAATAGTAGAAAACTTTTCCATTTGACTATACATAATTTTGTTTCTTGTGTTATTATGTTATGTACATCTAATGGTTTAAGGTTATGAACCCCTGGAGGTCATCCCCACTCTCTTAATGAACTGGAAATGTTCATAATATGACTACATCAAATTAAATAAAAGTGCATCAATGATAAGATTACTTGACATTTCATTCATGAATTTGGGACATCCATGTACCCTCCTAGAATTAGGAATGAAAATCATTCAAAGAGATGGACCATTAAACTATTTGTATATATTCACATTTCACATTGGATGATGCTTCAATGTCAATATAACAAATGGCTTTGTTGTACTTGAGTAGATTTTAAAAAAAATTCCCATATATTCCTTTGTAAAAATTTGATCCCCCATTGTGGCTCCTCCCTATCCCAGGGGTCATCATTTGAAAAACTTGAATCTACACTACCTGAGGATGCTTCCATGTCAATATAACTAAACATAGCTTTTCTGTTCTTGAGAAGAAATATTTTTTCTTATATGTTCTTATGTAAAATTTTTGATCCCTCATTGTGGCCCGACCCTATCCCCGGGGGTCATCATTTTAACAAACTTGAATCTACACTACCTGAGGATGCTTCCATATCAAAATGATCAATCATGGCTTTGCAGTTCTTCAGAAGAAGATATTTTTGATCCTCTATTGTGGCCCCACCCTACCCCCGGGGGTCATGATTTGAGCAAAATAGAATCTACACTACCTGAGGATGCTTCCATATAAATATGATAAATCAGGGCTTTGCTGTTTCTGAGAAGAAGATTTTTAAAATTTTTCTCATATATATCAATGTAAAACTTTGATTCTCCATTGTGGCCCCACCCTACCCCCAGGGGTCATGATTTGAATAAATTTGAATCTACACTACCTGAGGATGCTTCCATATAAATATGACTCATCATGGCTTTACTGTTCTTGAGAAGAAGATTTTTAAAGATTTTGCCTATATATTTCTATGTAAAACTTTGATCCTCCATTGTGGCCCTTCCCTACCCCTTGGGGTCATGATTTGAACAAATTTGAATCTACACTACCTGAGTATGCTTCCATATAAATATGACTCAATGGCTTTGCTGTTCCTGAGACGAAGATTTTTAAAGGTATTTTCTATATATTTCTATGTAAAACTTTGATCCTCCATTGTGGCCCGGCCCTACCCCCAGGGGTCATGATTTGAACAAACTTGAATTTACACTACCTGAGGATGTTTCCATATGAATATGACTCATCATGGCTTTGCTGTTCTTGAGAAGATTTTTAAAGATTTTTCCTATATATTTCTATGTAAAAATTTGATCCTCCATTGTGGCGCGGCCCTACCCCTGGGGGTCATGATTTGAACAAATTTGCATTTACACTATCTGAAGATGCTTCCACATGAGTTTCATCTTTCCTGGCCCTGTGGTTCTTGAGAAGAAGATTTTTAAAAGATGATATTAATTTTTCACTAATTCTTTATTATCTCCCCTTGAAAGAGGGCATGGCCCTTCATTTGAACAAATTTGAATCCCCTTTACCCAAGGATACTTTGTGGCAAATTAGGTTAAAATTGGTCCAGTAGTTCTTGAGAAGAAGAAGAAATTGTGAAAAGTTTACAACGACGCCGACGACAACGACAGACAACGGACAAATTTTGATCAGAAAAGCTCACTTGAGCCTTCGGCTCAGGTGAGCTAAAAATCTTCACTCTGTTGACCTTAATCTTTTGTCTTTTTGCTTGGCAATGAACTTTCGTTCAATTGCCCCTACCCCAACCCCACCCCAATTAAAACAAAAACAAAAAACTAAAAGTATTTTTTTTTCTTTGAGCTGTTCACTGAATATACATTGTATTTTCATTCTTTAGATTAACATGAATACTGATACATGTTCAATTCGAAATGGTCAATTTATACTAAACATGTAGCTTTTTGGAAAGGAAGGTCTCAAATTTTCTAAAGATCTATGGCAAAAATCACATTATTTCATTTCATTTCTAATCTGCACAAAGAAGGCTTTAATATGCAATCAATATTGTACTAATTTTCACTTATATATAGTGAACCTTTCGCTTACATGTATATTCGCCATAAGCAATATTAGCATTTTTTACAGTGTTTTTTAACATGTGTTATGACTGTAGTTTTGCTAAATGAGTTAAATAGATGAAAATTACAGACAATCTGAGAATTTTACTTTGTATTTTTCCAAGATAATTAGATATAAAAGCTTTGTTCACCAATTGGGAAAAAATACTGCCAAATTGGGAAAAATGAACTCATTTTCAATTGGGAATGGGGCCGAATTTCGGCCTCTGAGAAGGTAATGATAAATCCCTGCATACCTAATGCACCCCAGAATTAAAACAACATGACACTTCATTTTTTGGTATCGTTATTCAATAATTACAATCCTTTCTCGTTTATTTTTCATTAATACATTATGCAAAAAATTTTAACTTCCTACAACTGCCAAAACATATGAAATGAAATGGGAAATGACAAGGGCATATGGTCTAATTAAAATACTATAGATCTGAAATTTGGTAATCTTTCTGTATGAAATGAAATATTTGAAAAAGAAGTAGCCCTTTCCACGATAGTTTATATGTTGAAACGGGTTAGATCAACTGACTGAATTTTCTTTACAAAATATACTTGTATACGTAACTTTCAACCAAAATGAAAAAGGTGGAAATAACAAACAGTGAATGATCTCAAAATTCTCAAAAACAATACAAATTTCTGAATAAGACATTAAACACGCACCCTTGGAAACTCCAGAGATTGAATCAGATGCCTAAGAGCAGAAAGCATTCCCTGTCGTTCGGTCAAACCCGCCATGAGCTCTATGTATTGATTAGGCAGAGGGAGTATTTTAGTACTAAACAATGGCCTAACAATGGGTATGAAAAAATGTAAGCAAAAATATAACTCAATGATAGATTGTATTTACAAGCTATGATATTATAACGCCCATGTAAAATTTTCGAAATGCTGACTTTAAACGAGGTTGTTGAAATTCCTGTAACATCAACTTATTTGCAAGTACCATTCCTGTCAGAGCATGCTTTTGCGTATCGAAAACGTTTGGATACATAAACGCTATAAGCAGGTGATAGTGGAATGATAGTAAATAAGTAAGAAAAGTTGATTTTTCAGCAGTTTATACAAATCCCCGTGATAAACAAAAAAAAAAAAAAAAAAAAAAAAAAAAAAAAAAAAAAACCAAAAAACCCCAGACTATTTGACATAGACAACTGCTTTTTTTAAAAATAAGAATGAAGCGGGCAAATTTTCCTTACTTCTCATTGTCATCTACAAACTTACATTTATCGGGTTTGTGTCTCCCTGGTGATTCGATACACAATAGCATGTTATATGTACGAACATACAAGCTTATGATATTAGGGTATCAATGATCTCATGCACAGTCAACATTATGTATATTCTATGGTCGATAAAATGACTTTGTTTACAAGACCAATCTGTCGTTAGGTTGGTTGACTAACGTCTTTCATACTAATTGATGAGCCATTTTTTTCATACCGAATTGACTGCGTTTTCTCCATTTACACGTCATGACAAAGGACACGTGGCGGGTGTGACCTCTCGACAGGGAAAGCTAAGTCCTCCATGGCATCTGATTCCTCCTCTGATGTTGTAAAAGTTTGCTCTGCTCACAATTTGTATTGTTTAATTAAACCCTTCAACATGTTTTGTATTCGTTGCCTTCAATTTTCATGGAAAAGTTGAAGTCATCTCGTTTGCCATGCAGTTTAGTTGTAAGTTGGCCATTATCGTCTTGGTAAAATAGCTAAATATGAAACATATAAATAAATAAATAAATAAATAAATATATATATATATATATATATATATATATATATATATATATATATATATATATATATATATATATATATATAATGTTGGGGACTCTGTTGTGTCTTTTATTTCGAGTTCACTGGAATATGTCGAGTCAACATATGAATGAAAGTAATTATTGTAAATTGATAAAACGTCGTCGCTATATCACTGTCAGTGTGAAAGACCACAACAGGATTTTTCTTGTTCTCATGTAGTAGTATGTAAAGACCGTTTATAAAGACTGAAAGGTGATTTTGAGGAATTCCAACCTTAGAGAGTAAACCTTTAAGTTAGATTTCCGGAAGAAAAAAATAAATACAAGTTCTTCTAGCAGATAGATCGCTAATTAGGTGTCCTTGAAATATGTAGGTAAATCAAAGTTGTGCATGGATAAGGATTTTACAGATCTATATCGCAATCAAATTATTAAAATTTAGGTATCAAATACATACAGGTAAATATTGTAAAACTGCTTTTTGGTACAATTTTGCTATTCTATTGTCGATAGTGTCATGTTGTAAATTTTGAATCTACCGGGTGGCAGTAAATACACAAAATTTCCAACATGACAACTACGTCATGTTACAATTTTGTATTTACTGCCATCGGTAAATTCAAAATTTACAACAGTATATATAGCTGTATAATCGATACAGAAAAAAAAAAACTTCTACCACATCTTGTCCCAAATTTGGAAAATAAATAAACTAAAGAATTTTTATCCTAGGCGGTAATTAATAATGGGTTGTATATCATAAAAGACACCTGAAAGGGGGGGGGGGGCATAAAATGGACCTTTAGATGGTCATTCTAGTACAACACTAGTTTATCTTTAATAATTTATGTCAAAGACAACAATGAAATAAGATATAAGGTGTATTTAAAAAACTATTTCAGTCCGATCTTATTATTATGCTATAAGAAAATCAAATTATGAAATTGATAAATATATTAATAGTCACAGTGTTTGCGTGTCGAGTAGTCCCTTGTCACGGTGATAGAGTGAAGTGCAGTCCTTTGTAACGGTGTTAGAGTGTAGTGCAATCCTTTGTAACGGTGTTAGAGTGTAGTGCAATCCTTTGTCACGGTGTTAGAGTGTAGTGCAGTCCTTTGTCACGGTGTTAGAGTGTAGTGCAATCCTTTGTAACGGTGTTAGAGTGTAGTGCAATCCTTTGTCACGGTGTTAGAGTGTAGTGCATTCCTTTGTCACGGTGTTTGTGTGTCGTGAAGTCCCTTTTCACAGTGAAAGAGTGAAGTGCAGTCCTTTGTCTTGGTGATAGAGTGAAGTGCAGTCCTTTGTCACGGTGTTAGAGTGTAGTGCAGTCCTTTGTCACGGTGTTTGGGTGTCGTGTAGTCCCTTGTCACGGTGATAGAGTGAAGTGCAGTCCTTTGTCACAGTGTTAGAGTGTAGTGCAGTCCTTTGTCACGGTGTTAGAGTGTAGTGCAGTCCTTTGTCATGGTGTTAGAGTGTAGTGCAGTCCTTTGTCACGGTGTTAGAGTGTAGTGCAGTCCTTTGTTATGGTGTTAGAGTGTAGTGCAATTCTTTGTTACGGTGATAGAGTGAAGTGCAGTCCTTTGTCATGGTGTTAGAGTGTAGTGCAGTCCTTTGTCACGGTGTTAGAGTGTAGTGCAGTCCTTTGTCATGGTGTTAGGGTGAAGTGCAGTCCTTTGTCACGGTGTTAGAGTGTAGTGCAGTCCTTTGTCATGGTGTTTAGGTGTCGTGTAGTCCCTTGTCACAGTGAAAGAGTGTAGTGCAGTCCTTTGTCACAGTGTTAGAGTGTAGTACAGTCTCTTGTCACTTGTAAGAGTTGTGCAGTCCCTTGTCAAAAAAACATGTATATCTAAGTTCTATCTCATTGCTGAAGAAAGAACTCATTTAAATTAAAGCAAACGAAGTTAAAATCATTTTCAGCCAAATGTCACAGCCCCTTATAAGTAATAAAATACATGTATATTGTTGAAAAAAAGACTCAACACGGCTGCTGGGTTCGATGTATAAATAATGTATTCTAGTTTATGGAAAATATACAGAAAAGGGGTGACCTGAAATATAATAACATGTATTTAATAATTCTCACCTCGCTCACTCTTTAACGCGGATCATAATTCAAATTTAAAAAGGAGATAGGTGAACAAGGCGTGGAGAATGCCTATAGCTTCAGATATGTAAAAATCATATTCATTTTGTGAATTTAGTAAATAGAGTATAGCCATCTTTATTGAAATTTACGAAGTTATGAAGAAAATAAGTTTTTTGAGAAAAATTTTCTTGACAAATATTATTCTGTTATTAAAAATAATATGGTATTTGTGGGGTTCGAACCCCTAGCAATAAAAATCCTGAATATAATTTCTCTTTGAGACTAACGCGCTAACCACTGCGCTATACAGCTCCTGATAAAAAGTGGTATTTAAATCATGTTTGTGATATGACCATTGACTAAATGGACTTCAAGTATTTCTCAGAATATGCGAATGTTGTGTCATAAAAGTGTATTTTTAAAGCATAGTGGGTCTTTGCTTCATTTTTTTGTTAACCAAAAAAAGTATATTTTTACGCAAACTTTGAAGATAAACTTTCAAAAAAAATGGAGCAAAGACCCACTTATATCGAAAATTTGTGTTATATTATGAGAAAATGATCCTTTTTGCCCTCGTTAGTGTGTATATCTTTTTCATATGCAAATATTTTTAATCTTTGTGAGATCTTTGCAAATTTTGGAGATTTTGCCTAACGTATACTTTCATGTTAGATGAAATATCAAAGAAAATTGTGTAATAATTGAAATTTAATTTTTCACCTTCATGTTTGTCGCAATATAGGCATTTTGCTTGCCTTGTTCGCCCATCTTCTTTTGATAATTTAGAAAATACTTAATTTAAATAAAATGGTCAAATATTGAATGCTAAGAAATAGTTTGTTTAACATATATTTTCGTATCGTAAATCCTAGACTATAATACCCCAAATTATCATGAGATGAATTTGTGCTGGCGAGAGACAACTTGTTCTCTTCCCAAATGCGCAAGAATTAGTATTGACGCGAATGCGCAAGGGGCAGAAAAAAACCAGTTTGACCACTCACACACTCGTACTTTTACTGACCACTCACCTGTATGAATAAGGCAATGAATGAACATAGTAAATTTCATAGTGACAACGGAATTCGCTAGTTACTATAAGATATGATGCCTTAGGAAAGTATATTAAAATGATGTGAAAAATAATTAGTAAAATTAATTAATTAATTATTTAATTAATTTTACTAATTATTTTTCACATCATTTTAATATACTTTCCTAAGGCATCATATCTTATAGTAACTAGCGAATTCCGTTGTCACTATGAAATTTACTATGTTCATTCACCCTGTGACACAAATATTAGGACAAAATCTAAACAGAGCAAAAAATGACTGTGCTTTGAAAAGTTTGAGAAAAAATGAGCACCAAGGAGACATATTTGGACAAGGAAGAACAGCTAAAGTGATTATCAGGAATTTAGCACAGGGTCGAAATTGTTCAACTTAAACATCAACGCATTGAAGACAACATATAACACTGCAACAAGACATTACAAGATGGAATGTTGTTTCTAAGTTTCTCAGACGACTGAACATATAATTTCTTTGTTATGGCCTTTTATTTTCCTGGCTTGATATTTATTTTCTGAATGAAATGAATTTAACCACCCAAACCACTAATGACGTCAACAGAACTATGTTACCAACTTATTAAGATTTTGAACATCATTCAAAAAGCCATTTTAAAAGCTCCACCAATAAAACCTAAAAATAAAACATGCAGAGTTTTTTAACATACAGGAATTTAAAACATTTAAGTGTAAAATGATCTGTGTGTCTATGGTAAACTTTGTGCAATCACTTTTTCCATTGGTATATAAATCAAAATTAAAAAAAAATCATTAGTCACTCTTAGAAAGATTACTTCATTTATTTGTAAACAGAGATCATGGCCTACAAATGAACTTTGAAAATAGAGGTTATTGAATAAATGTTTTATTATCTTCTTGTAACACTTCATTAATGTGTGATATAAGCGAACCTGATTAGAATAGTTCCGACTGTTATTTGAGCATTATATGATCTGACTATTTCAATGAATATAATTTTGTCTCATTAATGATTCAGGTAAAACTAAGAAGATTGAACTATTCTTCTCTCTTATTACTAGGGATGTCAAGTTTACTCAGACAGCTTAGTCGAATAGTCGGAGGCTTTAGTCGAGCGATAGTGGAATATTCGTTGAAATTTTAATTAATTTTTCATGTCATTTTTACTATTTGTTTACAGACTGTTTGTAAAATATATAATCTACGCTATCACCATTAGACAACGAATTTCTGAATCGTAAATTATCTTAAAAAATCGTAATGAATAGATGTATCCAATGTATTTGATTTCAAAGATAATATTTACTAACGCATTCCAAAATCAAAACAGAAAATCTT
This sequence comes from Saccostrea echinata, assembly GCF_033153115.1. Classification (NCBI taxonomy): domain Eukaryota; kingdom Metazoa; phylum Mollusca; class Bivalvia; order Ostreida; family Ostreidae; genus Saccostrea; species Saccostrea echinata. The sequence continues at coordinate 13,977,190 of NW_026889777.1, forward strand.
TTTTTCTGTTTTAGGCATTTTGCCCTCAGGTATTGACAAAATCTAACAAAAAAAGCACAGTTTTATAAGATATTTATTCATAAGATTGTGAAAAATCAGCGTTTTTCTAATGGAAACACGATCTAGAGTCACAAATAAACTGAAATGAAAATATTTGGAGGAACTGTTGACAATTTAGCAAGACTTTACGGGGTAAATTTCCCCCGAAAGAAAATCACTGATTCACATCTTAAAGATAGCAAAACCTACTGGGTAAATTTCCTCTCAAAAATGAGATTGAAACAGTGAACCTACAGTAATTCAAAGCAAAAGCAACCATCTTTTAGATAGCAAGACTTTACGGGGTAAATTTCCCCCCCCCCCCCCCCCAAAGAATATCACTGATACAGTATTCACTACTCTTATAAAAAGCGAACATTACACTTTGAAAATCGCAGAACCCTACAGGGTAAATTTCCTCTCAAAAATATGACATTGATTCAGTTTATATACAGTGTTTGAAAGCAAAAGCAACCATCTTGATGATAGCAAGACTTTACGGGGTAAATTTCCTCCCCCCAAAAAATCACTAATACAGTATTTATGATTCGCAAATATTGTGAAGATGGCAACAATCTACAGAGTAATTTTTCTCTCAAAAATGATTTTGATACAGTTTATACACAATATTTCTAAGCAAAACACCAATCTTGTAGATAGCAAGACTTTACGGGGTAAATTTCCCCCAAAAGAATATCACTGATACAGTATTCACTACTCTTATAAAAAGCGAACATTACACTTTGAAAATCGCAGAACTCTACAGGGTAAATATCCTCTCAAAAATAACATTGATTTAATTTATATACAGTGTTTGAAAGCAAATGCAACCATCTTGATGATAGCACGACTTGACGGGGTAAATTTCCCCCAAAGAAAATCGCTAATACAGTATTTATTATTCGCAAACATCGTGAAGAAGGCAACAATCTACAGAGTAATTTTTCTCTCACAAATGATACTGATACAGTTTATACACGGTATTTCAAAGCAAAAAACACCTATATTTTAGATAGCAAGATGTAACGGGGTAAATTTCCCCCCAAAGAATATCACTGATGCAGTATTCACTACTCTTATAAAAGCGAACATTACACTTTGAAAATTGCAGAACTCTACAGGGTAAATTTCCTCTCAAAAATGATATTGATTCAGTTTATATACAGTGTTTGAAAAGCAAAAGCAACAACCTTGATGATAGCAAGACTTTACGGGGTAAATTTCCCCCCAACGAAAATCACTGATACAGTATTTTTGATTCGCAAACATCTATAATATGGGAACAATCTATAAGGTAATTTTCCTCTAAAAATGACATTGATACAGTTTATATACAGTATTTCAAAGCAAAAACACCCATCTTTAAGATAGCAAGACTTTACGGGGTAAAATTTCCCCAAAAGAAAATCACTGATACGGAATTTATGCTTTGCAATATCTTGGAGGTAGTAAAAATTTACGGGGTAAATTTCCTCTAAAAAATATTACTGATACAGTTTACATCATACTTAGAAAAAGCAAACATTAAACTTTGAAAATAGCAAGTATGTACGGGGTAAATCCCTCCCTCCCGAAGAGTATCAATAATACAGTTTATATTATTCAAAGCATGAACAAACACTGCAACTCGATGATAGCAAGACTTTACGGGGTACCCCCCCCCCCCCCCCCCACACACACACACACAGAATATCACTGATGCAGTTTATATAATTCACAGAATAAAGCAAATATTACTTTTTGAAAAAAGCAGGACTTTTCAAGGTAAATTTCCTCTCATAAAATAAACTAATTCTGTATATATTGTTTACAGAAAACGCATACATTACATCTTGATGACAAAAAGAATCGGGGTAAATTTCATAATAAAGAATATTAATAATATATTATTTTTATATTACAAACGATACTTTTATCTAAATATCATGCAAGCTGGAAAAGCTAAATATTAAAGTTAACATAATATTAAACCGTCTAAACATAGAAAAACATACAAAAACATAAAACAAAACCTCTGACATCTTTCTTTCTCTGTTAAAGGTATAAGATTTCTTTGTGTCCCGTTACACTTTCTTTATTTAAACAGCGTCCTCCTTTACTCTCGTTGACCGAAGTTCCACTACTATGCTTTTCTCTTGGCTGATATAATAGACAGATTGTAGAGTGCATTTTCCAAAGGAAATCTGGCAACCATATTCTGAACCAATCCATAGTCGACCTATGGATGAAAATTTTAAGTCTCATAATTAAACTTCAATTTTCCAAAGCCTTAGGCATTTATATATGATTTCATGACAGATGGTTTAATATTGCGCACTAGAGTAAAGAAGCACCTGCCTGCTCCGAATTTTTGAAAAACTGCATTCATCTAAAGATCCCCCCAACACATACTCATATACACACATACATTTATACATGTTTCTGAGAATAATGCTCATTCGTGATATGGGTCTACATCGTAAGATAATCAAAAAAGTTAAATGCACTTACTATAGTATTGTATTTGTATTGTACATGTATTACTGATGCCCTCTAGGTCCATCATCATGGACGTTTTTTTAAGGGGAAGTGAGAGAGGTAATTGATAGCATATGCAGATAGTTTTAATGCAACCTAAATGTTAATTAAAGTTTAACATTTCAGCTTCAGTTATTTCACGTAATAATTAAAGAAAGTAACCAAGTTCCGATATCCTTATGCTGCGCAATGGAATTGTAGATCAGGAACGATTTCAAATGCAGATACTGCCTAAAAAATACATATATCGTGACATATATAAAATTGTAAATTTACCTTGTTTGTTCAAGATTTGGACTTGAATTTGTAGTTCAGTTCCAGCACAAAGCAGTCTCTTTTGTATCGAATCGTCCATAAATGTACACTTTTGAAACATTCTTAAAGTACTTGCGTCCACAAAACTGAGAGGTCATCTAGCTTGGTTTCCTTTCCCTAATTTGCTTAGTGTTCTCTGTGACCTTTGGCGTGGATGAACCAGGGAACAAGGTAAATGAACGCCGGCCATATCAATACGGCCAATAATATTTAAATTCCCAACTCACTATTCATCATGTAGCGTATATTACAGGGAATCGGACACATTGCTTTCAAGGAAAATGAATGAATTTATCAATGGGTGGTTGCGAGAAAGAAATTTAGGTGATTTGTTTCTCATCACTTTACTGTTTACTCTTCCGCTGCGTGAATTCCAGATGTTAATCAACCCTTTTATTGGATAGCATTGCGGTCATGTCATAAATCTGACCTAAGTTAAAATAATTTCTACATTTTATAAGCATCCATATCTTGATCCAGAAAAAAGCACAGGTTGCCCTCCTTAAAACTTGGTGACATTTTACATATACTCTACTGCAGTTGCATATACATCATCTTTTCATGTGGCATTATTATTATTATATTATATATATTATTATATTATTATTTTACTAAATATGTGGTTTCAAAAATGTGAAAACAGTTATTCCTTTTTCAGTTGATCTTTCTACACAACCTTAGGTTGAAAAAGAGAGAAAAAAAAATATAGCTATTGAAAAGCAATATTGATAGAACGTATTATTGACTTTAAAACTCGAATATATTTTACATTATTTTAAAAATTAAAGAAAAAAAATATCCACCTTTTAATTACATGTACTTTCTATATGCCGGTGTTTACCTTTTCTAGTTGTACTCTTTGCGGAGTATTAAATGTCAAGTGCAAAAATTAATGAAAGAATGATAGACAAAAAATTTAAGCATAAGATTTTTTTTTTCATGTACCATAATTACAGTGACGAAATCTATCCACTTCTTTTGTTTATATTTTTATCTTTTACATGTCTTTTTTTCCGAAATTATAACACGTTATATTTTGTATACATTTGTACATGTGTATGTACAGATTAAGAGAAATGTACATGTATTAAAAAAAAAATAAAACTACAGGTATACATAGTAGAGGCCGTGTACCATTATTTCAAACAGACTCATATCGACAATCGTACATTTGATAAGTAGAAAGAAGAAAAAAGGAATTCCCCGAGTGTTTTTCGAGTATTAATCTCATCTAACTTCTTATGATAACATTTTTGTGATTAATTTTAATAATTGAATATTAAAACATTTTCAAAGAACAGAATTGTTAGTTAGCAGACATTTTCGACAATCAATTATGCCGGAAATGTCCCAGATGATTGCGATTGTCATAGTCAAGGTCATTCTATTTTAGTTAAAAAAACGTATCCTTTACAATGACTTTCTCTATTCCACGTTACACAAACAACCCCGCGCAGCCAAGTATAGATGGCTATCAGATTTACAACCCATTAGTTCACGATTAGTAGCAATGTGTGCTCAGCATGTATGCTTTAGGTACTCAAAGGCAATGATATCGCATTGCCCATCCTGCAGAAGTCGCCATGCAATTCAGTCAATTAATTAGAAGAAAAAAAAAATTCTTTTACACTCTATTGCTTAGCATGATATTACAAGATATAAAGAAATACACAAAAAATGCTTCAAGAACTTTTGTATTGTTGAAGATCTGGTCTTGAATTTGTAATTGTTCCATTTAGCACAAAACAGTCACTTTTGTATCGAATCGTTATAAGAATGCACTTTTGAAACACTCCTTAAATACGTGTGTTTAGAAAACTGAGAGGTCATCTAGCCTGGTTTGTTTTTCTTAATTTGCTTTGTGTTCTCTGTGACCTTGGCGTCGATGAGTCAAGGAACAAGGAAAACGGACGCCGCGCATATCAATAAGGCCAATAATATTTAAATTCCAAACGCACAATCCATCAAGTATGAATGTAGGGTATATTATAGGGAAACGTACAAAATCAACTATACTAACACAACAATTAAAATAAACACATTGCTTTAAAGAAAATTATTAAACATATTGAATTAAGGTGTTCTGTCCCTCATCATTTTACTGTTTACTTTCCCGCTGCGTGAAGTCCTGTTTATTCATCCTGGGCTTGTATTGGATAGCATTGCGGCTGTGTCATAAATCTGACCTTAGTTAGGCTGTTATTTCTAAATTTGCTCAGCAACTAAATCTGTTATCTATCAAACCTATGGGATTTTAGAGAAATTCAGTGGATTTTCTCCGGGGTAGCTTTAGACTGAATTTAATCAAAGTGCAATGAACGCTAATCTTTATATTACCTATGAGAGACAAATGATGTCAGCAGTGTTGAGGGAAGGATCCAAAACTTTTACAGATTTTAAAAATTAAAGCTTTAAAACTTAATTTTCAGAGAACAATTTGAGGTCCTATTCTTTTTTTTTTTGGGGGGGGGGGCATGATTTCAATATCCTAGGCGCTCAGTAACAACAATGAATTTAAAATGAAACATATAATTATAGGAAATAAACGAGTTAACAATAAACAAAGTAAAACAAAAAGGAAATTAAAATAAATGTTCGAATCTGTAACCCTTAATTTGATGGTAGACGGTATAAGTATGTCATAGGTTACTAATCTTATCCCATTTCATTGACCACGCAAGTAGTGCCAATTAAAAACACATTTTTCCCCCTTAAATATGTCTAATGATGTATACGGGGTGGATTGGGCTGATTTTAGGGCATAGAACGGAAGGAGAGTGTGTTGGGAAAAGAATTAATATTGAAATTTAAAATGTTGAGAAATGTTGCCTTTGAATGCTTAGTAGGAAGGGTGTAAAAAGGTCATGTTTACCTTCTTCGCATGGGGTAAGTGAAATATGCATTGTATGGGGTACATGTAACTCGCTGTGTCCTAGAGGGACTTGCACACTATGGATTCTCCTTACATTCAGAAATATTTAAAGGCTATAATAAAGAAAAAACCCCGCTATATTCCAAGAAAAATTTAATTAATTCAAAATAAAATTGAAATAAATTCCACATGCAAAAATTTAGAAGAATGCGTGGTAGCAAAATAATTATCATATCAAAGGAAATAAATGCTAAAATTATCAATGACATCCGAAGAAAAAAAAAGTGTTAAAGTATCCCCCCCCCTTAGATCCACCTCACCAAGATTCTGCTATCAATTGTCTCGAATCACTCTTAGGGGAATATCAGTGGGTATGTGTAAAACACGAAACGAGAAACAAGAAACGAGAAATGAGAAACGAGAAATAATAGCATAAAAAAAAACAGTGACCAAAAAATGTCAACCAAGGGGCAGCTTTTGCTTTGATTTCATTTCGTTAGAAAACAAGTGCTGAGTAACTTAGGACAGATTTATCAGTGATCCAGCACTGCTAACCCATCATTGCCCATAAAGACATGACAGATTTAATTAAATATCAACAGCTGAAAAGTACAAAATTGGTAAGAGACAGATTCCTTCAAATTATTTTCTGCATTTTACATAATCAACAAAATTAAATATATGGACATAACGAACAGTATTCAAGCTCAAAAGTCCATTAAACAATACAAAATAGGAGCAGAGCAAACACGGACCTCTAAACATCAGAGGTGGGATCAGGTGCCATGGGGGAGTGAGCATCCCCTGCCGACCGGTCACACCCGCCGTGTGCTCCTTGTCATGATCGGGAAATAACGGAAAAATCCGTCGACAATTCAGTGTGTAAAAAATGACCTAACAATTAGTATGAAAAACGTCAGTCAGCATTTGACTCAATGATAAATTGTATTTGCTGACAAGGTCATTGTATCGACCATAGAACTTACGTAATGATGACTTTAAACGAGACAGCTGATATTCTTGTTTCATCAACTTGTTTGTCAATAATTTACCTCGTTTTAGAAATTGTTCATACGTAGAGCATTCTCTTGCGTATCGAATCAACTGAGAGATATATACCCCGTATGCCGGTGATGAAGGTATATTGCTGCATAAGTAAGGGAAGTTGACGATTGAAAAGTTAAAGTCATCACGTTTATCATAAAGCTGAACAAAATTAAATGCTAAACAAAATGTTAAATAATATATTTATATTTTTGTTATATATGTAGTAAAGAAAACTATTATATAAACATTGACAATAAATTTCACCAATAATACATGTATTACCAGAACTACTAAATCATTGTGGTAGTAAAAAGCTAATGATCAGTAACAGTTGATTCTTTTTGACAGAGGTATAGTTAGAGTTCTGATGTAGAAATTTGGACCATTACATATAGTATCCTAACGGAAATACATCAAATTAGTTTATCAATGAAATTGTATCATTTGATGAAAACATTATTATTTTACACAAAAACCGAGTAAGCATTTCTTTCAGGTAATAGTACTGTATTAATTAAATCTGTCAACATTTTATTATTTTTTTTCTGTGTGTGTGAGATAGTTGTGCGGGTCGATGATAAACCTGACCTAAGTTAGATATTTCATTTCACTCTACATCTGTTATCTAACAAAACGAAATCAAAAGCACAAGCTGCCCCCTTTGTTGACATTTTAAGGTCATTAGGTCTTTTATGCTGAATCTGACATTCCATTGTTGCTCATTTCGCGTTTTTTGTTTCTCATTTCGTGTTTTACACATTCCCAATGTTAATAGCACTTTTATTGAGTTCAGCTCACAGCTAAATCGGACGAGATTTCTTGCGAAGCACAAGCTGCCCTCTTTGAATTTGTTGATTTTTTTAATGTCATTGAATTTCATATCATTTTACTTAGTTACTTGTTTTGCATGTACTAAACTGCAATCGCATATGCATAATTCATTCATGTGGCGGTAATTAATGCAATGTTGAAAATGTTTGTTTTTTCAAGATGTTTCAAAAATCATGAACAGTTATTCTTTTCCTATGAAAGTTCGTCTATCTATACTGCTACTCCTTTAAGTTATAAAAAGATAAAAAATTAAATTAAAAAAATAGGTATTAAGAAGGCAATATTGATAGAACTTTATTCCGAACTTTAAAAAAAGATAAATTTATGAGTACGTCATTTTTTAACATTAAAAAACTATGCATTCTTTATGTCTTGTAATACCATGCTAAGCAATTGAGTGTAAAAGAATTTCTTTTCTTCTAATTAATTGACTGAATTGCATGGCGACTTCTGCAGGATGGGCAATGCGATATCATTGCCTTTGAGTACCTAAAGCATACATGCTGAGCACACATTACTACTAATCGTGAACTAATGGGTTGAAAATCTGATAGCCATCTATACTTGGCTGCGCGGGGTTGTTTTGTGTAAGGCTTGGGGTAAAAAGCTGAGTGGAGTGGAGTGGAGTGGAGTCTTGTGGAGTCATGGAGTGGAGTCTGTATTATAACAGTACAGAAAGTTTGAAAACAAAACAATTTCTCTTGCATACAATCTCGCCCCTGCAATGTCATTTCGGAAGAAACAAAAGAAATCTATTGACCTCTAAATATCAAACAGAGAATCACCTAGAAATGTTTTTAAAGCAAACACTAAGTAATACATTAACAAGATCTAAACTAATCTCAGATGACCCTGCTCACCTATCCATAACAGACAAATCTATTAAGAGGTGTTGACAGCTTTATAATATCAAACAGACAAAGATAACAACTGCACTGCGGAACTGATGACAACAATTGAATTACAACGGCACATATTTTAGGTTTTACTATTAAAGTGCAAGCTACCCCTTTGTTGATATTTGAAGGTTACTATTTTTCTCCTAATTTGTTTTACATTAATTTAACATAAACATGTGTCTCCCTTTTTCTGGTTAAATTAGGAAAAATGTTACAGAATCTAGGTCTAGAATATAGCCTACATGTATTTGTCAATTGAAAGTCTATCAAAATTAAATGTCCAGGATTAATTATAAGACATGAAAAGGAAAATATTTATTGAAATATACTAAACAGCTCGTTTCATTTTATTTTAAGTGCACGTTGTGCGTTTAAAACAATGATGCATTATTTACTCTTAAAATTTTTACCTAAACGTTTGTTTCCTGATAAGGGGGCTGTGCTATTAGTTTCACCAATATTTGAACAAAGAAAAACTTATTTTGTAGATGTGATTCAAAACAGAAATCATATGATAAGTAATACTAAAGCATTTTTAAAACACATTACCGGGATTACATCCCTACTGTTGAGTTATTGCTTTCTTTGTACTTTGCTGATCAATGTTTCACATGCAGTCTATCAACCAGTACATGTATCACTGATACAGCAGTTTGATATATACAGTGGTGAAGACTTTCTGATATAATTAATTTAATTGGAGTGTGGGAACTTTAAAAGAATAACGATGTGCTGAAATATATTTGGTTCCTCATTTTTTTTTTATAAAGACAACTCAAGCAGGATGCTGTGAAAATGATTCTGTTGATAAAATAACATAGTTTGTTACGATGGACAAAATTGTCAATGTTTTTTTTTCTTCTTTTATATCATTTCATTAAATTTGTTTTAATTTTGTTTTTGATGTTGCTAAGGCTGCCAATATTTTCCTTATTGGGTACATTATATACCTTATTACTAGTATTATCCCCTCGCAACAGAGTTGGAGGGGATATAGCAACACGCTTTTGTGTGTGTCTTTGTGAGTGTGTGTTTGTTAGTGAGTGGTGTGTTAAATGGAAGTGACGTAATTTGCATTAGGATCGATGTCGAATGTTGTCTTAACTTAAAGATATACTTTTTGCGAGGGGATACTCCGCTTTGTGGTGCCCTTGTTTAACTTAAGTGTTATTTTTAAAAAATCCTTACAACATTTACCAGGGGCATGTTTTACAAAACTTATGATTCACGACTAAGACCAAACACTTTAGATGATGTTATTTCTCATTTTGTGTAACTATTTACACATCTCCCTTTTGGGGGTGGGGTGGGGGGGTGTATCGGTAAATTGCAGGAAACACTACAGAAGCTTAAATGTAGAGTCATGGCAGTTAAAATTAACAAGAGGCCCATTGACCACAACGCTCACCTGAGTCAATATGGCCCTGCTGTTCTTCGTCAGCAGATAATTCATATGTAAAGCTTTGATCGCCTGTTATAGGCATACCCTACCCCGAGGTGCCATGTTTTGAATGAAATTGAATCTAAACTTTCTTAGGATGCTTCTGTATTCATATAACTAATTATGGCTTTGCTGTTCTTGAAAACAGAATTTTAAAGATGTCTGCCACCCTAACTGGGGGGGGGGGTCATGATTTGAACAAACTTGAATCTACACTACCTGAGGATGCTAATCATGATTAATCATGGCTTTGTTGTTCTTCAGAAGATGATTTTTAAAGATGTTTCCTATATGTGTTCTTTTGTAAAACTTTGATCCCCCGTTATGGCCCCCGTTATGGCAGGATGCCGCTTGAACAAAGAGCAAGAGCCACGAACCATCAAAAATGGCCCTGTCTCAAAAAGTAACCTGGTTTTGTCAATTGATAGTGTAGACTTTTAGCTTTTCTTTGCCGTTTTTCTTTTTTCGATATCGATTATATTTTTTGAAAAAGAGAGTTTGAAGTATGACGGTGTTTTAAAAGAAAAATGCTAGTAGAACGTCATTTTTTGAAACGTAACGTCGTAGGGCGGAAAAATTACCTTGAGCGATTTTACATATGTGACTTTGAATTAAAACTAGTATTAATTGGGATAGATATTTATTATCTTACTAATAAACTTCATAATTAATTTAAGACAATTAAGGACAGTTGGAAATTGATTTCACATCGCAGTCTTGATGGCAACTGCGTGTTTAACTGATTGAAATTTATAGATACATGTACAGTAAAAATAATCTGTGTTACTGTCTCGGAAAGTTTTCACTCTACCTGGTCCCTATGCTAATATAATTTTTAAGAAGGAACATTGTATTTCTATCCCTTGAACACATTTTTGTGCGATGCATCGCTCCTAATTACATGTAAGTATTGAGTATTGAACATCATTAAAAAAAAACAAACGACTTGCTTCAAATGACGATAGCCTGTCCAACTTAGTTTTCCGGACTTTTTCCTACACGCCTGCAAATATTAGCTGATCTTTGGAATGCGCGTCCAGGCACGAAGTTTGTTTTTCAAAGTGGCCTTGGGGAAGAGGGCAGTCAGAAAAAAAAAATAACGAGATACCTGAAATGATCTTAAAACGAATGTTTCTAAACTGAAGAACTACAATGTAATTCAATAAATGGATAGAAGTAATTGCAAAAAAAAAATTGTTTAAATGGAAATAGACTTTTAATGCGAAATTCTTAGATCCTTAACTTGCAAGTATTTTAAGATATAAAAGTTCTAAATGATTTGGAAAAAGGGAGGAAGTAAAAAGTTGGAAAGACTTGTTTCTAATCCCTTTATTCATTTAATTGTAACAATATTTTGAACGTCGTTTTCGAAACAGAGACATAGATTAATTGAAAAGGGGTGTCGCAACTTATCAGAATGGTTTATTAAGCAAACAAAACTCATCAAAACATTGTCGCCCTAAATGTGAGTTTCTTTGGAATAATATGGAATACATTTCCAAAAAAATATTCTTAAGAAAGATAAACCTGTTAAAAATCACTAATTTAAGGCTAAAGCAGAAAATAAATCAGCCCTGTTCATCATTTTATATTTATCGATATTTGCTAGAACCCCCCCCCCCCCCCACCCTTCTCTTGCAAAATATTCGAATATTTCTCTCCCAAATATCTTAATTGCAAGGAATTTGTAAAGATAGAAATCTGCGAAAATTATATGATTATTTTTCATGTAAATGTACAAAATAATTAAACTTGAGCAAATATTCGTTTTTAGCATACGTAACTATAGTGTAAAATTCCTACATTCGATTTCATTGCACATAATGGTTTTTATGGTTTATAAAAAGAGTAGAGCTGCATTTATATTGCTGATATGTGCAGGCCCGTAGGAAGCAAATTCATTTGGGGGGGGGGGGGGGCTCAGCCATACATTTTCAGTTGACAGTTGAGGAGGCACTACCAAAAATTTCCTGACAAGCAAAAAGAAAAAAAAAAGGTCATCAGACGTTTTTATTGAGGGGCACAAGCATATAGTATCTATGTTTATGATAGTAATCTATATATCGGCAAAATTATCACCCCCCTTCCGGTTCCTACGGCCATATGATGTGGGTCACAGTCATAAGTGAAAGACATGTACGGGTGTTCATTTATCCTTGTCTTATTGTCCTGCAATCAGCGCAAGATTGATTTTATTCAACAAAATCTTGCTTAAAAAGGTAACACCCTCAGAAACAATAAGAGCTGTCCCTATATTTTCTTTTCAGTTTTCTTTATGAAATAGTTTTTGTACACAGTGGTGGCGCCGCACCAGGCACCCCTCCCCTTCTCACTGAGAAAAAAAAATGAGAGGAGTAGGAAAGTATAAAGCAATTTTCAATTTCTAGATTGATTTCAATTAATAAACAATAAAGAAATTTAAATTCAAGACAACTTATGGGATTAAACTTTAAATAATTACATTAATTGCAAGTTTTGCTGTCATTAGTTTGTGACCCCCCCTTTTTTTCAACCTCAACTGGAAGTCTTGGATCTACCCCCCCCCCCCCCCCCCGATAAGTCCTTTTTACATATCATGACACTAATAATTAATTAATACTGAGGAAGGAGGTACAAGTATACTACACCAGAATAAGCTGACAATAGATTTAAAAAATATTATTATTTCATGTATTATAAAAAAAAATCTACTTCATTGGGTATAAAATAACCAGTTATAAACAACTTACGCTCATACGTTTCAAAGAATATTTTCTTGGTTTATTGTTTTGAGTTTTAAAAACATTTTAAGGAATCTCTCTCTCTCTCTCTCTCTCTCTCTCTCTCTCTCTCTCTCTCTCTCTCACTATGAGATTTCATGGATAAAACAAAACTGCATACTTACAGAAATGGTGGCAGATATAAAAAAAAACTTAAGAGTAATTTATACGTAGTGTACTTTATTTTATTTATTTCTATTCTTTATTTTGTCTAAATAGATTTAAAACCATGCACTACCCCCAACTATCTGACGATCAGAAGCATAAATTATTTACATTGTGATAGTAACAATAAAATATTTGGAGCACAGTAAAAGATGCATAAACATTTTATACTGGATTTCTAAGACATACTCTGATATTTTTTATGCATTTTTGCTCACTGGGGTGTAAGTGAATTATGTTTCACAAATGATGACAAAATCACTTATATGTACACATGCATCATCAATATCCTCTCTTCGAATTTATTAAATGCAGACATATTGAAAAATATATATGCTTTTGAAGCAGGATTGAAATTCACCCTTTTGTGTTACATGCATAAGAATCATCTCAGAGGATTTTTTAAAATATACAGTTATTATATATCGATAGCTTATATATGCTGGTACAAAAGAATATAGTTATAGTATATATGCATGTGTGTATCGATTCGGGTTTCGTCAAAACACTTGCACTTGATGAACCCGCGCCCGTGACCTAGATTCTGTTTAGCCGAAATGTAGATGATTATCCAAATGCGTTTTTTAATTCCTTTTTTTTTTTTTAAATTTTCACTTTGCACAGCAAGCTATGTTTTTATTATTTCGTTTGTTTTACAGAGGTCTAGCGTGATATCTTTGCTACATTCTCTTTTAATTTGTTTACAATTTGAGTCATGTCTGTTAATACGCACAACATTATTAAACTTGTCGCAAGAATATCAAAAATAAATAAATAAAAATAAATATATATTTAAAAAAATGCTTAAATATAAAATTGTAGGTCTTATAACAGCTTTAAAATAGCAGGCATTGTGGGGGGTGGGGGTGGGGTGGGTGTGTTAAGGGCAGTAAAGAAAACAATTTGGCGTGAATTTCTGATAATCAATAATCTGATGGTATCATCCAGTTGGGCTTAAATCATACAAATAATGACAGCATTCCAGAGCATAAAAACTTTTCAGCAACATTCCAAATAGTTTAGAGCCTTTATGACGTCATAACTGACGTATTATTAGTAACGTCATATATAATGGACCCATATGTATTCACAATAAAAAAAATGTTTTGCCAGATATTTATTTTAGAAAATGTTTATTCTTGAGGTTTTTTTCCACAATAAGCGTTTTAAACGAACAATAAATTGCTTTTTTCGCATATTTTGTGAAATTTATAATTTTTTATTGTTGTGTGAATTAAATGTTAACGATTGATTCACAAATTAGTGATTATTTGATGCATCAAAATTTAAATATAAAATCAAATTTCATATTGGCCACACCCACGAACAACAACGATAATAAGCATAAAGATTTGTATCGGCAATATCTATATCTATGGTAAGTATAAAAGTTGTTCTTGACTGTGGCCACAACTAACTTTGGAAAAATCTGTCGAAAAATCGGCATTTTTTAACGCTTTTATGACACCATCGCATGTTCCAACCGTCGCACGTGCCTAATGGCGCATTATTTAACAAAATAAGTTACGTATGGAAGATAAGTATGTTGTCCTCTAACATTTAATGTATAGGACTCTTGTTGAATCAAAACTTTATTTTTGTGAAAAACACAGGGCCAAATTTGATGGTTCGTGGCTTTAGCTCTTTGAATCTACAATACTTTGGAATGCTTCCATATCAATATGACTAATCATGGCTTTCCTGTTCTTGAAAAGATTTTTTAAAAGATTTTTCCTATATGTTCCTATGTAAAAATTTGACCCCCCATTGTGGCCCCACCCTACCCCCATGGTCATGATTTGAACAAACTTGAATCTACACTACCTGAGGATGATTCCATATCAAAATGACCAATCGAGGCTTTGTTGTTCTTGAGAAGAAGATTTTTAAGATTTTTCCTATACATTCCTATAAAACTTTGATCCCTCATTGTGGCCCCACATTATTCCTAGGGGTCATGTTGTGAACAAACTTGAATCTACACTACCTGAGGATGATTCCATATCAATATGACAAATTGTGGCTTTGTTGTTCTTGAAAAGAAGATTTTTAAAGATTTTTTCCTATATATTCCTATGTTCCTATGTAAAACTTTGATCCCCCATTGTGACCCCACCCTACCCCCAGGGGTCATGATTTGAACAAACTTGAATCTACACTATGTAATGAAGGTTTAACATAAGTTTCAACTTCTGCAGCCCCTTGGTTCTTGAGAAGAAGATCTTTAAAAGGTACCACCAAATTTTCACTAATTCTTAATTATCTCCCCTTGAAGGTGTGGCCCTTCATTTGAACAAACTTGAATCCCCTTTACCCAAGGATGCTTTGTGGCAAATTTGGTTGAAATTGGCCCAGTGGTTCTGGAGAAGAAGTCGAAAATGTGAAAAGTTTACAGACGGACGACGGACAAAATGTTATCAGAAAAGCTCACTTGAGCCTTCGGCTCAGGTGAGCTAAAAACAAAATTATTCTTGTCATTGAACACAATTCCCCCTCCTTTCCTCTCTCATTTCTGTATGCCCCAGCTATAGCTGATGTCTGTGATCACTGATCAGACTCTTGGAAACTTCCTGATTTCAGAATATTTGTTACAATTAGTCAGAAACTTGTTCATGTTGCATGAACCATATTGACAATAAAATGAATGAATGACTGAGTAAATGAAAAAACACATGACTTTCAAATGTCAACTCATCAATGGAAGACTAAATGACCAACATCCACTCCCATCCCAACAGGCGAGAAGTCTTGACAGACTTAATTAATGCACTAGAAATGCTTACTCATTTGTTGCTTGTAAAAACAAATTTGCTTTAAAATGAACTGAACTAAATATAGTGGTTTTGTTTTCGTCAGAAAAAAAGATTCTAAATTTACAGTTGGGCATAGTTTACAATTTGGAATCTTTATAAGAATTACAGTAAAAAATATAATTACACATTTAATACACAATAATTTTTTTCAAGTTCGACAGTACCGGTTCACATACATGTACGTACTTGTAACCTAATAAAAAAAATTCATCATTATTCAGGATATGTCCACTGGGTTATACTTTTAACAACAAACATGGGCTGTAGTGAAAAAAAGCATTTAACAAGGGTACCGCAAAGCGGAGCATCGCCACGCAAAGAGCATATCTATAAATCAAGACAGAATTCGACATCTTTACCGAAGCAAATTACATAAGGACAAACTTACATACACTCCCAACTCCGTTGCGAGGGGATAATAACTGATAAGACATATAAGTAACTTATTTTGCAACACATCTTTACGATCAGATAATTGAGACCAGATTCTTTAATGGACAATAAAATCTCTGGATATTTCAATCCATGGGCATCTTTGTAGCAAAACTTCTGAGACATTCTTCGAAATATGGCAAATAATGCTTATAAGACATCTTGGATCTGTTTCACAAAAGAACTTACATGTGTACGACTAAGACCAAAATATAATTTTGAGATTAACTTTTTTTTAACATTGATTTGAAAATGATTTTAATCCTTTTAAAAATTAATTTAGATAGATATTTTTATGCACGCAATTTTTAACAGAATCATTGATTTTGCAAGATTATATTATCATCTAAGGTGTTTGATCTCAGTAATAAGTTCTTTTGTTAAACATGATCCTGGTAAATGTTGCAAGGATTTTTTGAAAATAAAACTTTTAGGTAATATAGGTATATTGTACTCCCTAAGGTAAATATTGGCAGTCTCAGCAACATTAAATACAAAATAAAATAATGATATTAAAAAAAAGAATTGTAAATTTTGTCCATTGTAGCAAACCTTGTAAATTATTTTAATAACTGAATGAAGTTGACAGCATCTTGCTTGAGTCGTCTTTATAAAACAATATTAATGAGTAACCAAATATTATTTCAGCACCTCGTTATGGGGATCGACATTCTTTTAAAGTTCTCATACTCCAATTAAATCAATTCTGTCAGAAAGTCTTCATTTTTGTTTATAACAAACAGCTGCATCAATGATGCTTGCACTGGTTGATAAACTGCATATTTTAGAATTACCTAATCATATATATAATTTTTGTTCTGAGTCACACTTACAAAGCAAAAAAAATTCTTTGTTCAAATATTGGTGAAACTAATTTCAGGTAGGAATTAACACTGCCCCCTCTCCAAGAAACAAAGATAAAAATTTTAAGAGTGAATAGAGCATCATCATTTAAAATGCACAATGTGTACTTCAAAAAATAAAAAATAACTACATGAGCTGTTGAATTTATTTCGATGAATATTTTCCTTTTTATGTCTTATACTAGAAATTAATCCCTGACATGTTAGACATGTTTTGATAGACCCAATTGACAAGTACATATGTAGGCTATACAACTAGATTCTGCAGCAGATTTCCCCCAATTTTTCCAAAAAAGGTGTATGTGTATGTTAATATAAACAAAGCAAGAGGAATGAATTACAGAAAAAATAGTGACCTTCAAATATTAACAAAGAGGGTTGAATGCACTTTAAAAAGTAAAACCAAACATGGTACTTAAATGATGTGTCAATATAATTCAATTGTCATCAGTTCTGCAGTGCAGTTGTTTACTCTTTATCTGTTGACATTATAAAGCTGTCAACACCTCTTACTAGGTTTGCCTGTTTTGGATAGGCAAGCAGGGTCATATATCTGAGCTTAGTTTAGATGTTGTTAATGTATTACCAAGTCTTTGTTTTAAAAAAAGCATTTCTGTTTGACATTTAAAGGTCAAAAGTTTTTTGGTCGCACTGATTTCTTTTGTTCATTGTATCATTCTTGTTACACAAATCCAAAATGACATTGCAGGGGAGAGATTGTAATATGCAAAAGAAATTGTTTTATTCTCAAACTTTCTGTACTGTTATAATACAGACTCCACTCCATGACTCCACAAGACTCCACTCCACTCCACTCCACTCAGCTTTTTACCCCAAGCCTTTGTGTAACGTGGAATAGAGAAAGTCATTGTAAAGGATTCGTTTTTGAACTAAACTAGAATGACCTTGACTATGACAATCGCAATCATCTGGGCATAATTGATTGTCGAAAATGTCTGCTAACTAACAATTCTGTTCTTTGAAAATTTTCATAAATAATTCTGCCTATATGTGCAGTGTTTAAATATTCAATTATTAAAAATAATCACAAAAAATGTTATCATAAGAAGTTAGAAGAGATTAATACTCGAAAAACACTCGGGGAATTCCTTTTTTCTTCTTTCTACTTATCAAATGTACGATTGTCGATATGAGCCTGTTTGAAATAATGGTACACGGCCTCTACTATGTATACCTGTAGTTTTATTTCTTTTATACATGTACATTTCTCTTAATCTGTACATACACATGTACACATGTATACAAAATATAACGTGTTATAATTTCGGACAAAAAGACATGTAAAAGATAAAAATATAATCTACAGATAGATTTTGTCACTGTAATTATGGTACATGAAAAAATCTTATGTTTAAATTTTTTGTCTATCATTCTTTTATTAATTTTGCACTTGACATTTGATACTCCGCAAAGAATAAAGCTAGAAAAGGTAAATACCGGCATATAGAAAGCAATTAGAAGGTGGATATTTTTTTCTTTAATTTTTAAAATAATGTACAATATTTTTGAGTTTTAAAGTCAATAATACGTTCTATCAATATTGCTTTTCATCAGCTGTATTTTTTTCTCTCTTTTTCAACCTAAGGTTGTGTCAGTGTAGAAAGATCAACTGAAAAAGGAATAACTGTTCATTATTTTTTCACATCTTTGAAACCACATATTTAGTAAAATAATAATAACTGCCACATGAAAAGATGATGTATATGCAACTGCAGTAGAGTATATGTAAAATGTCACCAAGTTTTAAGGAGGGCAACCTGTGCTTTTTATAGATCAAGATATGGATGCTTAGAAAATGTAGAAATTATTTTAACTTAGGTCAGATTTATGACATGACCGCAATGCTATCCAATAAAAGGGTTGATTAACATCTGGAATTCACGCAGCGGAAGAGTAAACAGTAAAGTGATGAGAAACAAATCACCTATATTTCTTTCTCGCAACCACCCATTGATAAATTCATTCATTTTTCTTGAAAGCAATGTGTCCGTTTCCCTGTAATATACGCTACATGATGAATAGTGAGTTGGGAATTTAAATATTATTGGCCGTATTGATATGGCCGGCGTTCATTTACCTTGTTCCCTGGTTCATCCACGCCAAAGGTCACAGAGAACACTAAGCAAATTAGGGAAAGGAAACCAAGATAGATGACCTCTCAGTTTTGTGGACGCAAGTACTTTAAGAATGTTTCAAAAGTGTACATTTATGGACGATTCGAAACAAAAGAGACTGCTTTGTGCTGGAACTGAACTACAAATTCAAGTCCAAATCTTGAACAAAAAAGGTAAATTTACAATTTTATATATGTCACGATATATGTATTTTTTAGGCAGTATCTGCATTTGAAATCGTTCCTGATCTACAATTCCATTGCGCAGCATAAGGATATCGGAACTTGGTTACTTTCTTTAATTATTACGTGAAATAACTGAAGCTGAAATGTTAAACTTTAATCAACATTTAGGTTGCATTAAAACTATCTGCATATGCTATCAGTTACCTCTCTCACTTCCCCTAAAAAAAACGTCCATGATGGACCTAGAGGGCATCAGTAATACATGTACAATACAAATACAATACTATAGTAAGTGCATTTAACTTTTTTGATTATCTTACGATGTAGACCCATATCACGAATGAGCATTATTCTCAGAAACATGTATAAATGTATGTGTGTATATGAGTGTGTGTTGGGGGGATCTTTAGATGAATGCAGTTTTCCAAAAATTCGGAGCAGGCAGGTGCTTCTTTACTCTAGTGCGCAATATTAAACCAGTCATATCTATCATGAAATCATATATAAATGCCTAAGGCTTTGGAAAATTGAAGTTTATGAGACTTACATTTTCATCCATAGGTCGACTATGGATTGGTTCAGAATGGTTGCCAGATTTCCTTTGGAAAATGCACTCTACAATCTGTCTATTGTATCAGCCAAGAGAAAAGCATAGTAGTGGAACTTCGGTCAAAGATAGTAAAGGAGGACGCTGTTTAAATAAAGAAAGTGTAACGGGACACAAAGAAATCTTAAACCTTTAACAGAGAAAGAAAGATGTCAGAGGTTTTGTTTTGTTTTTGTATGTTTTTCTATGTTAAGAAGGTTTAATATTATGTTAACTTTAATATTTAGCTTTTCCTACTTGCATGTTATTTAGATAAAAGTATCGTTTGTAATATAAAAATAATATATTATTAATATTCTGTGATATGAAATTTACCCCGAGTCTTTTTGTCATCAAGATGTAATGTATACTTTTTCTGTAAACAATATATACAGAATTAGTTTATTTTATGAGAGGAAATTTACCTTGAAAAGTTCTGCTTTTTTCAAAAAGTAATATTTGTTTTATTCTGTGAATTATATAAACTGCATCAGTGATACTCTGGGGGGTGGGGGGTGGGGGTGGGGGGGTGGGGGTTACCCCGTAAAGTCTTGCTATCATGGAGTTGCAGTGTTTGTTCATGCGTTGAATAATATAATCTGTATTATTGATACTCTTCGGGAGGGAGGGATTTACCCCGTACATACTTGCTATTTTCAAAGTTTAATGTTTGCTTTTTCTAAGTATGATGTAAACTGTATCAGTAATATTTTTTAGAGGAAATTTACCCCGTAAATTTTTACTACCTCCAAGATATTGCAAAGCATAAATTCTGTATCAGTGATTTTCTTTGGGGGAAAATTTACCCCGTAAAGTCTTGCTATCTTAAAGATGGGTGTTTTTGCTTTGAAATACTGTATATAAACTGTATCAATGTCATTTTTAGAGGAAAATTACCTTATAGATTGTTCCCATATTATAGATTTTTGCGAATCAAAAATACTGTATTAGTGATTTTCGTTGGGGGGGAATTTACCCCGTAAAGTCTTGCTATCATCAAGATGGTTATCTTTGCTTTCAACGCTGTATATAAACTGAATCAATGTCAGTTTTGAGAGGAAATTTACCCTGTAGGGTTCTGCGATTTTCAAAGTGTAATGTTCGCTTTTTATAAGAGTAGTGAATCCTGTATCAGTGATACCTTCTTTTTTTTTGGGGGGGGGGGAAATTTACCCTATAAAGTCTTACTTTCTAAAAGATTGCATTGCGATTTCTAAAAGGCAGTTTACCCTGAAGATTTTTGCTATCTTTAAGATGTTGTGAATCATAAAAACTATATCAGTTATTTGCTTTGGGGGGAAATTTACCCCGTAAAGTATCTGAACGATGGGTGTTTTTTGCTTTTAATTACTGTATATAAACTGTATCAATATCATCTCTGAGAGGAAATTTACCCTGTAGAGTTCTGCGATTTTCAAAGTGTAATGTTCGCTTTTTCTACGTATAAGATAAACTGTATCAATAATTATTTTAAGAGGAAATTTACCCTGTAGATTTTTGTTACCACCAAGATATTGTGAAGCATAAATTCTGTATGAGTGATATTCTTTGGGGGGAAATTTTCCCTGTAAAGTCTTGCTATCTTAAATATGGGTGTTTTTGCTTTAAAATATCGTGTATAAACTGCATCAATGTCATTTTTGAGAGAAAAATTACCCCGTAGATTTTTGCCATCTTCACGATTTTTGCGAACCATAAATACTGTATTAGTGATTTTCTTTGGGGGGAAATTTACCCCGTGAAGTCTTGCTATCATCAAGATTGTTGCTTTTGCTTTCAAACATTGTATATAAACTGAATCAATGTCATTTTTGAGAGGAAATTTACCCTGTAGAGTTCTGCAATTTTCAAAATCTAATGTTCGTTTTTATAAGAGTAGTGAATACTGTATCAGCTAGTGATATTCTTTGGGGGGGGGGAGGGGGGGCTTAGGATGCCTTAGGAAAGTATATTAAAATGATGTGAAAAATAATTAGTAAAATTAATTAATTAATTATAATTCACCCTGTGACACAAATATTAGGACAAAATCTACACAGAGCAAAAAATGACTGTGCTTTGAAAAGTTTGAGAAAAAATGAGCACCAAGGAGACATATTTGGACAAGGAAGAACAGCTAAAGTGATTATCAGGAATTTATCACAGGGTCGAAATTGTTCAACTTAAACATCAACGCATTGTAGACAACATATAACACTGCAACAAGACATTACAAGATGGAATGTTGTTTCTAAGTTTCTCAGACAACTGAACATATAATTTCTTTGTTATGGCCTTTTATTTTCCTGGCTTGATATTTATTTTCTGAATGAAATGAATTTAACCACCCAAACCACTAATGACGTCAACAGAACTATGTTACCAACTTATTAAGATTTTGAACATCATTCAAAAAGCCATTTTAAAAGCTCCACCAATAAAACCTAAAAATAAAACATGCAGAGTTTTTTAACATACAGGAATTTAAAACATTTAAGTGTAAAATGATCTGTGTGTCTATGGTAAACTTTGTGCAATCACTTTTTCCATTGGTATATAAATCAAAATTTAAAAAAAAAATCATTAGTCACTCTTGGAAAGATTACTTCATTTATTTGTAAACAGAGATCATGGCCTACAAATGAACTTTGAAAATAGAGGTTATTGAATAAATGTTTTATTATCTTCTTGTAACACTTCATTAATGTGTGATATAAGCGAACCTGATTAGAATAGTTCCGACTGTTATTTGAGCATTATATGATCTGACTATTTCAATGAATATAATTTTGTCTCATTAATGATTCAGGTAAAACTAAGAGGATTGAACTATTCTTCTCTCTTATTACTAGGGATGTCAAGTTTACTCAGACAGCTTAGTCGAATAGTCGGAGGCTTTAGTCGAGCGATAGTGGAATATTCGTTGAAATTTTAATTAATTTTTCATGTCATTTTTACTATTTGTTTACAGACTGTTTGTAAAATATATAATCTACGCTATCACCATTAGACAACGAATTTCTGAATCGTTAATTATCTTAAAAAGTCGTAATGAATAGATGTATCCAATGTATTTGATTTCAAAGATAATATTTACTGAACATTTTATCTAAATACAGGATATTAAACGCTCGATTTGTCCTTTCTTGTAATGACACGCAATATTGATCTGAAGCAATTTGAAAGTGTTTTGTCAGTGACCCATGACTGGTAAACAGTTAAAGTGTATCTCTCATAAAATCATAGAGAGCTTGTGATAAATTTTAATTATGAGATTTTGTGCAAACAATAAATACAGTCTTGAAATGACTGATAATAATTTCAGAAAGAAACACCATCAAATTACGCTCATAACTGTTCTCCAATTTAGATGTATTTTCAAATATGTAACAGCTGCTTAAATATTCTTTATTAATTAATTAATTGTGGCATTACGTGAGATCTTCTGGAATTGCAGGTTGAAACTCTACAATTTGGATCTAGCAATGCAAATAATTCTTAAAAGCACACTCCATTTACAACAATAAGAGGTAGACAATCCTCTATAATCATGTATGTGATAGCAACAATTTTTTTCCGGCTCTGCACTTTTTGTGGAGAATTAACTAGGGAAGTTTTACTTGAAGATTTCGATATGTTTGATGGATGTCGGCATATAATATAATACATCATATCTGATGTTCCACTGCAAAATGCAAGTTCAGTTTCACATTACTGTGATAACGAACATTTACTGTTTTTCCAATCCAGACATCTTTTAAAATATGCCAAACTGTAAACTTTGGAGACATGTTTGCCAAACAAAAATCGATACGCTAATAATTTAATTTGAAGAATTAACTAAGACCGGTTATTAGCCTTACCCTGATTTAAACAAACGAGAACACTGATCCATTAATAAATGAGTTGGGCGGATCCAGTTTTTTTACTTTGAATTTAAGATTAGTATTAAATAGCAAATTTGTAACGAATAACCGAGTAAAATTTTTTTAGTCCGTATGATCGAACAACAGTCGAGTACTCGAGTATTCGTTGACATCTCTACTTATTACTGTAAAGTAAATCAAGCTTATGAGATCAATACGATAAAAATGAGAGCATTCCTACTGATAGTGACAGCAATATTGAGGTTTACATTAGAATTCATTAGGAATAGAAACAGTTCTAAAAAATCGTTCAATGCAATCAATTTATTTTCTTTTTTACTAAAAATTAAACTGAAGCAGATTTCAGTTTGAGATTCCACTTCATATTGTATTTTTACTTAGTAAGGTGAATCTCTTAAAACAATTAATATCATAAATATCTAGTGTCAAACACTAATTCTAGTTATTTAAATCTGATAGAAACTTTAAGATTTATGGGATATCTATCAAACAAATACATGTATACAAGTAGCGAACAGAGGCAACATTGACCTCTGAAAACAGAGGTTGGGATCGGATGCCATAGAGGAATAAGCATCCCTTGGTGACCGATCACAACCACAATGTGCTCCATGTCATGAGAGGGTAAATGGTAAAAAATCGTCGATGGTTGATTGTGTGAAAATAATGACCTAACAATTTATAAGAATATAACTTGAGTCAACATACGACTTAACAATAAATTGTATTGACTAACAAGGTCATAGTGTACACTGTGAACATTGGAGGAAACGAACAGTATTCAAGTTCAAGTCTATTCAAACAATAAATAAGGAACAGAGCAAACACGGACCTCTAAAACATCAGAAGTGGGATCAGGTGCCATGGAAGAGTGAGCACCCCTGCCGACCGGTCACACCTGCAGCTATCGGGAAAAAAAAGGAAAATTCTGTAGACAATTCAGTGTGTAAATTATGAGCTAACAGTGAGTATGAAAAACGTCAATCAGCAATCGTTTTAATGATAATTTTTTTTGCTGACAAGGTCATTGTATCTGCCAAAGAACTTGCGAAATGATGACTTTAAACGAGACCGTTGATATCCTTGTTTCATCAACTTGTAAATATCTATAGTTTGCCTCGTTTTAGAATTTTTTTTTACGTGGAACATGCTCTTAATTGCGTATCAAATCAACTGGAATATATAAACCCCATATACAGGTGATAAGGGTATATTGATATCCCTGTATTATCCACTCATTTGTCGATAGTTTGTCTCGTTTGAGAAATTGTTCGTATACAAGACATGCTCTGAGTGACAAATCAACTGGAGGATATAGACTCCATATGTAGGTGATGTGATGGTATATTTCTAAATAAATAAAAAAGTTAACTATTCTTGCAAAAGTTATATGTATGTGTCTCTGGGGCTTTGAATCATTCTAGTTGAAATATAATTTTGAAAAAAATAATTGCAAGAAGTTTTTTTTAAATTTCTATTCAGAATTAAAACACTTTGATTCTTTTTAATCATTGGATTATTTGTGAATTAAATGACAAATTTACTGAGTTATTATAAATTTGCCTTTCCATCTCCCATTCTTCTATTTCTAGTTACCCATTTTTCTTTTAATTTTATATTCGTTAAACTTTCATACCCACTTGTACCCATCATGACTTGAGCACATAGTTCGGGGGTCTTACACGTAGTTGTTTGGCCAGTAACCGAAAGGAAACTGGTTCAAATCCCGTTTTGGGCATTTGATGCTATTTGTTGTGTCATTTCCGCATTGTCTCAGTCTGTTCAGATAAATTGAGTACCAGCTTACACTGGGAGTGAACTACGATGGGCTGGTATCATCCAGGGGGAGTCAATAACCGGTGTAAAGATGAGGTCCCCATAGAATAAAGACCAGGGGTAATTTTTCGTCGACGTTAAAATATGTCTCCCGACATTCGACGTCGAAATATGACCCCTTTGCCTTTTACACATTTCTTAAGTCATCAATGTATTGATGACTTAAGAAATGTGTAGAGGCAAAGAGGTCATATTTCCTAAGTTATCAATGTACTGAAATACAAGAAATACAGAAGTTAATATGATACCCTTTATAAAACGTTAAATCATAATTTTTGAACGTTGTATTTATAGATTTCAGTTATATATTTTGGAGGGGGGGGGGCTTTGAAATTCCTTTGTGAGAATCAAATTTGTCATCCATGAGTGAACTGGAAACCCTTTGCTAGCGAAGATTTTTCGTGCTTGCAAGAAAGAAATTAATTTTGAGAGAGTAATAGGTAGATTCAAATAATCAATGCATGCAATATATGTGCATGACTAAAACAAACGCCAAATTATTGCTATCTATTTATCTGTTGTTTTTTTTCACAACGTAGATATTTTACTGATTTATTTTGTAATCACATAATAAGTTGATATGGATTAGATAGGCATTGTTTTTAGTTCTTTAAAAATTGTTCCTTCATAAATCTGCTAGATTTGCTCAAGTCTCTATGTTCTAGCGCTCTCTTTTATACTTTTTGATAATGTTAAACATTGTTGTCCTCTGCCTTCTACCATAGTTTAATGTTATATTTGACATTATCAAAAAGTATAAAAGCGATCACTAAAACATACAGACTTGAGCTATAAATTTACCTATACTTAAAAGTCTAATATTATTTATATTTCACTATGAAAAATGAAAAATTCGATTTTGGACTGGTTGACGATATTGGACTGGTCGATTAAATGGACCTCTTTGGCGGTTTTTGAAGTCAAAGTTTTCAGTGTAGGCGGGTCACATACATGGATATGGTTGTTGTACGACAGTTTTGATATCAACAAGATAAAACTATGCGGGTAAATATTGACTTTCAATATTTTATACCAAAATGAGAGGGGTGAAAAAGGCGTACAGAATGCTTATATTTTAAGATATATAAAAAATCATATTCAAATTGTGAATTTAGTATGTAGAGTGAAGTTCTTATTATTGAAATTAATGAAATTTTGATAAACAAAACTTTTCTGAGGAAAATTTTCCCGGCAAAAATTATTCCATTATTAAAATAATAATGTGATATTCGTGGGGTTCGAACTCATAGCAATAAAAATCTTTGGTATCATTTTCCTTTGAGACTTAAACGCTAACATCTACAAAACTCTTGATGAATAGTAGCATTTAAGTCATGTTTGTGATATAACCCTTGACTAAATTAACTTCAAGGTCTCTCGGATAGGTGTATTTTTAAGGTATAGTGGGTTTCTGCTTCATGGTTTTGTTTAACAAAGATGTACATTAATATTTTTACGCAAACTTTGAGGATGAACTTTCATATTTTTATAAAAGATGTTATTACGCTTTTCAAAAAGGCGTTATTATGCCTTTTATTTTTAATACATCCCTAAGGTCAATCATCTTTCATTTGTATTCAATATTAGGATATATTGACTTTCAAGTATATTCACGAATTATTGGAATCTTTTCGTCTTTGAACGTTAACTTTTTCTGGACGCAGGCTCGGGTCGTGATTTTTTTTTTCAATGGGGTGGGTGGTAATCAGTAAACAAAAATTCCATCTGAGAAACTTGTTGACACGTGATTTTCTTTCCCAAACCTGAAAATCTTTTTTTTTTTTGGGGGGGGGGGGGGGGTCCTTCCCTTCAATTCATAAACTTCATAAATATGGTTCTTCATATCAACCACTAACTTAACTCTTTAACAGGAGTTCAAGGTCATTTTCATTTTTTACTTACTTTACTCTAGGTTGGTACATAAATAACTCCGCAAATTGCGGCGAAGGGTACTGGACCCCCTACTCCCTTCTAGATCCACGCATGTGGACGTGGAGTAAATAAAAAATGGAGTTTCCGAGCACGTTCATTTCTTTTAAAAAGCCTACTTGGTTTTACGATGAGTTAAGAAATTATTTTTTTTAATATAGATATTAACCAAAGCTAAAGAAGATAACTGTGCTTTTGTGGAAAAATTACTTTTTTCAATAAAAAGAAATTGTTGGGAAAAAAGTTTTTTTTTCAGGAATTTTTAATAGGTTCTTTTTCAGTGAATGACACAAAATGTATATTGTATAGTCAATTTATAATACCTCATACTCAAAATGCAACAATCAAATGTGTATAAATGCAGGATTGTCAAAACTTAAGAGATGGTGTTAAAATGAACCCCAAATAAGGCAATCTTTCATGAAGAAATTTATTAAATTAAGTTATGTAAATACTGCATGTCAACTACCTCCCGAGTGGGTTTAACCTCCCCCCCCCCTCGTTTCTGTTCCCCCAAATCTTCATAATTTTTTTAATCAAATAATGCATCGTATGTATTAAAAAGACTTCTAAGAGCAGTAATTCTTCTTAAGGAATGGCTAAATCTTTTTGAAATCAGTAAACTCGCTTTATTTTATTTTTACACCCGAACTTACGCCTACCCATGAGTAGACGTAAAATTTGGCCTTACTTTAGTCCGGTGTAAAGATACGCTATTTAATGAAACGCAAAGCTTGGTGCTAGTACCGACTTTACGCCGGCGTAGCGCTACGACTGGGCGCACGATCTTTGATGAAACGGGCCTCTGATTACAAAATAAGGGCACTATATTTAAAAAAAAATTACATACAATACACATTTAAAGGAAGTATATATTTTTTATTATAATTTATTATATCTTTTCCTTTAACACTTTAGTAGACGACTTTGCAAAGTTCTTTGACGTGTTCATTTAGCTACAATAATCCATTTATGTCCTATAGTCTTCAATTCAGAATAAAATTGACACAAGTAAGAAGCATGAAAAGAACTGGCGTCAATAACAGTTTTCGCCCTCCTGAAAAGATAAAAGATTTTTATTGTAAACTGAAAATCAGACTGAAAAGGCTGTACTCCGAAAGTTTAAAATACTACGTTTAAATTCTTGAAACGTTATCTATAGCTAGTACCTGATGCAGGGCCGACTTGAACAGTGACAGAAACCTCGTGTGAATGTGCGCCATGGTCATCTACATCACGCAGAGATCTCTTTGACTTACATGTATTCTGAAAATGGAGAGTGATGCATCTCTGACCTATTTGATAATGTTTTCTTGTTTATTGAAGAGCTACCTACGAAATGGCCAAATAATAATTTCAGTTCTAAAATAACTAAAGGTGAAACTGAAAAAAAAAAACCAGGTTACAGAACACTTAGGAGTGCATCGGAATAGTCTAATATCATTGTGATAAGCTATGGTCAATTAGGAAACACAGTAGATCGTTACTTTTCTGGACAGCAACATTTAACTTCAAGTTGGCTAGACAATTTCAAGGTGGATATAATGTACTTGGAAAACACGCGGGTGATTGTACAAGGAAATTAATTAGGAATTTGGTATAGGAGTGATATCTTTACACATGTCTGCCTTATATCCAAAAATCGTGGTCAGCAATATGCGATAGTACAAGACTTATGTTTCACGTGTCCTTCATGCCTTTCTAATAGTATGTAGGACCCTGGCGTGCTATTATCCCCATCTTTAATCCATTGAATCCACTATAGATTAAACAGGTAACAGATTTCGCTTTTAAAGGTGATGTTAAATGTCATACTATAAACCTAAATGATACCTGTCGACAGGGTTGCTTACTTCTCCTAGGCAACTGATCCCAACTATGAAATTTCCAGGCGAATGTGTTTTATGCCTTGTTGACATATTTGTATTGTTCATGGATTTTTTGAGATGGATCACTGTTCGCTGTCTTCACCTTTTTAGCTCACCTGAGCTGAAAGCTCAAGTGAGCTTTTCTGATCACATTTTGTCCGGCGTCCGTCTGTCTGTCCGTCTGTCTGTCTGTCTGTCTGTCCGTCTGTCTGTCTGTAAACTTTTCACATTTTCGACTTCTTCTCAAGAACCACTGGGCCAATTTCTACCAAACTTGCCACAAAGTATCCTTGGGTAAAGGGGATTCAAGTTTGTTCAAATGAAGGGCCACGCCCTCTTTCAAGGGGAGATAATTAGGGTTTAGTGAAAAAATAATGGCATCATTTAAAAATCTTCTTCTCAAGAACCGTAGGGCCAGGAAAGATGAAACTCATGTGGAAGCATCCTCAGGTAGTGTAGATTCAAGTTTGTTCAAATCATGACCCCCGGGGGTAGGGCAGGGCCACAATGGAGGATCAAATTTTTACATAGAAATATATAGGAAAAATCTTTAAAAATCTTCTTGTCAAGAACAGCAAAGCCATGCTGAGTCATATTTATATGGAAGCATCCTCAGGTAGTGTAGATTCAAGTTTGTTCAAATCATGACCCCCGGGGGTAGGGCGGGGCCACAATGGAGGATCAAAGTTTTACATAGAAATATATAGGAAAAATCTTTAAAAATCTTCTTCTCAAGAACAGCAAAGCCATGATGAGCCATATTTATATGGAAGCATCCTCAGGTAGTGTAGATTCAAATTTGTTCAAACCATGACCCCTGGGAGTAGGGCAGGGCCACAATGGAGGATCAAAGTTTTACATAGAAATATATAGGAAAAATCTTTAAAAATCTTCTTCTCAAGAACAACAAAGTCATGATGAGTCATATTTATATGGAAGCATCCTCAGGTAGTGTAGATTCAAGTTTGTTCAAATCATGACCCCCGGGGGTAGGGCAGGGCCACAATGGAGGATCAAAGTTTTACATAGAAATATATAGGAAAAATCTTTAAAAAATCTTCTTCTCAAGAACAACAAAGTCATGATGAGTCATATTTATATGGAAGCATCCTCAGGTAGTGTAGATTCAAGTTTGTTCAAATCATGACCCCCGGGGGTAGGGCGGGGCCACAATGGAGGATCAAAGTTTTACATAGAAATATATAGGAAAAATCTTTAAAAATCTTCTTGTCAAGAACAGCAAAGCCATGATGAGTCATATTTATATGGAAGCATCCTCAGGTAGTGTAGATTCAAGTTTATTCAAATCATGACCCCCGGGGGTAGGGCGGGGCTGCAATGGACTATCAAAGTTGTACATAGAAATATATAGGAAAATCTTCTTCTCAGGAACAGCAAAGCCCAGATGGTATATATTTATATGGAAGCATCCACAGGTAGTGTAGATTCAAATTTATTCAAATTGTGACCCCCGGGGGTAGGGTGGGGCCACAATGAAGGATCAAAGTTTTACATAGAAATATATAGGAAAAATTTTAAAAATCTTCTTCTCAGGAACAGCAAAGCCCTGGTTGATGTATTATTATGTGGAAGCATCCTCAGGTAGTGTAGATTCTATTTTATTCAAATCATGGCCCCCATGGGTAGGATGGGGCCACAATGGAGGATCAAAGTTTTAAATAGAAATGTAAAGGAAAATATCTTCTGAAGAACTGCAAACCATGATTAGTCATTTTGATATGGAAACATGTAGAAAAAATATTTCTTCCCAAGAACAGGAAAGCTATGTTTAGTCATACTGATATGGAAGCATCCTCAGGTAGTGTAGATTCAAGTTCAAATGATGACCTCTGGGATAGGGAGGAGCCACAATGGGGGATCAAATTTTTACAAAGGAATATATGGGAATTTTTTTTAAAATCTTCTCAAGTACAACAAAGCCATTTGTTATATTGACATGGAAGCATCATCAGGTAGTTTAAAATTCAACCCCCCCCCCCTTCCCGGTAATCTTTTCAATACTGAACTGATTTGTGCTTTTGCCCAGCCAATGTGCTCAGGTGAGCGATGTGGCCCATGGGCCTCTTGTTTCATCATACTCATTTCTGTTTATTTAATTTTAGAATACGAGGGGTGATCAAAAAGTTCGCGAACTAATTGAATTACTCCCTTAAAAGAATTGAAATGAGGTTTCAGTGTTTATTAATATATTCGATCAGTGCATATTATCTATTCAAGATATATTACTAAAGTCAGGTACCCTTCACACAATTGCTCCGAAGAAAATAGTTCTATTCATGATCAGTAGATACAACATTACAACAAATGTTAAGAATAATGATGTATATTTAATACGTTAAAGAAAACAAAATTAACGTAAAAAGATTTTAAGAAAATCACTTTTCCCCAGAAAAGGAAATAAAAATTTTTCATATTCCTACGCTCTCTGCCTCCTCAGTCTTTTTCACGAAAATATATAGGTCATCCTTCGATTGATAGTGATAAATCTTTTCACCAATAATATAACTGTCATGATTATTGTTCGTTAATTGCCGTATATTTTCTTTTGAGTGAGAATGTTAATCATTAACTGTGTGTGTTTTTTCTTCTCTTTTTTAAAATAATGGAATGGTTATTATGGTTAAACACCTACAATCGT
The DNA here is from genome assembly GCF_033153115.1 of Saccostrea echinata. Classification (NCBI taxonomy): domain Eukaryota; kingdom Metazoa; phylum Mollusca; class Bivalvia; order Ostreida; family Ostreidae; genus Saccostrea; species Saccostrea echinata. The sequence continues at coordinate 14,009,247 of NW_026889777.1, forward strand.
AACTTCTCGGCAAAGCAACGTGATTTGCCGAGCTCGTCGGATAGGATCTTCGCACGTGTGTAAACCTAGTCTATTTGATCTTGCAAGCACAGGTATGTGTACCGTTCGCTAGTGACGCTTAGATCATGTAGACTGGGTATCAGTATTTGCTACGGACATGAAGAAGAACTATACACCAGTTTCATAACAAGTGCAGGAGTTTTTACTCAAGCCCTAGACTGGGTTAGAGGGACTGAGTTATCTAAAACGATGCTAGGTCATTGATCTACTCAGTTTAAAAACACGAAAATATACTATTTTTGTAATTAAAAACATTTCTAGAAACAAAATGAAGTTTATCTTCAAAACGTCTCTATATTCAAAATCTATATAAAGTGTTAAATGTCGGATTTTATTCCAAGACGAAGGAATGTTCACAGCCCCAACCGATCTTGCGCTTTCCTTTGCGTTTAACAACGGCCGTCAATGCATCTCTAGACGAGTTCATTGATTACTCTTGTTGACCCATAAATATGTACATGCAGTTTCCTTAGTACATGCATATTTTATTCAACAAAAGATGTTGAAACTCAGTAGTCTAAATATTATGTCATTTTAGGATATTTATGGCCATTGTATAGTTGACTTTCTACAGCTTGAGTATCTCTGACGTTTTATCAGTAAATAGTTTTTTTTTTAATTAGAAATCATCTGAGCACAATGAAAATTCGAATAAATTAAAAGCCGAATATCTTGGATAAGGGGTAACCCATATCTATTCTTGTTATCTTTTAAAGTGGTCCTCTCCGATTTTAATGCACATCTGCCATTGTTCTGCCCATGCGCGAATCACGTGATCAAGGCGGCCTCGTGACATGCTCCGTAGCGGTCTGTTCACAGAAACTAAAAAATTTTCCGAGTCTTGTTTCTTACCATGCAAGTTAATTTTTATAATAAGAACAGTCCATCTGTTAGAAATTGCCAAATCTCGGCAATAGGATAGGTGGACAAGGATATCCCTTCCCTGAATTAACATGGTGACCATCACAACCCGAGTCCTCTGTATTAGGAGCGTCGTTTATCCAATGTGGATACAGTATGGGTGCCTTCTCTTTATCATATCTCATATGTTTAAAGTCTAAAGTAAACGATATTTTAGGGATTTAATAATTATATTATTGTTAAGAAATTCAACTATTTTTCCAATCGTAACTTGGCGATGTTTCATAACAAATTGCTCAACTACGGACACATCTTTCCCCCGACTTGCTTTCGCTGGGCAACAGAACAAACATTCTTTTTAACCATCTCCCTGCCTTCACTAAAATAATCAATCTAATTAATGATTGAACTTCTGTAAAGTCTATCGACTTCATAAACTTTGTACAAATTATCATATTCTACTGCAAAGGAATTTAAAAGATATAACGTTAAACTTTACAGCCGTTCGTTTCTCGAGTACGACTGAGTCAACCATTTTTTGTCACGTCACCTACATATTGACGTCATTTTCACTTTGTGACGTCACAAACAAGGAGAAAAACATTATTTAACATCTGTTATTTATGGAACATGTGTATGACTATACGTGTACCAAATTTCATGCTGATCTGAATTATGGTTTTGTAAATTTTGAGGTAGTTCGCGAACTTTTTGATCACCCCTCGTACATGTATGTATAATGATAAAATATACCAGATCACAATTGTATGAAGTCTTGCTGCATATTCTAACATTACAGACGAAGGACACGTAACCACTCCCACCTGCGAAATGGAAGGAATAGACAGGTGCTCTAACACTACTCTGGCCGTGACCCACAGAAGTAAACATCTCCATCAGATATGGTTCTAATATACATCTACAAAATATTTCATTTTTTGAGCTATATGTTTTATCGCGATTCCCCGTTCTATAATGGTAGGCCTTCGTTTTAGTTAAAGTACCAGTTCCACTTCATTGTTTCCTCAAATGTAGCACAATTTCTGCAGAGTTTGAATTGCCATGCTATCTTAGTTATTTGAAATAGGGCATGGGTCATTTAAAAGTTATACAATTACTAATTTTGAAGTTGTTATCAGTGTGATATACCTATATGATTTATGATAGCTGTAAAATGTCTTTTCACAAAAGCATCATTACATTTTAATTTTTCAGCCCCTCAAACAGGTATACCACAAAACAGCATTTTTATAAACATGATCAATACAAGCACTCTTCCTGAAAAGCTAAGGAAAAATAAAAGTTATATAAAACATTCACATATGGTGCTGATTACAAGTCATTCAAATTATTACCCCAGAAGAGGTAACTTTGTAACATTAGCTGGAGTCAAAGGCCTGTATAGGAATATATAACGTCTTTTTTTAAAAAGATGATATAGAATCCGATTTATGAATGAAATCCTTAAGCATGGAAACAAAAACCACAAAAGGTAAGAAAGAAGTCAAAACGATTAGGATAAATTACTTAACTTTATTAGATCCCTACTGGTGAAACCGGAGGGGACTATATGTATCCTCGTCGTCTGTCCTTCTGTCTGTCTGTCTGTCTGTCCATCTGTCTATCCCTCTTGGTTTTTCGCACCTTTTTCCAGAAATTTGCAGAAATTGAGCTAAGATATTGAGACACTGAGCTACTTTTTGGTGTATGAGTGAACCGTGATGAGTTACAAATCTAGTTTGCATTTCGTTCTGCTTAGGCCATCATTAAAAATATCTTTGTTTCCCCTAACCCGACCCAAAAATCTCAAGTTGGGTAAGTAGGTAGGTATTTTTTTTTTTCTGACAGCAGTTTTGAAAGTACATTCTGAAAAATTGAATAATATCTTTATAAATAAGAAAGAAGAACAGAAACCGAGTTTTAAACCGAATATCATACAAATGAAGCAACATGTATGGTAAATTAATTCACAAATATTTTTCATCTGAACTTGTGAAATATTTCAGGCCAGCGTAATTTTATTGAAATCGAATATTTACAAAAACACAAGATTCGCAAATATTCAACCATCGGACATCCGAGTGTATTTTTCAAACCTACTATCATCGTCGAGTACTTACACAGACAAAATGACAAAGGTCTCGCGTGGTGCAGTGATTCTAGTGTTTCGTTTTGGAGTGGCGACGTAATTCAGGAGCTTATTCTAAGTCACAGGTCTCGAAGAGGGACGTGGAGACTGGTCAGTCGAATAAGACCGTAAAAAACGCAGGTCCAGTGTCGCAGTATACATGTAGATTTTTGCACGAAAAAGATCCCTTATTGATGCTTAATGATCAATGGCCATAAGTGCCGAGTAAAAGTCTAAATTAGTAGCCTCCACCGGCCCAACAATTTTAAAGGTATTTTGAAGCAAAGAAACAACCTGTTTTCAAGGGCAAAACTAAAGAAAAATACACTGGACATATCAGGAAGCCGTACCATAAGCAAATTTTAAAGATTTCAACACTAATTGGAAAGAGTGTATAAACAATATTTAAATCAATCAAACCATATCTAAAATGATTCAAGTTTCATATATCTAATGTTAAAGTCACGAAGTTAATACCCCATAGATAAAAGGAATGACGAGACGACATCAGAATTATATTTATGAAGATGAAATAATCATACAAAGACATATTTACAACTCCTATGGTCCTATATAGTAAAAATAGGACTTTATGAACTATGAACTGTTTATTAGATCGAAACGAATGAATTGCAGTGAAATTTATTGATATGCATACACAAGATGGGTCACTCATCTGCTCATGAGGCAGAACTAACCCTCTGTGGCCACGTGTTGTGGGCACCAATTGAGAGTAAAACAAAAGCAACCGTTCTGATAAAAAACGAATTTTGATGAAATTTTATTTCATAAAGTTGATAAGCAATAAAAAAAAAATATTTAAACAATCTTATTGAAAAAAAACTTTTCAGTCGGCACGATTTAAGTGGGTCGGTCGCGTTAGGGGAAACAAAGGTATATTTTATTTTATATATTTAGATGATTTTTAACGGAATTACGGCCTTTTTAATTTTTAAGGATTTTGCAATAGAATGTGCAAGCGTTTGAGTAATTTCCTTTTGGTATTACAAATGGCAAGGTTGAACTGTGTAACCATGACTAATGGTATTTTTGAATTGCTGTAACCTTTCGTTTTAGGGCTTAAATAGCTTTTTTTAAGATCGAAAATAGTATGCTTTCATCAAGTATTAAAATATAACGAAGGCCGGATAGGCTCATTTTTGAAAAGATAAAAAAAAATATTTAACTCGTTATAACGAGATAATTATCACGTAATAACGATTTATTATCTCGTTATAACGATTAAGTATTTCGTTATAACGAGTTAGTATCTCGTTATAACGAGTTAGTATCTCGTTATAACGAGTTAGTCATTTCGTTATAACGAGATAATATCTCGCTATAACGAGTTAGTTATCTCGTTATAACGAGTTAATTATTTCGTCATAACGAGAAAACCAACTCGTTATAGCGAGATTACTAACTCGTTATAACGAGATACTAAATCGTTATAACGAGATAATTATCTCGTTATAACGAGTTACTAACTCGTAATAGCGAAATTACTAACTCATTATAACGAGATAATTAACTCGTTATAACGAGATACTAACTCATTATAACAAGATAACTATCTCGATATAACGAGTTAATTTTTTTCATCTTGTCGAAAATAAGCCTATCCGGCTTTCGTAAAATATAGTTATGGATGGTATGAAATTTTTTAATAATTGAAGAAATGAAAAAAAAATTACCAAAATTTAAAAAAAAATAATAAACAAGAATAAACTAATAAAACATGAATCTCATTAAAGTTGGACGCATTTCGTAGATCGTACAGCTGTAGATCACAATAGCATTAAAGGTGCGTTATGCAGTTGGGTATGGAAATCTTCATTTCTTTCATTTTTACCTCATTTATCTGTTTAAAATTATTTTTATTGTTTAAAAAACATTTTTTACTTCAAAAAATCAAAAATCAACTTACCCAGAATGGTGGATATTGAAAAGTTCAATTCTTTTATTAGAGTCCCAATAGTTATAGCCATCCTGGGCAGAACAGTTCTCTGGGCGAATAATATAGCGGGGATCTACAAATTTACAGATCTCACAAGTAACTTTCTGTTATTAAACAAAAATTGGATAGGTAAAGATTTTAAATAAAGTTTTACTCTTATTTTAAAATTAACACGTGTAAATTAATTTTTTATCTCTTTTGAAGTCATCATTTTGCAAGTTCTATGGTCGATACAATGACCTTATCAGCAAATAGCAAATACGATCTATCATTAGGTCAAATGCTGACTGACGTTTTTCAAACCAATTGTTAGGTCATTATATACACACTGAAATTTCAACGGATTCTCCTGTTTACCCGATCATGACAAGGAACCGGTCGACAGCGGATGCTCACTCCTCCATAGGACTTGATTCCACCTGTGACGGTACATATTGTCGTTTTGTACATATTGTCGTCGGCGACAATATGCACACTACACATATTGTCGTCCATCGGTACATACTGTCGCCGGCTGAAAAGTAACACATGCACATATTGTCGCTGGCGACATTATGTGCCTCACCCTTACTGTACATATTGTCGTCCCACAGGTATTTTTGCTTAAAGATTTCTTTTGTTGTTGTTGTTTTTTTTTTTTTTTGGTAGTTTTGTGAATGTAATTGGTGTGTATATCACACTGATATGTCTCGTATGTTATTTCATGCAGCGTGATTGTGACGGTACATTTTGTCGTCCTGTTCATATTGTCGCCGACGAAAATGTGTACGTACCCTCACTGCGCATATTGTCGTCCATCAGAACATATGTTTGTCACATGACAATGCACAGCAATACTCCATATAGATATGGCCAGAGAAACCAAAAACTTCAAAAATTGTCATATACACTTAATTTGATCGTCAAAATACGGCTGAAATATTGCCAAATCGGTGTTAAACAACAATAATCAATCAATCAATCCATATAAATATGACTAATCATTGCTTTGCTGTTTTTGAGAAAATGTTTTTAAAGAAATTTCCCATGTATTCCTATGTAAAGCTTTGATCGCCCATTATTGCCCAACCCTAGGCCCGATTTGAAGATACTTGAATCTGCGCTACCTGAGGATGCTTTCATATAAACATCACTAATCACGGGCCTTCTGTTGTTCTCAGTGGTGGATCCAAAAATTTCAGACCGAAAAGAGGGGGGGGGGCTTTCGGGCGGTTCAGAATTTTTTTGAGAAGCAAAAATAATTAAAAAGTCATTTGTAAACTGAGTTACTGTAGACGTTAAGTAAATTGTTTAATTATGAAATTTTACCTGTGGACTAAATTGAGAGTATATACGAATTACACAAACATAATTTACCAAAGCAGAAAAAAAAATCAAACCACAGGGCGGGGGGGGGGGGGGATGCGCCGTTGCTATATTTGTATGGTTTTTGAGAAGAATGTTAAAGATTTTCTGTATATATTCCTATGTAAAACTTTGGTCACCCATTGTGGCCCCAACCTATCCCTGGGGTCATGATTTGAACAAAATTTATTTTGTTTTTGTTTGTTTATTGTTATAATGTCCGTCTCGAGAATTTTTCATTCGTATGTAGACGTCACCACTTGCCGGTGGAGGGTTGCAAATTTAGACCTATACTTGGCATTTAGGGTCATTGAGCAGTGAGGGATCTTTTTCGTGCCAGCATTTCAAAATTGATCATACGCTATGTAACGAAGCTTTCACATTAAGTATTCTCTTCTGATCCAACACTTCTTGGGGGAAAAAATTGAAACAATTTTCTCTAAATATTCTTTGAAAAACTTTGATCACCTGTTGTAGCTACACCTTTTCCCAGAGGGACATGATCTGAATATAACTGAATCTACACTTCATAATGAAGCTTTCACATAAGTTTCATCATTTCTGACACAGTAGTTCTTGAGAAGATTTTTAAAAGATGTCACTAAATTTTCACTATTTTTTAACTACTTCCCTTGAAAGAGGGTATGGCCCTTCATTGGAACGAACTTGAATCCCCTTTACAAGTTTGGTTGAAATTGACCCAGTAGTTCTTGAGAGTAAGCTTGAAATTGGAAAAAGTTTACAGAAAGAGGGGAGGTCAGACAAAGTGTGATCAGAAAAGCTCACTTGAACTTCGAGTTCAGGTGATCTGAAAATGTCAACCCAAACACCAATTATTTCGGCACATGATTGTATATAAGAAAAACGCAAAAAATACTTTCCAAAAAATCATTACTTCTGAACAAAAAACTAATACATGTATTCAATGTCCAAGTATATATTACAAGAAAAAAAGAATAGGGTGATTTATCAGATATCTCAAGAATTACGGTACCTTGACATATCATAGTGATGTACATCAATCCTGGACACAATTTTTTTTATCAAAAAGTTTTCTCCCTACAGTATTGCGAGTAATGCTGTCTGTTTCCCTTCGTGTGTGTGTTTCTCAATCTCTCTTTCCTTTCTCATGTAAATATTCGTCAAAACAATATATCGACGACAATATATGCCGACCTTGACTGTACATATTGTCGCCGACGACAAAATGTGCTGGTGCTTGACTGTACATTTTGTCGTCCATTATGCAGGAGGAAAATAATGTTCGTCTCGAACATATTGTCGCCGGCGACAATATGTACTGATGGACAATAATATGTGTAGTGAGGATAGGTGCATATTGTCGCCGACGACAATATGTACAAAAAGACAATATGTACCGTCACACCCCCTTTTATGTTTTGAGGCCCGTGTTTGCTCTGCTCCCGATTGTTTTCTTTAAATGGACTCTGAGCTTGAATACTGTTCGTTATCTCTATATTTAATCTAAAGCATGTGCACAATAGATTAAAGGAAACACATTTTTCCCTCTCATTTTTATGCAGCAAAGAAATTAAAAAAGGATTTACGTATTTTTTTCCTATCCGAATGATATTCTTTAAAAACTATAGAATACCAACAATACTTTTAGTTGAAGTTCTAGATTTGTGACTTTCAGGACTCTGTAAGGCATCCACATTATACATGTAAAAACACCTCTGACATTCATTCTTAAATATGTAGTTGAACAAACAGCAACAATTTATTCAAAAAACACCAATTTCTATTTAACCCAACGCGTAACCTTTTGCAATGGATGTGGTGCATGTAAATAGAGGAGAAGTTTCTTTATAAAAAACAATATAGTTAAATATAGTTTACTATAGTATCAAAATTTTACTATAGTAAGCCAAAGTATTTTTACTAGGGATTTCAAATTGTTATATTTTATGTTCTCCTATTCAAACATGCACATTTTTTGATATATAAAATGGAATTGTTTGTATATGCACATATTATTTACAAATTGTAAATCAATGTGATCGAATATAAGAGATTTTAAGCTTTGAAATCTCAAAAATAGTTCAAAATTAAAGTTCTATAGTAAATCAAAGTATCAAAGCTTTTGCTTTAGCTAACTATAGTTAACGACAGTAAATGCTTTGTTAGGGCAGTCTTACTGGAGCATTGATTTGGTATTAGGAAAATTAAGAAATACCGGTAATTGTTCTCTGTCTTATAGACACTCTTAAAATTAAGAAATGCATACTTTTGGTATATATTTTCTTTTTAATATTAAGGCTATATTGAATTCTTGATTATAAAGGTAATTTTTTCTGGCGAATTGTTCTAATAAGATTAAATCTACATCCATTCTGAATTATCTTAAATCAGGAAAAATAAATATTTCATTTGTACTCACCATTAGAAGAAAGGAGAAGATACATCAGTTGTCCGGTATGTGTGTAGTAAATGTCGTTTCCACCACTGCTGGTTAAACGTAAACTCGGATAACTGTAGTAACCAGCTCTCAAATGTCTGTATGAAAGTGTAGGCGGAACGACACTTGGACTAAGGTGTGGAATGAATTTTATATATATATATATATATATGTGGATTTTATTTTACTCCTTTACCAAGGAAAAATATTTTATTATATAAATAAAAATAATGGGACAATCTCTAAAACTTAACAAAACCGAAAATAATACCAAATAACGAAGTATTGATTTGATAGACTAGGAAGTCATGTATATTTGCGAAGTTACCGTGTCTAAAAAAATTCTCAGAAGGAGGGAGGGGGGGGGGGTCACCAACCATTTGTCAGGTGCCTTTGATCTTACTTGGATATTTCTTGTATCCCAGCAGACACTCTATACAATTTTCCGTTGGTATGTATACCGTCACAGATCAAACGGAACTCATGGTGATCTTTTCCTCCCACAATCCCGCCGTGTGTCCCATGTGATACAGCAATGTCAACCTCACCGAAATAATCAGAAGTGCTAGACTGGTACCAATAATTCTGGGTAGTACTGTAGTACCATGGGTATGAGGCTGAAGTTTGGTACCAATTGTGAGTAGGGTATCCATGATTATATCCCCAGTAGTCGTAGGTCTACAAATATTGACTTTTTCAATCAACCGATTATATTAAAATTAGACCCTATAATTAAAAAATAAATCCATGAACCTTATTATACAAAAGTTCTATTATGATATTGTGAGAAATATACTTTGATGAGTTATTCATTGCAAAATTTGTAAGAATTAGACAAACTTTCATATTTGCCGTATTTTTTTTTTTTTAATTTTGTAAAATAAAATGAGAATTTATATATTTTAGACCCATGAAAACACTTCGAATCGTGCAAAAGTAAGCAAACAATAGCTACATTTCTTTCAAATCCCAATCTACATATAGATAAGCACAACATATCTCTTTTCTACGTGATAAGATACTAAGAATGAACGAAACAAATGAAAAACTGACAATTAGCTTTTCATTTTGAAAGATCCCGTCATAACAATGATGACGACATGTTATTCTGCCTAAAACATTTATATATAACCCAGAAGTGTTTTAAAATTTACTTTACAATACCCCCTTCACTTGAAAAGGGGAGGATACATGTATATAGTGATGGGAGTATCTGTCCTTCCCTACGTCCGTGACAAAGGCACTTGTTTTGATAATAAATTTTTAACCCATAGTATAATAATTATGCTATAAGACAAGGTAAAAAATTTATTATCGAAACAAGTGCCTGTGGTCCGTGACACTAGGAGGTACCCACCTCTTATCCGCAACTCCTCCTATATATACCACTGAATAAAATTTAATAAAACTTTCACAGAATCTTTATAAGATAGTGCCATATTGCACCTTCTATTTTTCGTTTCGATCGGATAGATATTTATGGTTCTCCTTAGCAAAACATGAACTTTACCATTATACTCCTATGAGACTGGGGTATCATTTTGTGAGCTCAGTGTTCAAAGTATCTCTAGTTTCAACTAAATAGTATCTCGTCTCAGAATAATTACCTTGCACATAGAAGGAATGTTATACACCCCTGGAGAAGTCAGATAAACTGTACAGCCTGTACTTATAACGGTGACAGTGTAGCCATCCGGAACACCTCTGACGTCTATACTTCCATCGGAGGAACAATCTCAGGAAAAAGAAAATATGATCCATACTCATAAAATACCAATACACAAGATGAGAAATTTATTTTTGAAATGTTTGTGAACTTAGAAGCATATTATATATGTTAAAGACTTAAAGGCAGTAGTTTTATATATATGTGTACCAGTCATTATTATCACAAACAAATAATTCAGCAATACAATCTATCACTAAGTCAGATGCTGACTGACGTATTTCATACTCATTGTTAGGCCATTATTTACACACTGAATTATCGACGGATTTTTACGTTATTTCCCGATCATGACAAGGTGCACACAGCAGGTGAGACCGGTCGGCAGGATGCTCACTCCTCCATGGCACCTGATCCCACCTTTGATGTCTTAAAGGCCCGTATGATTTGTATTGTTTGAATGGAATTTTGAGCTTAAACACTGTTCGTTATCTTCATATATTTCATAACTATTTTTGAATAGATGACGTACATGTGTTTTGAAAGTACATGTAGGTGGTACTGTTTAAGGGCATTACATGTAAGTTAAGCCATATTTATGCTTTTGATATAATAATGAAATCAAGAACTTAAGATAAACAGATAATCACTGAGTACTTAATTTCTAAAATTACATGTATTAAAACCACTGATAGCGTTCCAAACGAAGAAGAAATAATTGAAAAAATTACACACATTGGAATATAATAAGTAAATCAACCATATAGAAAACATTATCCTGACTTCTACCATTGATCTGTTTTCTGATATTTTTTTTTTTTTTTTTTTTTTTACATTTTACAGCATTTGGAAACTTAAATAATGGTGATGAAACTCTCAATTACAAATAAAATTCTTAGCCACTGTATTAAGTATTCTTACCATAACTCAATAGACTTCTTAATTGTTCTGTATTGTATTGAACTGCAAGACTTTGTTGGAGAAAAATCTGTCAAAAATAAGCCAAGGTAAAAACTCTCTACTGCATATACTATTCTTATTAAGGAGGTTGGATCCTGACATCAAAAGTAATGAGAATTTTTAATCAAATATATTTTTAGAATTTATACACATAGCTTAATTAAAAATCAAAACAAAAAATTGGGGTCAATGCGCTTCTTTTGGCGCTACAGAGCATTTAGTTTGACCTTTTTGCACTCTAAAAACGTCTTACACATAAATCATTTTTTAAAGTTTTTCCTCCGATATTTTTTATTCAAATAAGTTAAGGGAACAAACACAGTTTTATTTCATCTTGAATAGACCCATTAAAATTTTTGACAATGAAATTTTTTTTTAATTACTCCGCACATTCAATTATTTGACCTTTTTGCACTCAAAAAATTTCATTTTGCTAGCATTACAAATTTAACAAGCAAAAAACTCATTTAAAAGTAATGACATTTTACTGAATTTAAGAAGAATGGTTAAAAGTATCGTGTATATTCAGAAAAGAAAGTTAAAAGTGGGGGTCTGTTATGTGAATTTTTAGATATTACTAAAATAGTGCTAACATTGAGCTTAAATTAGGGCTTTTTTTTCTTGATTTTCATAATATATTTGATTTATTTATCAAATATGATGATTGAATTCATGACAGTTTATTAAATATATAATTTAGGACCAGTATAAAACAGTTCACTGCACAAAATAATTCTGTGTGCAGATTGCATGTAAAAATAGGAATCCAAACTTAACATACTTTAAATACTTCGAAAGAGAAAAAATGATCATTTTCTTCTTAAAAAAACCTTCCGCCACAAAATATAGTTCCTCACTTAAAGCTTTTGGTATGGAATTTAATCATGGAGTTTTAACTGAATATAGTTTATTTGGCATTGTAGAATCCATTTTTATTGTAAGAATTAAAACATTAAGTAGATTTTTTTAAATATAGGTTGAAATAAAAATCTGCTCAAAAGCTCAGGAGCGAACCTCGTTAAGCAAGATATCAGTTTTTGGTCTGGAGAATGATACAGGTTTTTGGGGAATGGTAATCAATAGAATTTTTTTTTTTACAAAGTATTGAAGATCTTTCTCCTTGACCTGAGTACACATTGCTTATAACAATTATTTTTACAATATTACATGATATTATTATTAGTCACTCTAACCAGCGTCTGTGTACGGAAGCGTAAAGGGCTCTACACTTGTTGTGTTATAACTTGTATATTGTCTTATATTTTATTGTCTTGTCAACATATAAAGTGTAATAACTCCTTATTTATACATATATTTTGAATTGTATTTAGATATTTTTTACATAATTTAAGGCACCTTCTTTTATTTGATTGATTTCATTGCTATAAGTTTTATCGACTTAAAAAATATTGATTTTAAGATATTGATCAGAGCAAGATACTTAATCCTATTAATAAAGTAATGTCGATATGTAAAAATAAATATGTAGTTATATCGATATAAAGATATGAATATTTCCGAGAAAAAGTGAGAAAATATTATTGTTGAATTAACTTCGCGGGGATGGGAATTCGTATGAATCTTCACTAGTACTTCACTCGGGATTCAGTGAAAGCTCCTGTACCATGTATTTGCTATCGTATTCGATTATAGGATGATACATATTCAAAAATATTTTTAAAAAGGAGATGGAGAGAAATAAACAGTTAGATCATAGGCATAGTCAGAGGGTGTTATTTATTGTACTATAACCACTTTTGAAGAGGGGGAGAGGCAAGAGTATCTTTGTGCCCCTTCTGAAGCTTTTTTTAACCCTGAGTAGAGATCCGCGAAAATAACCCAATAATAAAGAAATTACTCGCAGTTGGATAATTAAATCTCTGATTTTTTTCCTTGTGATATAATTTATTTGGCTGACCCCACCCGTTCCCTCTTTTAATTGGCAGCAATGAAGCACAGATTATTTTAGATTATTTTAAGTAATTAGAAGTTACACTTAGATCTGATGTGCTGATAGTTAATTTTTATCTGATATATATATATATATTTTACCATGAGTCACTGCTTAATTTTTTGAGTTCGGGGTACTATGTTAACCACAGAATGATAAAACATTAAGTATTTACAGAGTACATAACCTGTGTCACTTTCATAATATTTTACATTCTACTTTCGCTTCATCCACAAATAGGACAAGTACTAAAAGTATTTATGTATGGAACATAGAAACGATGGGAAAGGGGTAGCTGTCCTTAATTTTTTTAAGTCACAGCATATTTGTTATGCATACTTTTTTTATTTCAAAGAGAGCTGGACGATTTTTATTTATTAATAAGAAAAATATCAAATTATTACTAGACATGCATATACTAGTACATTTCATTTCTCATAAATCAGAATGATTTGATTATAATTGATATTTACTTCAAGGGGGGAGGCCAACTAATCACCTTCCTCTCACCCCCTTCTTCTTTAATTTGTTTTTCTCTATAACTATACAACAAATATTTAACACTTTACACATGACACCGTGACATTGTGCATGTGCCATCAATAAATCTGAGAGATGTGACGTTTCATTAAAATTCCCGCTCCCGCGAAGTTAGCTGGAGAACAATATTTTCAAATTTTCCCCCTAGAAATACTAGCATATTTATATCAATTTAACTCTTATGCATATAATTTTATTGTGTGTGTCGAAATAACTACATCGATATCTTTAATTTTCATGCTTAAATCAATATTTTTCATATCGATATTTTTTTAAGTTGATATAACTTTTAGCAGTAAAATCCATCACACAGAAAAGACGCTTTAAATTATAGGAAAATACCCAGATACAAAACAACATATGAATAAAAATAAGAAGTCATAACAGATTATATATTGATAAGACAATAAAAAGTAAGACAATGTACACAAATATAACACAACAAGTGTAGAGACCTTTACGCTTCCGTACCCTGTGAGTAGGTTCTCAGAGAACATAATGATTGTACATGCTGCAATGTATAAGACTGTGTTATCTATTCATTGACATATTTTTGAAATAATTATTATTTAGAAGCTTAACAGATCATACTGAAAACTGAGAGTAAGTTGAATGTTGAATACCCTTATAAATCACATCAAATACACAATCAGACTTTCCCAAAATGTAACAAGTATTTAATTGGTCATGAGTAAAAAGCACAGGATTCTTACCGCCAAAAGGAAACACATTAGCATCATTGTTGTATGGTTCTACACCGTGAGCTCGAATTTACTGATCTGCAGGTGCGTGATATTTTAACCTTTTTTTTGCAACGACAAGTTGAGTAAACAATATGATATATAATTAACTGTTTATAATTCAGGAGATTAAAAAATCTTATCTTCTATTTGCGACAGACGTTATTTTACGTAAGAAAGAATGGTTATAATAGAATGTACTCAGGAGTACTCTACGACAACATATGCTCTTTTTTTTTAGATTCGTTATTATCATGTGGTGATTAACGTTAACTGGGATACATCTGTAGCCTTTAGTGACTAAACGATTTATCACTTTTTACCTGTCATTTTCGAGATGTTATCGTTACGTATATTTCTTAATTGTCTGAAGACCCGTTTTAAACAATTTTTCTCGATTTTTTCCCAAGCACTTATATTGATCAACATTCGAGATCAAAAAAGGTCTTTGTTTCTAGTTTTGCATACCCAAAAAAATGTTTCAAGACACATTATTGACAAATCACAATGACCGTTTTGTTTCCAGAAATATTTAGTTATTTGGGTACATATATACTTCTTGTATTCTGGCATATCTAATGGTTTTGGATACATTATTATTTTTAAAAAATCCATTTTATCTGTATATTTTGTCTTTGAATTTTTCAACTTGTTATAGGTTTTTACAAAACAACTATATAATTTGGTTGTCACCACATGTTTAAATTTGTAAGTAACAAATACACAAAACTATATAAGAATCAATAAGTCTACATACTCTGAATATTATTTCAGTATTTACATTGTGAGGATATATTATGGTTAAAGAAATTTACATTAGGCCAAATAAAAAAAATATGTGTGGTTCCGGTTACCCGACCTTCCCTATTTTATACCCCTGACCCTAAACTTTTTTTGGCAATTTTCATATTTTTTCCGGAATTTCCCCCGATTTCCATCAATGGCTCCAGTTTAAGTTTTAGTTTCAGCATGTATGTTAAAATCGCGTATTAAAAGATTGAGAGGCAATATGAAAACCATCTATCCTTCTGTGTTCAATAATCCAGAAGTGAAAAAAGAATTAGATAGATTACATGATCAGCACGTACCTGCTGACAAAGCAGGTAACAACATCGTCTTTGTTTGTAAGGCTCATTATATTAAATGTATTTTAGAGGAACTTGGATTTAATTCTACAAGTGGAAATCCAACTTATACTCATAGTTCCCTTTCTAAGGAAGAAATTCTTCAAAATCATATGTCAGTTTTGAATATTTTTAATATTCCAAACAACCAAAATGAATTCGAATTACTATATTTATATTGGATTCCGAAACTTCATAAAAATCCTTACAAACAAAGATACATAGCGGGTTCCAGTAAATGTTCAACCAAGCCTCTATCTTTACTCCTCACTAAGATATTAACAGTGGTGAAAGAGAAACTTCAAGAGTACTGTGCAACAATATATTCGAGAAGTGGTGTAAATCAGATGTGGATTCTTAAAAATTCCAAGGAACTTTTGGAAAATTTGAAATCACAAGATTTTACCAAAATCAACAGCTTAAAAACTTACAACTTTTCAACTTTATACACAACCATTCCCCACGATAAATTAAAGTCCAGGCTTTTTGATATCATTGACAGCTGCTTTTTCAATAAAAATGGAACTCGTAAATATACTTACCTTTTCATTGGTCATTTGCAAAATTATTTTGTTAAAAAACATTCTGATTGTACACTCAAGTACTCTGAAGTTGACATTAAAAAGATGCTTGAGTTTCTGATTGACAATATCTATGTGGTTTTTGGAGACCAGGTCTTCCAACAATCTATTGGAATTCCTATTGGTACCAATTGCACCCCGTTATTAGCAGACCTTTTTTTGTATTCATATGAAGCAGAATTTGTCCAAAATCTTGTACGTGAAAAGAAGAAAACACTTGCTGTGGCGTTCAACTCGACATTTAGATATATCGACGACGTATTGTCAATTAACAATGGCTATTTTCATTCTTATGTCGATACGATATATCCTGGTGAACTTGAGATAAAAGATACCACGGAGTCTGACACATCTGTTTCATATTTGGATATTTTACTTGAAAAAGACGTTAATGGTAATCTAACAACCAAGCTTTATGATAAACGTGATGACTTTAACTTTTCAATCGTCAACTTCCCTTACTTATGCAGCAATATACCTTCATCACCTGCATACGGGGTATATATCTCTCAGTTGATTCGATACGCAAGAGCATGCTCTACGTAAGTACAATTTCTAAAACGAGATAAATTATTGACAAATAAGTTGATGAAACAAGAATATCAGCTGTCTCGTTTAAAGTCATCATTTCGTAAGTTCTATGGTCGATACAATGACCTTGTCAGCAAATACAATTTATCATTGAGTCAAATGCTGACTGACGTTTTTCATACTAATTGTTAGGCCATTATTTACACACTGAATTGTCGACGGATTTTTCCGTTATTTCCCGATCATGGCAAGGAGCACACGGCGGGTATGACCGGTCGGCAGGGGATGCTCACTCCTCCATGGCACCTGATCCCACCTCTGATGTTTGGAGGTCCGTCTTTGCTCTGCTCCTATTTTGTATTGTTTAATGGACTTTTGAGCTTGAATATTGTTCGTTATCTCCATATATTTCATTTCAGCAATGATGGCCTCCTTGCAAAACATAGTGCAAGTGTTTAATAGTGTAAAATCCAAAGCAAGCTTGCATGTAGGTGTCCCCTACCAATATTGACTAGTTTATTATCACACCGCATCTAAATGCCATTTGCAAAGCAGTGATAGGTATTATTTAGAAAATATTAAGAAAATCATTTTGTTAAAAAAAAAAAAAAAATCCCTACCTACCTACCCTAATTTTTTTTGGAAGTGTAACCGGAACCACACATATTTTTTTGTTTGGCCTTATAAGGATTTCAGTGTTGTCAAGCACTTACTAAGTTGTCAGCTGCAGGATCTACCAAGTTGTCAGGAGTTTAGATTGGCAGAAGTTTGGGATGTTAAAGCTGTTTGTTATAAATGGATGATAATAACCTTCACATAAATTAAGATCATCAGGTGATAGATTTATTATGTACATTAAGGTTTCTTTGATTGAAAGAGAAACTAATAAATAAACTCTTTGAAGCTTTCTTCAAGCAAACTATTTTCTCTCAACGAACTACATGTACAATTGTACGTATATCTTTTGGAGTTGCATTATTTCTGAACAATAAATGGCATTAAATATTCTTGGAGAAATTCAAATGATATCAAATATTATCACTCAAAGTTTAGAACTTCTGTAATATTTTAATGAGATTCAGCTGCTCAGTAATTATAGTATCTACAACAAATGTATTTAATAAATGGAAAACAACTGATGGTTATCAGCTGAACATTTGAATTATCATGTCAAGTGCACTACTTGATGCTGTCACAAAACTGCAGTTTATGAGGTCTATGCATTGGCTTACTGCTTTTTACAACATACATGTAAAGTCTTAATAACTCCACAAAGTAATCTATTGATGGGTATAACTTTACATGTACTAACATTTACAAATATATTTCATAAAACCCATTGTAATGATAAAAATACATCTAATTTTTCACCCACCTCGAGCTCGAAAGATACACAGTGTCTTGTAAAAAGATCTGATGACAAGGTGAGTTCATGGAAGAAGCATCAGTATTAAAGAAGTCTACTTTTTTATACTCTGGACCTTTCAAATACAAAACTGATTTTAACAATAAAAAAAATTGACATAAACGGACAACTGAATACTTTCTCATCTACTATTCTCTCATAACGCCTTGAAAATGAGGCGTCCGTTTTAGATTTTTTTTTTTTTTGAAATTCGAGAAAAGTTTCTACAGCTTTTTTTTTTGGCTTTTTTTTTTTAATAAAAAAAGCTATTTTCCAGAGGGACTTTTCTTTGTTAAATTTGAAAGACAGAATTTTCCCTTTTTACAACCTTGAGATGTATCATGAGATTAGTAATTCTATAAACCAGAATCGTAATATGCAGAACTACTTAAAATCTTTTCAAAAAAGTAAAAACATCAAAATTTTAAAAGATTTGATTGTCAGTTATATCTATATTCACTAAAAATTGAAAATGTATTAAAATAATAATATTAAATAGTTTGTTGTTTTTTTTTTTTTGTTTTTTTTTTACTAAAAATGTTATTTTTTTGAAAATAAAGAGACTTTTGATGTAACCAAAAGCTTGAATTGTATACCGAATCCATACATTTATGTTAAGGAAAATACCCTATGATTACTGTCTTTTTTCTTGGCACCTTATCTCAGAGTTCTCCAAACACTTAAATTTTAATTTATTGTGTGGGGCAAGACTTACGCGAATTTTTAATATTCAAGGTCATTTAGCTACCGAAATTCGCAAAGAAGAAACCACTAATTAGATTGAAGAAATACACAAGTCCATAAAATCACTAGTTTAATACAGAAGTGCTTTTACAAACTTACTTGACAAATTCAAAAATAAGAGTATTCTCCGAGTAAAATCAATTTTCAAAACGAGACAGGCTACTGACAAATAAGTTGAGGTTACAAGGAATCAGCAACTTCGTTTAAATTCAGCATTTCGTGAATTTAATGGTCGTTATAATGACCTTATTTGCAAATATAACCTTTTGGGTCGTATTTTGTCCTACTTATTTTCATACCAATTGTTAGACCTTTGTTTTTATACTGAAATTGACTGCAGAATGTTCCGTCTACCTGTTCAATATATAGGGCTTACCCCTTCTAGGGGGCACGGTAGCCTAGTGGTAGGGCGCTCGCTTCAAGATCGAGAGGCCTTGATTCGATTCTCATTCGCCGCGCCGCGTCGAACCTAAGACGTGAATATATTTAGTGACTGTTCCTTCGTCAAGTGCCCGGCACTGAAGTGAAAGTCAAGGGTCTTTCGGGTGAGACCTTAAAAACCGAGATCCCGTGTCACGGTAGGCGTTGGCACGATAAAGAACCCTCACTATTCAATGGCCCTGCGTGCCGAGTATAGGTCTAAATTTGAAGCCCTTCACTGACATACGGTGACGTCTTTATATGAGTGAAAACTTCTCGAATAGGGACGTTAAATAAACAATAACAATAATACTCCTACTACGCACCTGAACCCACCTCTGGAATTTTCAGGGGTCCGTGTTTTCAGCTTTTTTTTTTACAGAATTATATTGTTTAAAGATTTTTTTGAGATCGACCACTGTTCGTTATCTTCACCTTTCTCACTTTATGATAACAAAAACAATTAATATCGAATAAGCATGTAGTAAAACAAAAATTAGAATGTCTCCAATATAGTACTTTTAAAAAAAGAAACACACGTCCCGCCAAACGACATACCTACTTATAAATAAACCAATATTAGCTTATAGAATCTGAATATAAAAGTACCAGTTATCAAAAGTTTTAAGTGTTTTAACCTTGATTTTTTAAAAATGTAATTTTGTTTACAAAAAGTTATTTAAACACCTACGGTGTTCATTAAAGGGCAGATGAATTTATGGTAGGTCACACAATCGAGCTTTTATCTGTATGGTCTCAGTTGACTGAAATATCTTAAAACTTGTGAACTAAAAACACTGTAGCAGATTGGAGTCATACAATAGTATTCAGATGGATCTTTCGTTATTTTTCAACATTACATGAATATGATAGAATCGATACACGTACAATGTTTGTATTCAGCTTAATGCATGTTAGAATATTGAATAGTCCTTGCAATGGATAAAAATATCTTTTTTAAAGTAAATACACATTTATCCTACCTTGCTCTTAAATTTATCATAATTATTTTTCTTCTTTCTATGTACTATACTTTTTTTTTCCTAAATGATGCTTTTCAAACTTAACATTATTCACATGATACAACAGATATGTGATTGTATTTTGTCTAAATAATAACTTTGCTTATTGAATTAATAAACTTCTTTCAACATATTCACAAGAAACTTGAATTTTCTTTGTGCTGTGTAATCCTAGATTATAGTCTGATACAATGTCAGTCACACACTCATTGAGGTGATCGTAAATGTCGCTTTTAGGAACATTGTTCTGGTCACAGGAAAGGATACCAAAGGATGTTTTGCCTGCTACCTGTTAAAGAAATCATTTTCCAATATTTTTATGTAATGTTTTATGGTGATTTCTAGTTTAGAACACATTACTGGTATATAAATATGTTCAAAGGTAATTTAGATAATTTAAAATGAAATCTACAATTGGTTACACACCTTATTTTTCTGTTTCCCTCTTTCGTCTTTATTATTAGAGTCAACATGTACCTCCCTAAATGAAGAATATTTCCAAAAATTATGTGAAATGGAAGTGTTCTTAAAAGAAATGCATTGTAAAATTTTATCAGGAATGTTTACGGAAAAAAAAAATTATCAGAAAAATATTATGCCAATCGTTTTTATTCTAGTTATATAATACTCTTCTATCAAAGTAACATATATAAATGACGTGCATATCAATAATACAATATTTCACGTGACGTGCATATCAATAATACAATATTTAACGTGACGTGCATATCAATAATACAATGTTTAACGTGACGTGCATATCAGTAATACAATATTTAACGTGACGTGCATATCAATAATACAATATTTAACGTGACGTGCATATCAATAATACAATATTTAACGTACTCAATCCTTCTTTATATAATTATTTATACAGACATATAAACAATAAAATGTCTTTTTTGTTTGCTAGTATGGGAATTAACGTTGCAGCTTTTTCTTACATGGGTTACGTATTTTTTTTCTTCAACAGCAGCAAAATTAATTCCCATTGAGAAAGCATTTTATAGTTAACTACCTCTTATAATATGTCTTTTTCTTGCATTGAATAAAAATATTGTAAAGAACTCCATAAACAGTCACGCCAAAGGCGAATCCTCCTATTCCGACACCGATGAATAAACCGAGGTCTTTATTCTCTCTTTCTGTAATAAAAATGTGCAAAGATTATATTTTCAAGATTAGTGACTTCATTTTTTTCTGTTGTAGGAAAGTGTGTTTTATAATCACTTGATCTTTGCATTTAGTTAGAGTGAGATTGTAATGAAAACATGTACATTTACCTTTGAGTGAATGACCTCAAAGAAAACATTATAATGTCAATTAGGAAAAAAAAAAAGGTTTTCCAACAAGACAAGAAAAAAAGCATGAACTTGATAATTTTCTGGTTGATTAGATAATAGAAACAATAAAAACCCATTAATTATGCTCACTCAAAGTCAAAAATTGAATCCTGATATATTTAAGGTAAATGATTTGGATTTTGTAATTTTATTTTCAAAAACGTTTATCAATTTGATTTAACAGATTTAATAAATTTCACGCGTAAAACAACTGCTAGAATATTCGATTCTCTTTTTAAAACAGATGTTCATCATATATCTTGCACGTTTATTATGAGGAACATAAGTTTGAAAGATGTATTGATTATATATAGGAATTTCATTAAATATAAAAAAGAAACACAGATGGATAGACATAAACAAACTTTCTTTTCAGATTTATAGCTAACATAGGTGTATATACATATAGCTATGGAAAGCTTCCAGTGTTGTTTTCTTGGGTAAACATCATTTCTTTAAATGGGTCGTGTTCTGTTTTCCATCGTTTAAAACAGAGATTAAAATAACTTTTACTCAATTTTGTTGAAGAAATGTTACATGTATTGAATCAAGAGCAAAAATAACTTTTGTTTTTCATCATTTCTTTTTTTAAAATACAAAAACTAAAACTGGGGTTGACTTTTAAAATAACAAAATGTATGCTCATTATTCGACAAAGCAACTGATTCAGTAGATATGAACGAATAATTAAGTTTTAATATTATATAAGCAATAATTTTACTTCTTGGATATTTTATGACACAATACTTATGGTACCCAGCTAGTGGAAGCAACCATGCGTAATATTGTGCAATTAATATAGCTTTTTGACTTACATATCATACAATTCTTCGCATGGTAAATCCAAATACATATCCGCAAATTCATTATATCTCAGTTCAAAGAATTATTTAATAAATCTAAACGTTTAATAAGTCGTTATTTTAAAAATATAATTGATATTTCAGACTGAACTTTTTTGTATTGAATTTCTTACTAAATTTCAAACCAAATAAAAACTGCTATAGGTTTTGTGAACTAAAATTTGTTCTACCATTTCCATTTGAATGTCACAGAAACACCATCAGTGATAATTTGCAAACAATGTGAAAGAATTTTGATGAGTTAAACAATCCCAATACAACGAATCGATTAAACTCACTCTCAAACGAATTTAAATTCTTCTACATTTCTCATGTATATATGTCATATATCATGTATAACCAGTACTAAATTTTACCGCAGTAGTAGGAAGAATTAAATTTGGACTCATGTGGTGAGGAACATATTTTCCCGGAATCCCTTTGTGCACAAAAAGTTTCAGGACTTTTGCTGCATTGCTCGTTTATTTCACAGGTCTCATGTAACGATCTTTCACCTGTAAGTAAATGATAAAATTGTTGAAAACTAACTTTGAATACCTCCAAGCATCAATCTCAATGTATTAAGTGCTTCTGTTCAAAAAAATTATTATAAATATTGTTTCTGCCATTAAAGAGAAAATTTCAATTCTATTGTGAAAAAAATAGTCATGATATTCATTTATTACACAAATTATTCACCCTGAAAACAGGTATTATACATCATTATATAGCCTTCGTTACATTCACAGACTCCACTGGTCATGTTACAGGTGGTATTTGGGTTTCCCTGTATACACTGTGATGAGTCAGTACAGGATTCCCCAACTCTTCTCTCTTCATTAATAAAATTAAAATGTTCCTTGTGAATTTGTACAAATTCCTAAAGAATTAAGGCTTGTTGTTTTTTACAGGACATAAAAGTGCAATACATAAAATATTTCCGGTTTTTAAGTATTCAATAGTATTTAAAGACCGTATTTAAATGCTTATTTTCGGCCAAGACTTGCTATCAAATTCACGCGGATTTTCCATTTTATATACGTAAAATCATAACCTACTGAATAAAGTCTTTTCTTCACAGGTAATTTTAATGTAGGCACCAGTATTTTTAAAACTACCACATGACTTGAACATCGTAAAGCGGATTGTTTCTGAGAAAATTATTTCCATTTTTTCAATTTCAGATAATCCTTCTTCCTTCACACTATCTTCAGATAAAGAACAGTTGACTAAACATGTTTTCTGGTTCTCTATGGAATAAGAAATCAAAATTTTAAAAGAAAGCATCATCTTACATCCAGGATTGCAATTTTGAAAATAAAAGTTTTCTTATATATATATATATACATGTATATATACAATATATATATATATATATATATATATATATATTATTAATAATCGGTTACTCGGACGTTTTTCCGATCGAGTACCCAGGTACTCGGTAAAAATGTAAAATTTATTAATACAAGTGTGTTAATTTTCTTGAGCCACGTTAAGCTCGGTCAAACCCCAAAGCTGTTTTTATCACGTTTATAAACGTATATAGATATAGATTCCAACGGAAATGATTTTGTGGTACTTAATTTATTTATCAAATGAACACAAAAGACACAATTAATACATCAAATATTACAAGTAGTTTACAGTTCTTGTTTAGGACCTATTTGATCAACGAAAAAGGAGGACAATCTGTTACACAGGTTTGTCAAGATTAAACTAGGGAAAGACAAGGAAGGAGGTTGTTGGGATCGCTAGTCTAATATTTTTTTTTCATATGATGGTCGTTTCCACGGTATACACCAAACCTACTACGCATACTGATTTTCAACATTTTTTTTCAATATTTCAGTATTTCTAAATATTTCTTCACTTTTAAAGTGGGTAGCGGAATTCTATGCATGTCCATTTTCGCTGCCGTATATAAACTAAATAATTTAAAAATGAAGATAATAGACCATACTTAAACGATGTACAATGAAAACAATCATTGAAGCCATTCAAAAATTAAGGACAACAGTAGGTGAGAACAGCTGTGTACCAGGTGATTGGTCACTAATAATTGTATAAACACAGCCCCAGGCGATAACGGGTGTTTACAGGTGTAGACGACGACACGTTATTTACCGTATGGATAATTTAGTTTTTGATAAAAATATTTACTTTGAAATAAGAAAAATATTCATCCGAGTAACCGAGTACCATTTTTAGTATTCGATACTCGGACGTTCGATCGAGTACCCGGTTAACCGGGTACTCGTTGACATCCCTAATATATATATATATATATATATATATATATATATATATATATATATATATATATATATATATATATATATATATATATATATATATATATATATATATATATATATATATGATAACTCCATCATTAATAAAAAATAATAAATAAATAAATAAATGAAATTTTGTTGTTTTCAAAATACCATGAAAAGTTTCTGTAAAGAATCCTTTACTGAAAGCACAGGCATCTTCGGTATGATAAAATGCAAGTACGTCCTGAAGGCAGACTGCCCTTTAAAACATAAAAACCTCCTTAAAAATTTTGCAGACAAGATTTTAAATAATCTTTTTACTACAAATCAACGATTTTCGAAAAGAATTCAACCTGAAATAAACACTTACCTTACACTATTAAATTTTGATTGCAAAACAAATATGACAGGAAAAAACACTGAAATATAAATATTTTAATATGTTAAAATGTCTTTCATTTTTTAAGTAAGAAAATCAATTCAATGCTGATTTACTTTGTGTTATTATTTTTTGTACTGAATATAAATTTAATAGTCCTCGCATTTAAAAAAAATCGAAATATATCAAGTGTAAAAACCTTTACACAACAATTAATTGTTACTCATTTAGGTTGGATATGTGAATAAAAAAAGAATGCCTTTTATATCATTCAAATTATCAAAATTGTATTCACTTACTCGCTGAACTCCTTGATAAAAACATATCTGTGGTATGAATGACCAGTTGCTGATTCCAGAGATTGATGTCTCAGGGTAATTTTGGTCACTTATCCGTAAAAGGAAGATATTACTTGTAAAAACCGAATATTGGTTAAAGTTCATAATTTTTTGTAAATAATACACAGTGTAAAATCTTTTATCAGCAAGGAAGTATTTTGCCCTTGGCTAATTAACTTTGTTAATTTAAGTGTGCTAGGTGCTGATTTACATGATTTCACTGAACATAGGATCGTTTTCAGGAAAGATTTGTATCAAGCTTTTTTATAAATGGTGTTAACAACTTTTTTCAACTGATACAATGTCGGGCGCTTCTTGGTGAGGAAAGTATAATCTATTCCTTATACATCTAATTTCAAGTTCGTATTTTATAACAACGGCTAACACGACCTTCCGATCACGGAGCTAGCGCTCTACCGACCGAGCTAGCGTGCATTACAATGGAACTGTTGAATTTTGACACTTTCATACAACTGCTTAAAAAATTTATCTATCTACTTTGAAAGTTGATTTTATTTATTTATTTTGGTCAAAGCATTGATAAATTTCTATAAGATATAAAGTGAAAAAATAATTATTGGATGTAATTATTAAATAGTAATTTAAAAAAAAAAAACTTCAATGACGATATGCTGTATTAACTACATGTAAGTGTCGTACAAGAGTTGACACACTTTTTAATTACAAGTAAGCACCTGTTAAGATACCATTCACAAATATTACAAAAAATCTTACTTAGAAAAACGCCAAAGTGCAGAGAAAAACTTTTTGTAAATTCAAAATAAAATTTTATCCCATAAGTTTCATATCCCAAATCTTTTTTATGATGGAGCATACTTATTTTTTGAATGTCGGTTAGTAAACAAAAAAATTACTAACATTACCTTCATAGCCATATTTTCACAGTTTCGATGCTTTAATGAAACATTGAAGAAAACGTCAAATCAAAATATAATTATCAATGTAGATACTGAAATAATGAATATGTAAATGATAATAATGGGGAAAATATTTATTTTTGAATCGTTCGTAGTTTCTCTCATTCATTATTGACAGAATTGTCTCCACCGTAACCATCATTTAGTCATGTAGTGCAGTGGTTTTCACATCGAACAAGGTAGACAAATCTCTATACATTCAAACTGCTTTTGCAAAGTCTGACATTTTTTTTGCCAACAGTCTTAGTGTCCCCGGATGTTTTTTTTTTCTTCATTTCATTGCATGTAACTGCATGAACTATGATAGAGGTATTTTATTATGTAGCTGAACAGTCAAAAAGCTTCATTTATCCATGTCTTATCTTTAATGATTCTATAGTAGATGACACAAGTGTTCTCTGGAGCTCTATAGTTAATAATGATATCCATGCCTAATGAGATAATATATTACTTTCAGCCTATTCATGATAAACTAGAATTTCACTGTGTTAATTGTGTAATCCTATATGATTGTAAGTATCTTCTCCCTGATTATCAAAAGGGGGGTGGTCGTAGTCTGATACAATGTCAGAAACACGCTGATCTTCATTGAGATGGTTGTTAATGTCACTTTGAAGAATATTGTTCTGGTCGTAGCAATGGCTATCATGGGATATTTTGTCTGATACCTATAAAAGAACTCATTTTCAATAATCTTTGAGTATATTAAGGTGTTTACTTATTATCTTTTTTTTAAAAAGTCATATACGTAAATATGTTCAAAAGTAATGTACATATTTAAAACATAATTTTGAATAGCTACCTCCTTTTTCGGTGTTTCTCTCTCTTCATTGTAGTCTCCAGCATGTCTCTATTCTAGATAATAGTTTTTTGGTGTAGAATCTACCTGTCTAAAGGGTTTTTTTTTTTTTTTTTTTTTTTTTTTTTTTTAAATATTAGAAACTGGAGTGTTCTTGATAGTTAACAATTATCTGCTGTACTTTATCAGAATTATTTTACGTGAAACGTTACAGGGAAACTATTACATAAATCGACAAAATCCATTTGTTATTTCAATTATAGCAAAGTATAGAGAAATACCTATTATATTCATTTTTCTTGTATCGAATAACAGTAATGTAGAGAACTCCAAATACAGCAACACCAAAAACAAATCCTCCTATTCCGACACCAATCAATAAACCGATGTCTTTATTCACTCTCTCTATAATAACAATGCATGTCCATTTAGGAATAACTATGTGTACATTTCTGGTATCTCTCTATAATATGCTGAAACGCAAAAGAAACGCAACATCCTATTGTAAGGGGAAATAATATATATAGGATATGATTTTGTATCTAAAAAGTAAGGATATCTTTGTAAATATCGGTAATTTAACGGGTGAATAATTTTCATACCATTACCGGAAGTTAAGTTTGAGTCCGCTTAACAGAAATATAAAATTGCATGTTTAACAAAACATTTGGCAATAATATGGGGGTTTTAATGGTTTGTATCTGTTCAACATCAGTAATGCAGCAATATTCCGAAAAATAGATTATCCTTTCTTTTCCGTAAGCTATGGCAAGGTTTCCTGAAAATGCCTTAAGTACGAATTTCCATTGCTCTAGCTGGAAAATCTCAAAATAAAGGTGATGAAGATTTGCAGATGCAAATATGTAATACATCACGCCTCAAGAGGCTCTTGCGTATCATTAGCATGAATGACAGTCCTTGGACAGGAAGTCCAAGGGTTACTACACTGTGCAAGGCTAGAGGAAATTCGACCTCGTCATCTTAAAAACATTTAAAAATGGCAAAAGAGTATTTCATTCGCTCAGATCTCGAGATTAATGAACCTATTGCATCGTAGAAATCAAGCTGCAATTGTTGTTATTGAATGACCGGGGTGGGGGTGTTTTAA
Organism: Saccostrea echinata; assembly: GCF_033153115.1. Classification (NCBI taxonomy): domain Eukaryota; kingdom Metazoa; phylum Mollusca; class Bivalvia; order Ostreida; family Ostreidae; genus Saccostrea; species Saccostrea echinata. Next base: position 14,037,729 of record NW_026889777.1, read on the forward strand.
CAGTCATGAGTTACTATCTAAAGTTAAAAGATAATCATTTAACATTTTTATCAAATATCTGATGTTTTTAAATCGAGTTTAACCTTACTGTATTCATTTTTGAAAATCATCAGATAAAATTTTTTAATATTTGTAGATTTCCTAACTAAAAAATACTATAGTTAACTATAGTACCAAAGTAAAAACTTTGGAACTTTGATTTACTATAGTAAAAACTTTGGAACTTTGAATTACTATAGTGAAAACTTTAGAACTTTGATTTACTATAGTAAAAACTTTGGAACTTTGATTTACTATAGTGAAAACTTTGGAACTTTGATTTACTATAGTAAAAACTTTGAAACTTTGATTAAGTACGATAAATCCCGTGGAATTATGTTTTTGATACCAATTCTTTACATTTTATGATATTTCAAGTTTAAGATTCATAAAAGCTTTAGAGAACATTTTATAACCCCGACCCCTCCCCTAAAAGAATAATGTACAAGATATGACTTTTAATGTAAGGGTTGTCGCTTGCGCCGATAAATAAGCAATATTTTTAATTTTAATGTTATGCAGATGCAAAGTCTAATTTACGGAGAAAAAATAATATATTATAAAAAAATTGTGTCATTTAGAATCAAAATATCAGCTTCATCAACTTCAGTCAACATGTATTTTTTTTTAAAATTCATAAATGTAAATATTGTATTTGAATTAACTACTTTGTATATTTAAATAAAGATGTACAACAAAAACCAACCCCATATCCACCCCCTCCCCTAAAACGCCTAAATAATAAAAAAAATAATTAATAAAAATACATAAGTTGTTAAAATGAAAAAACTTTGAAACTTTGATTAAGTATAGGGGAAAACTTTGAAACTTTAATTAACTATAGTAAAAACTTTGGAACTTTGATTTACTATAATGAAAACTTTGGAACTTTGATTTACTATAGTAAAAACTTTGGAACTTTGATTTACTATAGTGAAAACTTTGGAACTTTGATTTACTATAGTGAAAACTTTGGAACTTTGATTTACTATAGTGAAAACTTTGGAACTTTGATTTACTATAGTTAAATATAGTAAACTATAGTTAACTATAGTTTACTACAGTATTTTTTGTCAGGGAATTACTTCTTGTTGCCTTTCTTTTGCGTTTCAGTATATAAACATGCAGAGTGCAAATATCTTCATACTTATATGAAGCTTTTAAAAGTCAAAAGTCATTACGTGACCTAATCACACAGCGGAAAAATACCTACATAAAATGACTTGCTATACTTAACAGTTATAGCATGCTTTTCCTGTACAAAAAATGTATAAATTCGTAAGTAAAATAATAATCGTTTTTAATTGAAATGCAAACAAAACAGATGACAATATTCGAAAGTAAAACTATAATTGTTTTATTTCAAATGCAAACAAGTATTTAATCCAGTTCTTTAGCGATTTTACATAGAGAATAAAATTCAGTCAAACTTCGTTATCTCGAACTTCATGGGACCGAGAAAAATTTCGAGATATCAGAGGATTCGAGATATCCGGGGTAAAATACTTAAGGAGTAAGATATTGGGACTTCAAAATCACTTCGACATATCTATGGTATCGAGATATCCGTGTTCGAGATACCGAAGTTCAACTGTTCTACGTACTTTAAGTTTATGTCAGCCTGCACGGTCTTATCGTTTATCTTTATTTTTCCTGTGGACCTTTAGTTTCATCTTCATCATAAACTCTGAATGGTATTTCAGAATTTTTTCTTCATTAAATTATATAATTACTCACGATAAATTTGCAAATCTGCTGGAAAATATGAATATATGCCACAAAACATTTGGGTAAGCAAGCGTCCATCATCGAGAGCGTTTTCTTAAAAATGTAAGATGTCGCCAGCGTCTCTGTGTCTACATCATAATAAATATTCCTTACTGAAATTGTAGATAAAATGTTTTGGTCAAATTGTATAAAGTTAAGCTTGATTTCAAGTTGGCGTCTCTATCCATACCTTTTCAACCGAGATTCTTCCAACTTTTTATAAGCAAACATCCTACGTGTTTCTTTTGCCTTTTCAACATCGAATAACAGTTGTCATGAATACAAAAATTTCCAGACAACAATATGCTCCCAAATATCTTTCATAAAATATTCCCTTCAAAACAGAATCCTTAGCCAGAAGGATTTGAAGCGTAACCACTTTTCTAGCCAATACTTTGTAAAAATCTATGACCGACAGTCAGTGCTATATTTTTATTCGATTGTTCTTCTCAAATGTAGAAATAAGTAATAAATAACAAGTTGTAAAAAACTTCACTGGGAAATGAAGTGGGTCGTTACGTGATCAAATCTTCTGAGAAGGCCTTCTGCCTTCACAGGATTTGATCATGCCAGCCCACTTCATTTCCAAGGGAAGTTTTTAAACGTCTTATTTATTTCTTAAATGTATATAGCGATATTGAACTCAATATCCCTTATATTATCTTGAATGGCATTTTGTGTAATAATTACATGAACTTTCCATTTGATGTTACTAAAACTAATAAGAGATATTATTTATATTTCTTTGTTATTTTTTTAAGTACGAAGCCATGTCAACAGAGCTAGATTTTTTGATAGATTAGACAAAATAACAGTAGCATTGAAAGTAAAAAATGTCATTTATTCATTTAAACTTCGAAAAGCAAAAATACACATAGTTAAGGGGTCAGAAGAGACTATAAAAACTTCTAAAAAACAAAAATCCTTGGTATCATATTATGCAAACTGACACCCTAAAAATAAACATTCCATAAATCAGGCACTGATAAGCCTGCAATCAAAAAAAAGGTGGAATAAAACAAAATAAACACCACAATCCAATTGCAAATTGGATCCACTCTACCTTAAAGGAAGCATAATACTGTCTAAAAGAAACAAAAAACAATCTTGCATGACGAGAGAGAGAGAGAGAGAGAGAGAGAGAGAGAGAGAGAGATGTTCACTAGAAAGAGAAGCTTAGTTGGTTAGAGTCATACATTAACAAACCTTGTTAATTGCTTCAGAAATTGAACGCATTTCGATAACTACTCTGAACATATATATAGGGCAAAATTCATCTTAATAGCTTTTTAATTTTCAGAGAAAGATTTCATAGGATTCCCCATTCCCCACGTTAAATAAAAGTCCAAGCTTTTTGATATCATTGACAGCTACTTTTTCAATAACAAGAGGCCCAAGGGCCTTAACGGTCACCTGAGTATAATACAACAATTTAGAGAATCTATAGAGTATAAAATGAACTGAAAGGTGAACCTTTGTTGCCCAAAAGCAAGAAAAATAGGGTGATCAGGATCAACAAAATAATTAGTCTAGTATTCATTAACAGTTCATAAATAAGGTTCTTATCTCTTCCCCATTTATCACTCTCCCCATACAGTATATTACAAACTATCAGTGCTTCTGTACTATTTGAATTCCTTCTTGAAATCTGTTACATTGGCCTCTCTTGGTCTTTGATGAACATTTTTAAAATAAGACAAGTTATTTTTGTCTCATTTTTATTTATCTATTTCTTCACTACTCTGGAAGAAGCACTCTTGCTCATCATAACTATACACTTAGCTTCTTTGCTTTTTAACCAGAATATTTTCAAAGAAATTTCGCTTTTTCACTATATAATCAATAGAGCCCCCCCCCCCCTCCATTCACCAGAACCCTTGACCCTGGGGCCATGAAATTCAAAATTTTGGAAGAGGCATCCTTGCTTATCATAACAATTTACTTAGTTTGTTTAAATAATACCCAGGGGTAGAGAAGAAGATTTTCAAAGAAAGAATTCACCTTTACTATAGGATCTATATAGCCCCACCCTAGCACCAGAACCCCTGTCCCTGGGGCCATGAATTTCACAATTTTGGAAGAAGCATCTTTGCTTATCATAACAATGTACTTAGTTTGTTTAAATAATACCCAGGAGCAGAGAAGAAGACTTTTAAAGCATTAATGCATTTTCACTATATAATAAATAGAGCCCCACCCTAATATCAGGACCCCTGATCCAGGGGCCATGAAATTCAGAAATTTGGAAGAGGCATTCTTGTTTATCATAACTACGTATTTAATTTGTTTCAATAATACCCAGGAGTAGAGAAGAAGATTTTCAAAGAAATAATGCACTTTCACTATATGATCTATATAGCCCCGCCCTAGTACCAGAACCCCTGACCCTGGGGCCATGAATTTCACAATTTTGGTAGAGTCACCCTTGCTTATCATAACTATGTATTTAAATTGTTTAAATAATACCCAGGAGTAGAGAAGAAGATTTTCAAAGAAATTTCGCTTTTTCACTATATAATCAATAACCCCCCCCCCCCCACCCCCTTCACCAGAACCCTTGACCCTGGGGCCATGAAATTCACAATTTTGGAAGAGACATCCTTGCGTATCATAACTATGTTTTTAATTTGTTTAAATAATACCCAGGGGCAGAGAAGAAGATTTTCAAAGAAATAATGCACTTTCACTATATGATCTATATAGCCCCGCCCTAGCACCAGAACCCCTGACCCTGGGGCCATGAATTTCACAATTTTGGTAGAGGGCTCAATGCTTATTACAATCATGCCAACAGTTTGACTGCTTGATGTCCAGGAGTAAAGAAGAAGATTTTTAAAGATTGCATTAATTTTGGTGGTTTTAGCCCCACCCCTCAGGCCCCAGGGGGGCAGGGACCATGAAATTCACAAATTTTGTTCCCCTTTCCACATAGATGCCATATGCTAAAATTGGCTGAAATTGGTTCAGCGGTTTCAGAGAAGAAGCTGAAAATGTTCAAATGTTAACACACGACGGACAACGCACGACGGACGTCTGACGACGCACGACGACGGACGAAAACAGATAGCAATAGGTCACCTGAGTGACTCAGGTGACCTAAAAATGGAACTCGTAAATTTACTTACCTTGTCATTAGTCATTTGCAAAATTATTTTTGTTAAAAACATTCTGATTGTACAAACAAGTACTCCGAAGTTGATATTAAAAAGGTGCTTGAGGTTCTGATTGACAATATCTATGTGTTTTTTGGAGACCAGGCCCCAGGGTTATGAAACAAACTTAGACTTAAGTCAAATTTTCAATCGCCTATGAAATGTTTATTAATTATTGAATTATGCCCTAAATTTGCGGATTACAAACCTTTCATGAAGCAATATTGAAGAATATTTTAATTTTGGTCTGCTTGACTTCTACAACATTTTAATACAACATAAAGATTTTGACTTGAGCTTAAGATGTTTCAAGACCCCGGGGCCTGTAAAATGTTTATCAGTTATTGAATTAATCTCTTAATTTGCAGATAACAACGCCTTTGTAAAGCAATATTGAAAAATAGTTTAATTTTGTTCTGCTTGACTTTTTCAAAAATTAAATAGAGCATAAAGCTTTTGACTTAAGCTTAAGATGTTTCATGATTCCGGGGCTGATCTTCCAACAATCTATTGGAATTCCCATGGGTACCAATTGCGCCCCGTTATTATCAGACCGGTTTTTGTATTTATATGAAGCAGAATCTGTTCAAATTCTTATACTTGAAAAGAAGAAAACACTTGCTATGGCCTTCAACTCGACATTAAGACATATCGACGACGTATTGTCAATTAACAATAGTTATTTCCATTCTTATATCGATACGATATATATCCCGGTGAGCTTGAAATAAAAGACATCATAGAGTCTGACACATCTCTTTCATATCTGGATATTTTACTAGAAAAAGACGTTAATGGTAATTTAACAACCAAGCTTTATAATAAACGTGATGATTTTAACTTTTCAATCGTTAACTTCCCTTACTTATGCACTTCCATAGACATTTTTTTAAGGTCATTAACTTATACCTAAGTTTAAAATTCAAGAACATGTTCAACCCGAGATAATCATGTAATTAACGCATTTATTCTTTAAATGAGCCCATTACAATATAACTGATCTTGATTGTTTTTCAATGACCAATGAAATTCACTTTGAAATGTACATTCTTTTTCACATCTTGTATTCCGAAATTGATCCTAAGTAACATGAATAATTTCAGCACTGTAATAATCAAAATTTATTAATCAAAGTTATTTCTTATTCATTAATTCTAAAAAAAAAAAAATCCCCGAATATTCAAATCTTAAACTCATATTCTAATATGAACCCATCGAATTAATATTTGAAATGTTCGAATATTCATTAATTGACATCTCTAATTTTAACATTTCATCATTTTCTCAATATCATACCATATCAAAATATATCATTTTAAATAATAAAGGAAAACATCGTTTTAAGGAAAACATGGCGACTCCAGACTAATCGTTATTTGAAACCAAAAACAAATATTGCTATTAATTTCATGAACTGAAAATATGCTTTCCTCATGATGAATATTACTTAAACACCGTTTCCTTCATTTTAAAGGAGATTTGAAAGCGATTTTGAGAGGTCATAAAGTACCAAAAACCATCAAAGTCATTCTCAAAGAAATCTTACCTTCGTTTTTATAGAAATTAGCGTTGGACGACTCAAGTGGGGATGAACATATTTTACTTGAATTGATTTGTCTACAAAATAAAGTTTCAGGAGTTCCTCTGCATTGCTCGTTTATTTCACAAGTCTCTTCTAATGCTAGATCACCTGTTAGAAATTGATTTTAAAAAATTGAAATAAAATCGTTTGTACTCCTCAAAAACATCAAATTTTATGTCTTTAATGCCATAAACTAGTAATACTATTGCTAAGTAAATTTGTTTCTGCAATCAAAAAGCCGGTTGCAATTTTACAGAAAAATGTATTAAAAGTTATTTCATTTTACTTTTTATATCTTACAAATCATTTACCCTGAAAACAGGTATTATACATCATTATATAGCCTTCGTTACATTCACAGACTCCACTGGTCATGTTACAGGTGGTATTGGGGTTTCCCTGTGTACACTGTGATGAGTCAGTACAGGATTCCCCAACTCTTCTTTCTTGATATATGAAAATGTTTCTTATTACACCCCCATTTAAAAAAAGCGGGATTGTACAGTGATGAGAAGCCCGTCCGTCCGTCTGTACGTCTGTCCTTTCCGTTACGCTTTGGGGTACTCATCTCTTATCCGCAACTCCTCTTATATCACTGATAGAATTTTCCGAGACTTTCACAGAACCTTTGTCATTGTGCACCTACTAATTTTCTTTTTTAACGGAGACAAATTTCAGTTCTCCTAAGTAGAGTTGCAATTCTTTCCGTAATATTAGGGATTCCAATTTCTTATCCACAACTCCTCCTACATCATTTAATGAAATTTAATGGTACTTTCACAGAATCTTTATTACATAATGCTATTTTGCATCTTCTATTTCTTTTTTGCTTGGACAAATATTTCGGGTTTTCAATGCCAAAACAAAGACTTTCTTTCTACACTAACAATTCTTTCTCTAATATTGTGCGTACCCATCTCTTATCTGCAATTCTTCCTATACCAATGAAACAATTAAATGAAACTTTCACAAAATCTTTATTTTTATTTCATACTGCTTATGTCCACCTGCTATCTTACTTTTTGATTGGACACATATTTTGGGGTTTAATAACCGTAGCAAAACGTAGACACTACCATTCTTTCTGTAAAATCTGACGTACTCATCTTTTATCTGCAGTTCCTCCCTCCTATAGCACTGAATAAAATTATACTCATATTGCAACGGGGAGCATAGATTTGTGAGTTCAGTACTCACAGTACCTCTTGATGTGCATTTGTGTTAATTGCATGGCAATTTAAAAGACCGACTAGGACTTGCACTGGAAGGAAAAGTGTAATATATAAAAATGAAAATGTATTTTGATCATTTGTATTTTAAGAGTGTGCCTGGATATCCATACCTTTCCAAGAGTAACAAACCATACGACGTCATGATTAGGAAACAGTTAATAACTCAAGGCCTTGTAATGAAATTTCACTAGTTCCAAATCAAATACTAGTACTCAGAAGACACCTTATTGTGTTTTTTTAAGTAATCAGCTTTAAGTTATCAGCGTTTTTTACTTTGAATGCTAGATGAGCTACATAACTTACACGTAAAAGATTTAGCTCGAGATTTGTTCTTGTACCGTGGAAAGATACACTAACTTATAAATGTCTTCTCTTCACACGTTATAGTAATGTAAGCATTATGTTTTTCTTAAAATCTATAGCTACCACATGCTTCAAACATTGTGAAATTGAATGTTGCGGACAGCTTTTTTCCCCATTTTCTCAATTTCTCAATCATTTATAACTTTGCTTTTTATTGTTCACTCTCATTTTTGAATCCAAATCGATATACAAATGGTTTCTTTTCCTGTTTTTTTTTTTTTTTTTTTTTTGACTTCATAGACAGCTGCTTTTTCAAAAGAACCTTAACAAAAATTTACTATAGTTAATTAAGCTTACTATAGTTAACTATAGTTAACTAAGGTAAATACTTTGATACTATGAAACTTTACTCTAGAACTTTTATGAAGATTAATAGCCTTAATATGTCTTAAATTACATACCAATGATGTAATTGTTTTAAATAACGTGTAAATATAAAAGTAATACTTTTTAATATGAAAAATTGCTTGTAGGAATTAAAAAGAATGAATTATGACGATCTGAAATTCATAATAAAAATATTTTGATTTACTATAGTGAAAACTTTGATTTACTATAGTAAACTGTAGCTAACTATAGTACTTTTTTGTTAGGGAAATGGAACTCGTAAATTAATTTACCTTGTCATTGGTCATTTCGAAATTATTTCATTAAAAACTTTCTGATTGTACACACAAGTACTCTAAAGTTGATATTAAAAACATGCTTGATTTGCTTATTGACCATATCTATATAGGTTTTGGAAATCAGGTCTTCCAACAATCTGTTGGAATTTCCATTGGTACCAATTGCGACCTGTTATTAGCAGACCTATTTTTGTATTCATATGAAGCAGAATTTATCCGAAAACTTCTTTATGAGAAGAAGAAAAACACTTCCTGTGGTCTTCAACTCAACATTTATATCTATCAACGACGTTTTATCAATTAACAAAAGTTACTTCCATTCATATATGGACTCGATATATCCCAGTGAACTTAAAATAAAACATAATACAGAGTCTGATACTTCCATTATTTATGCATCAATATACCCTCATCACCTGCATATGGGGCTTATATCTCCCAGTTGATTCCACACGCAAGAGTACTCCATGTACCAACAATTTCTAAAACGAGGCCTGCTATTGACAAACAAATTGATGAAACAAGAATTGCAACAGTCTCGTTTAAAGTCATCATTTTCAAAATCCTATCGTTGATACAGTGTCCTTTAAGTCGAATGATGACTGACGCTTTTCATACTAACTGTTAGGCCATTATTTACACACTGAATTGTCTACGCAGTTGTCAGTCAAGGAGCACACGGCACGTGTGAACGGTCGACGGGGGATGCTTACCCATTCTGATCCCACCTCTCATGATTTTAGAAGTCCGTGTTTGCTCTCCTCCGGGTTCGAATTGTTTTAATGGACGTTTTAGCTTAACTCCATATCTAACTTTAATAGATTAGTTATTTGAAGCAAAATTTTTGCACCCCAAGAAAAAATCAACATTTTTCGAACGAAATAAGTGCTTGTATATAATTCTACAAAGCTGTAGTAATGGAGTGATACATGTTACTTCACATCAACAATCGGTTCTTATATTTCCTTTCAGATTAATATATAAATATGATACCTGTCTACTTGTAATAACTATCATCTAAATGATGAAAGTAGGCTTATCCTTTTAGGCATATCTATGCATAACTTTGTTTCATTATTTGTTCCAAAAATGATTAGGGAAGGCATATAGTTTCAAGGAAAACACTGTGACTTAAGACTAATCCTTTTCATGTTGACACTAAAATCTTTTATATTAATTTTATGAACTGAATTTTTCTTCTTTAATGTTGAATTGAATCCCAATAAAACACCATTTAAGACATCTTTGAAGCGATGTGAGAGCGATTTTGAAGAGTTATTAAGTACAAAAACAAACATTTGACTAAGGTCATTCTTAAAAGATTCTTAACATCGATTTTAGAGGAATTAACTTTGGACTCAGGCGGGGGGGGGGGGATATTTTCCTGGAATTGTTTTGTCTACAAGTTAACGTTTCATGAAATCCGCTACATTGCTCAATTATTTCACATGTCTCTCCTAATGACAGATCAGCTGTGAAAAATAGATATAAAAATTATTCCTTTTTTGTATTCCTCGAATAGCACAATAGTCTATGTGTTTAATGTTATATTTCTTTCACTAGCAATATTTGCTATGTCAATTTGTTTCTACAATCAAAAGGCCGGTTGCAATTTTACAGAAAAAAAATATTAAGATATTTCATTTTACTATTAACATCTTACAAATCATTACCCTGAAAACAGGTATTATACATCATTATGTAGCCTCGTTTACATTCACAGACTCCACTGGTCATGTTACAGGTGGTATTGGGGTTTCCCTGTGTACATTGTGATGAGTCAGTACAGGATTCTCCAAGTCTTCTCTCTTGATAAATCAAATTGGTTCTCCTTATTATACATTTGTATTATTTGCATGGCAATTAAATGGACTTGGCCTTACACTGGACGAAAAAGTACAATATTAAAAAAATTAAATGTATTTAATTACTTGTATGATAAGGGTTTGTGCTTTGATCTCTGGGCCCTTTCCAAGCTATTCAAGTCTTCGAAGTAAATTACACTAGTTCCACATCAAATACTCATAAGACACCGTTTTGTCTTTTGAGTAATTTTCTTTAAGTTATATTCATGTATTTCTCTTTGTATGCAAGTTGAACTGCATAACCTACACGTAAATAATTCAATTCGTGTATTTTTTCTTGTACATTTGAAATATACACTTACCATTGAATGTCCTCTCTTCACAAGTCATAGTAATGTAAGCATCAACATTTTCAAATCACCACATGGTAGAACACTGTGAAAGTGAATGTTGTGGAGAAAATTATTTCCATTGACTCAATTTCAAACTTTTCATGACCATTTAGATTCTTCTTAGATAGTTTACAATCGACAAGACATGTTCTCTGGCTCTCTATGAATTAAAAATACATTTTAAAAACATAATTTCATCATAATTGAAATATATTTCACCTTTTGATAAATAATTATTTATAAAATCAAATAAGCGTTTTTCTCTCTTTCTTTTAAATTTTCTATGATTTTTAAAATCATATGGAGATAAAAATAGTATTTATATATCAATATGATTTCAAAAATGCGAGTAAACTATTAAAAGAAAGAAAACAACTTATTCAATAGCTTCTATTAAAGGCATTAACCGATTTAACATAGAATCTGTTTTATTTTGTATTGAGAGGTCAATTATAACCATTAAAAGTAACTGTATTATACAAAAGACCATTTTTAAAAATACCCTGAAAAATTTCTGTAAACTTTCCTTTCTTGAAATTGCAGGCTTCCTCAGAATAATAAAATTTAAGCACGTCCTCAAGACACACTGCCCTTTAAAACACACACCGATATAAAGGCTTTTTATAAAACAACACATTTTAAATAATTATATAAAATACACAAATGTATTATAAACAATTTCAAGAATCTGAACAAATTTCAACATGTAAAAAAACAACACTTACCTTGCATTGATAATTTTTTTTTTTTTTTTTTTGCAAAACAAATGTGACATGAATTAGCAAACTGAAAAATGAAAATTTGCATCAAGACATGTAACAGTGCGTTAGTACTGTATGTTAATGTATATAACATATAAAGAAAAATTGATACTCAGAAACCACCAATTTACTGTAATTTCTATACGATTCTGTATGTCGTAAGGAATAACACGTGTCATTTTAAGTATGTAAACATTAACTTAGGAATTAATTTTCATTCACTTGAATCGTTGTTTACTTAGAGATTTTAATTAAAAAAAATGATTTTATATTATTCCTACATGTAGTATCAAAATTTCATTTACTCACACGCTGAACTCTTAATAAAAATCATATCTTTAGATCTATGAATCGTTACATAAAGTCTTAAGGGTAGTCTTCTGTTAATACGACGCAAGTCCAAAAATTATCATGCAAGCCACTCGATTGATCACATCATGAATCCAAAAAATTAGACAGTTATTCCTTAATTATACAGGTTTACATGTTCACGAACCTCTTACATGTACTACTTTTTAAAGTAGTCCTCTCCGATTCTAATGCACATCTGCCATTGTTCTGCCCATGCGCGAATCACGTGATCCAAGCGGTCACGTGACATGCTCCGTGGCGTTCTGTTCACAGAAGCTAAAAGATTTTTCCGAGTCTTATATTTCTAACAATACAAGTTATCTTTCATAACAAAAACAGTCCATCTGTCAGAAATGGCCAAATCTCGGCAGTATGATAGGTGGATAAGGATATCCCTTCCCAGAATTAGCATGGTGACCAGCACAATCCGAGTCCTCTGCCTCGGGAGCGTCGTTTATCCAATGTGGATAAAGTATGGACGCCTTCTTTTTATCATATTTCATATGTTTGAAGTCTGAAGTAAACGATATTTTAGGGATTTATTAATTATATTATTGTTAAGATATTCATCTATTTTTCTAATTGTAACTTGGCAATCTTTGATAACAAATTGCTCAGCTAAGGACACATCTTTTCCCCGGTTTGCTTTAGCTGGGCAACAGAACAAATATCATTTTTAACCATCTCCCTGCCTTTACTAAAATAATCAATCCAATTAATGATTGATCTTCTGGTAAGTCTTTTGTCTTCATAAACCTTGTACAAATTATCATATTCTACTGCAAAGAAATTTCCAAGATATACGTTAAACTTTACACCCATTCGTTGCTCGAGTACGACCGAGTCAACCATATTTTGTCACAAGTCACTTACATATTGACGTCACAAACACGGAGCAAAACATTATATAACATCTGCTATTTATAGAACATGTGTATGACTATATGTGTGCCAAATTTCATTCTGATCTAAATTGTGGTTTTGTAAATATAGAGATAGTTCGCGAACTTTTTGATCACCCCTCGTAGTTCACTGTCAGTGCATGTTTGTCAGTTTTTCTCTTAAAAGTAGTAGTTGTAAATTTGTAAAAATAAATGTGTCAAAATGAGATTAACAGACAAACATGGTCAAAAAAACCCGTTCCTTCTCACAAATTCTTCCTCTTTTGACCACATTGTGACCTGCTGCTAAAACGTTTTCACAAAAAATTTCTAACCTATGGTAACTTTGAAAATACTAATGCGTGCTTTATTGATCTTCTAAAGGGAAATATTATGTTCGAAGACGTAAATATGTCATACATTGATTTACGACTATACATACCACATTGTTTATTTGGTATCGATCCTTTGTAAATCCTGTCCTTCAACTCAGATGAGAGAAAAAGGGGAGATCAAGATATCACGTATTTGTCTACAGACATGGTGTTTTATTACGCTAGTGTAATTTTAGACCCATTCTTACAAAATTACAGCCAAATCTCATGCTATATTTATCAACATTAAATCTTAAATCAGGGATAGGCAATTAAATTACTGATTAATAGAACACATAAGACCTGTTTGTAATTTTTTTTAATTTATATTCTTACACAACAATTTGTTTCAAAAAAAGAATGAAAACTAACTAGATTATGATAAACAGATCACATCAAATTTGCAATATTAATCTTTTTAAAAAATGCTGCAGAGATGTTTGGTGATTTTAAGATTCCTTCTTGATTATTTGAAAGCTGTGGGAGATTTTGTACTATTTAATATCATTGAGGGGTCTGCTACATACCTTTTGACCCAAGTCATCGGAGTTTAAAAGTAAGGAAGTGTAAAGATTCTTTGGTATAAGGTTTTTCTTTTCCTTTTTCCGCCCCAGTCTCTCTTAAAATATCGCCAAGTCGTCGATGGTGGTGGTGGCATTTCACTTAACAAATTGCAAAGTGTCGAAATGAACGAGCTCAATTGCTATGTAAAACACTGCTGAGTAGAAAGTTTCTTAACGCACCAATTGAAACCAAATATTGGTAGAATTTTTTTTCACGGGGGAATACTTACGATTACGATTCTTTTAGACCGACGGTCGAAGTCGGTAAAAACGGTTTACCGTTGCTATCCCTTATTATTTATAAAACAGTAAGAACAAAATCACCTAATTATTTATTGTTTCACAGTCTTAAGCCATTTTGACATTAAATTTCTATTTTAATTTGACCAAATTCTTTAACAAATAAACAGAAGTCATTAAAGAAATATATAACAATGATTTACTGTGTCTCTTTAAATGTAAATTTTTGCTTTATAAAAGTTTTAGAAAAATGAGGTATGAAATGAACTTAACAAGAGAGACCGAAAAGAACGTCAAAGAAATGAAAGTAACAGGGGCGACAGAAAAAAAGAACTTCAAAGAAGTGAAAGTAACAGGGGCGACAGAAATAAAAGAACATCAAAGTCAGAATCAAATACAGTCATTTTTTATCTTACGATGTCTTATAAGGCTTACGACGTGAAGACTTAAGGCGTGAACTATACCTACTAAAAGCAGGTCTAAATAAATGTAGGATTTTTTTTTTCTAAAAAAAAAAAAAAAAAAAAAAAAAAAAAAAAAAAACTTTCATGGGTGTTATATTGTTTTAATTAAGTGTGGTTAAAAAAAGAAGTCAACTCAAATAATATCTTAAAATTTTAATTATGTTTTTTTTTTTTAATATTTTAAGAGGCAGGGTATTTACTCATTAGCATTTACATATATTTATGAGCTCATGACACTGTACTTTGAAACTGATATACAGTTACCATATAAGCTGAATTTTAAATACTGTGAAGTACATCAGGATGGGTATTCCAAAATGGATAGTATATACTGACAGTTGAAAATAGAGACAGACTTGAATCTCTTTTGGAGAATTATTGAAAACGCCTAAATAATTAATAAATTAAATATCTATTTAAAATAATAATTTCAATTTAATATTTGAATTTAATTGTCAGATGGGGTTGCAGTCTTACTATCAGTGGATTTTTTTTCTTTGCAGGCAAAGGCATGAACTATAACTTGTTCTAGTAGTAAATAAATAGCTGACCACACAGATTTATTTGCTATAAAGCAGTCGACGCATACGTTCCTTGGAACACTCTTGTTCTATAAGGGAGCATTATCATTTTTTTTTAGTTCCTGGTTGAATCTTGAAAAAAAAAAAAGATATATAATACTATACTGAAATACTATTTGGAATACCTATTTACAGCTACAGTGATAGCTTTGACACTTTGATTTATTATAATGATAACTTTAAAAACTGGATATAATATATATATCACTATGACACTATATAGTGATACCTTTGGCACAATGAAAAATGGTCACTGTGTCACTATAGTGATAGGATAAATCTGAAAGCTTGATTAACTATAGTGATCACTATAACAAATGTACTTTTGAGTAAAAGATGATAATTCTAGGTCTTATTTGACGTTCCTTATGTCATTTATATAACGTTACCTACTTATATAAAAAAAGACTAATTAAAATGAAAAACAAGTATTATTCATTTAAGAAATGTTTTGCCAGTAGCAAAATTGATAAAAGTCAGTTTCAAAAGTATCAAACTAAGCATATTTTTTTTTAGTAATTGCATGTAATTATTGTAAAAACAACAAGACATCAATCAAGAAATATCTTTGAAATGAGAAAATCTGCAAAACTGGATTATACCTACTTCGTCAAAATAAATGAGACTCCTATCACAGAAAATTTTAAAGTAAAAATAAGTTTTAAACTTTGAATTACTAGTACTTTAGTTATCACTTCGATTTACCATAGTGACACTTTGATTATATATAACTTTGAAACTTTGATAAACTATAGTGATTACTTTGACACTTTGATTACTATAGTGATTATTATACACTTTGATTACTATAGTGATTATTATACACTTTGATTACTATAGTGATTACTATGGCACTTTGATTACTATAGTGATTATTTTGACACTTTGATTACTATAGTGATTACTTTGACACTTTGATTACTATAGTGATTATTATACACTTTGATTACTATAGTGATTACTTTGACACTTTGATTACTATAGTGATTACTTTGACACTTTGATTACTATAGTGATTACTTTGACACTTTGATTACTATAGTGATTATTATACACTTTGATTACTATAGTGATTATTATACACTTTGATTACTATAGTGATTACTATGGCACTTTGATTACTATAGTGATTATTTTGACACTTTGAGGACTTATAATTACTTTGATTTACTACAGTGATTACTTTGACACTTTGATTTACTACAGTGATTACTTTGACACTTTGATGACATATAATTACTTTGACACTTTGATTACTATAGTGATTATTATACACTTTGATGAATTTTAGTGATTACTTTGACACTTTTGATATTCTATACATATAATAGTGTTGTACTTTGCATGCACTATGCCTAAATAGTAGTCAGGGTTTGACAAATGGTGCACGAGCCGGAGGCGAGTGCACTATGTGTCAAACCCTGACTACTATTTAGGCATAGTGCATGCAAAGTACTACACTATTGTTATTATTATGCTGACTGTTTTATAAAAACGACAATATTTTCTCCATTTCCAATGTTTCATCACCTCTTATATTCATGTTAGTACACCCCTATTATGACGTCATGTTGTGCTACATGTACGTCATAACCTTTTTTCTTTAATTTTGAATGTTCCATGTACAGATAGTTTCAGAGAATTTTAGTTGTGTGAAGGGTAAAAAATTGCAAGATGCTATTTTATAAAAATTATTTTGTTTATTTTTTTTTCTTTTAGTGTAAAATATTTGAAACTAAGTTTATATATATTATAATACAGTGCTATAGATAACGGCGTCTGTGGCGTAATTGGTAGCGCGTCGGACTGACAATCTCGGGGTCGTGAGTTCGATCCCCGGCGTGGGGAAAAAGAAGAAAAAGAAGCCGTGCTCTATTTCGGCATAGTATGCTTACGCTATATAAATCCTTAGACCACTATGCGAAAATAGTTGGGTATTGACTATATAGAGACAAACTGACAGGAGGCATAATAAATAATGATAACGTCTTACGATGACACTATAGTAATCACTATTATACTATACTGATAACGATGCCACTTTAGTGATAAATTTGAAAACTTCGATTTACTATTGTGATAACTTTATAACTTTGATATATGGTTAACTATAGTTTACTATTGCATTATTTTGTAAGTGAATACATTAAACTCTTAAGCTTTTAGTTTTTCTTTCCGGGTTAGACTTTCTCTCCGAAAAAATGGATCTGGTATGGAATTTCTCCGAGGAAGAAACAATCCGAACCAGTTTTCATCCATAAGAAAAAAAAAACTCTCGGTTAAAATTTTCGCTAAATGACAGTTCACCATCCTCATCTTATATATTCTGTTTCCGGCTGAACTGCTTCAAATTTTCACATATAATTTCATAAGATATTGTCAAATCATGGTCATTATAAAACATGTTTGATATGTTTGACCAATACGTTCACAACTAAAATAATGATTAGTGTATTTCTAATTATAGATCCACATGTACTTAGAGATACACTAATAACTATCATAAAATATATATATGTTTAAAGATGTATTTTATGTATCTAATTTATTTTTCAGAAACTTTTCCCTCTAAGAAACCATTTTTTTACCTATTCATGAAAATATTTTATTTCATTAACCAGTTAAAGTCTGTCGGAGAGTAGACTTGGGGATCAAGGGGAAAATATGCAAGGTGTGATCTAGACTAAACTTACTCTTTTCACAAAGGCAACTTCTCGGTCCTTTCCGGCAAGCGGAAAAACAACCTCGATGTGTCAGTATTACAAACAAAGAAGTAAATGTACGATCGAGACCTCTTATCTTTAGGGTCTGGTGCTTAACTTCATGAAATGTAGAGATATAACCACAGATTGGACACTTAAATATGACTATCCAATACGTTAATAAATAGAAAGAGAGTCCATTTCGTATATAATTTGAGCATCCGGTTAGGTAAATACATTTAAGGTTTTTTTCCGAGCTTGTCGAAAGGCCCGAGAAGATGCAATAGACTCTTAGCTCAATCGGCAATCCTCGGATAACTTCGCTACCGTCCATGCAAACCTCGGATGTGATTGGTGGAAAGAATATGCATCAAATCGATGGATTTCTCCGCTTGTTAACTCATTTCATATTTCGCTAAGCATAAAGTTCACCAAAAAAACTATATTTTTAACTTGTGTAATTCTTTCTTGAATATTGGTTTCGATTACAACCTTATGTAAGTAGTCTTTGAAAGCAGAAACATAATGTTGAGCATGCAACATAGTAAATAAGATTTCAAAGAAATAACATTTGGAGGAATTTCAAATTTGATCATATGACTGTATTTGAAAAATGGTAGAACACCGTAGTATGCGAGGCACGCGCCACCCGAGGAGCTCAGAGTGCTCTTATCTTACACATTGTCTAGGATAAAAGAAACTAGGCACGAAAGAAGTGTAGACTCCGAAAGAAAAGGGAGAAAATTCTACCCTAGGGCGGTTTACCATCCAAGATAGAAATCTATACTGACTTAATTTGTGTTTGGGGAAAATAATATGCTGGGGAGAACTTTCTGCCCATGGCGTTAAATTCTAACCTAGGTAAAAACTATATCGAAAAAACAAAGAATGCTGTATCAACGGCTTCGATGTTCATGTCACATTGCCTAAATCTCGTATACATGTACTTTGGATCGGAACATGCGAAGGTAAAAAAAAATTGTTCTTGTTATATTTTCGAAGATTCTGTCAAAATCCTCGGTCTACCGACATTCCACTTCTTAAGACTTGAGGCTAACGTGACTTATTTAATATGATTCATTCGCACGGCTACAATGAGGAGGAAGGGATAATCCAAATTAATGAATATTTTTGCGCTAACCAAAACTGTAAATTTTGTAGGTTCTGAAACTGGAAATTCTATTTAACCTATTGCTTTCAAATATTGAATCGGAAGGTTGTGGGTTCAAACCAAGGCCTGTCTGACCTGAGTCGATAAAAAAAGGTACTGTAGCAACTGTTCCTTCGCCAAGCGCTCGGCACTTGTGGGTCTTTTGGATGAAACCTTGAAAACCCAGCTTCGTGTCAGAGCAGGCGGTGGCACGATAAAGATCCCTCACTGCTCAATGGCCTTAAGTGCCGAGTATAGGTCTGAATATGAAGCCTTTACCAGTTTATGATGACCTCTCTATATAAGTGAAAAATTCTTGAAACAACATACAATTAATCATTCAATCAAGAATTAAACAAAATTTGCATAAGTTATGCAAAATTCTAAAAAAAAAAACAAAAACAAAAAAAAAAAACAAAAAAAAAAACAAAAAAACAAAAAAACAAAAAAAACAAAACAAAACAAAACAAAAAATCAGGTTTTTGGGGTCGTTTCTTAGAAGGTACATGTACACATGATGTTCTTCTGTGTAAAAGATAATCGGTTTTACTAAGCAAGTTATCTTTCTTGTGTTATTAAGAGCTGGGTAATATGAAATATGCCATTGTAGGATCTCTCAGAAAATGGTGTAGAATCCGGCAATACATGTACCTATATATGCAAATCTATTTAGACAATGAGTTATATAATGTTTTATTCAGTAAAGAGAAAAGTTAATGTATATTACCACTTAATCTCACTTATGCTGTCCTGAAGCATTCAATCAGCTAAAAAGTGTTGTGCATACAACAATGTGGCTTTAATTTAACATTGATGTCTTATTTTTGGATGTCATAGCTCCTATAACAGCGTGCCGACAAATTGAATACAACGTGTTAGTGCGGCATGATAATTTGTTGGCACGGGCAGTTATAGGACGGACGACATCCAAAAATAAGAATTCAATGCTTATATATACATTCTTTAATTTTCTCTCTTGTTAATTGATAATTTCGTTAACCTTTATTATGAATTTAGCACTTTTCAAAACTAGTGTGCCTAATAGACGTAAGAGCCAGTGTGACGTTGGATAACGCAAATGAATATTGCGAGGGGGAAAATGACAAATCAATTTTAAACATACAATTGCTATATTTTAAATGTTTTTAAATATTTTAAGCTTTAAAACTTTCCCTTGATTTCTTTGAATTGGAGATCAAAACAATGAGACTTCATTTTAAAAACAGTGTTTACAATTTTGTATCCTGGAATTCCGGTACATGATTTCTTGTCGTTCTTAAAAAAGACACGTTTTATTTTGCAGAAACCGTGTTTGTGATTAAACTGAAAGTCTATTGACATCCTGGTGAAAAGTGAAGAGTGATAACCAGAGACCAGTTGTGTCAAACAATGTCATTCCAACAAAACAGAACCATATTATTTATTTCTCTAACATAACATGTTATCATCTATAGCTAGGTGAAAATGGTGATGTTAAATAAATGTAAAACAAGATATTAGACGTTAAGTGTGTTTTTGCTCTGTAAGAAGCTGAACAAAGATGATTCAAAATGGCATAGATCCGCTATCTTACAGGAAAGTTATACCATAAATATCTTATTTACAAGGACGTAGAACATGATTAAGCACAGTGATAAGTGACCATTACAAATTGCATAGGTTTAGAAAAAAATTAGCCCTGATCCGTGTAATACATCAAAGGAAAAAACTATCCAAAAGCGAGCAATTTTATTTCGCGAGTGGTGCTTCTCGCGAAATTACGCGATAATCAATTCCTTCGGTATATTAAAGAATCTACAAAATTTGGGGGAAGCGAAAAAGACGCTATCATTGGCAAAAGCGCAGCCATCTCGGCTAGAAACAGAAGAGACGCCATCTTGGACATGGTTAGCACCCGGTGAAAGGGGATACTTTCAATCATCTGCTAATACAATACCTTTAATATACCTTGGTGACTGAATATCAAAATTTTCTCGCTAATACGTGTATTATGACGTCATGAATTGCGTCCATATCCTCCAATCCTGAAAATTTCTTCAAAAATGGCCAGAAGTTAAAAGTGCTTTTCATCGTCAACTTTACTTATTTATGTATATTTATATTTAAAAGATTCCACTAGCATCTGCTTATGGTGTTTATGTCTCCCAACTTATTCGCTACTCAAGAGCTTGTTCTGAGTACGATCAATTTTTAAAGCGAGGCAGGCTACTCACTGATAAGTTGATGTTACAGGTATATCAACAGCCTCGTTTAAAGTCGTCAGCATTTCGTAAATTTTATGGGCGTTATGATGACCTTGTTAGCAAATATAACCTACATTGTACCATTGAATCGTATTTTGGCTGACTTGTTTCATACTAATTGTTATGCTTTTGTTTTTGTACTGAATTGACTACAGATAGTTCCGTCTACCTGATTCAATACATAATACACACGGCGGGTGTGATCGGTCTACAGGAGATTCTTACTCCTCCTAGGCACCTGATCTCACCTCTGGAATTTCCAGGAAATCGATCAATGTTCGTTATCTTTACCTTTTACATGGACAAAGTGTACCTAGTTCTTTTCTAACCAAAGCGCTAATATATAAAAAAAAAATTGTAAAACTCAACAAATTTTAACTGAAATGAGGCAAATTTTCTTCTTGCTGACTATTAATTAGTACTAAAATCAATATATATCATTTAACTTGTTATACAATTTGCGTCCCAGATTGACGTGAAAAGGGGTTAAAAAATAGGATAGCAGTATTAGTCAGGCGTGCAAACTATGATAAGGCAATCTAAATATAGGGAAAATGAGAACATTTAATCAAATTTCCCTTATCTATCTGTGATGAGGATTTACAGTCCATGTCTGATTATATAATAAGCGACCAGTTATCTCTGTAGTTTTCAGAACTGAGCAACATACATTGATTTATGCAAATTATCTGGCATCAACCAGTCATATAAGAATTAAAAGGTAAAATAATAAATGAAATGTTTATAAGAAATGAAAGTGAGTTGTTGAATACATGGTCGGTCCTGTGTATTTGGTGTTCTTAATGACATTTAACTATCTAAAATTTCCTTCAATCGCTATTTATTAAGAAAAAGTAATAATAAATCAAAAGGAAGTAGTCTGATTATTATTTAATAATCATTTTCTTCCAATTATCCTTACAGACAAGTATAATAGTTCTTTGTCAATAATCGCGTATCAAACAATTTTTTTTATTATTTTCGTATCATTTCCTTTTGTTTCGTACATTCTGCTTGGAACGACCACTATTTTAACTATTTTTAGTTAAAAGGATTAATAAAAATTTTAAGATGGAATCAATACAGAAAAATAAATTATCTAAAATGTAAATGTATATGTAGAACATTAGAACTGTTTCCTTTAAAGTCTACAACAATTGTTTAGATAACGTCTCTGGGTAATAAAGTAAACATTATGAAATCTATTTAATTAGTGAATATAAAAAGTTTGAACTACAAAGAAAAAAATGTATTCAAGATATCAGACATTATTTTGATAAAATGATCTATTTATACCATGATATTTGAAGGGACGGAAACCCGAGATTTAGTTTCTCCTTGAAATTTAGCCAAGGATAATAAATGTTGTTATTGATGATGTTGATTTTTATTATTAGCAAGAAATATAGCGATAACTATGAGTTATCTCCCCGCATAACTAGGTTATCTTATACTTGAACATGATTGTATATGCTTTAAATCAATATAGCTGGCAAAGCTTTTAGAAAGGCTTAATGGTTAATTCAAAATTAAGAATGCAGTGATTATGGAAGTTGAAAATCCTTTAAGGAGGGATTCTTGTGTTTCTGACTAGATGAAATATTCAAAGTATATTTGCTTATATGTATTATATATTTAGATGTAAGAGATTTAAAAGATAATATTTTTCTTTCCTCATCATAATTGTACAACTTTAAATAGAAATGGTAAACTGAGTTTAAAATCTAGCAGGGACTATATTTTCGGCGGAGCGGCAGCGTATGAAAATATGTCATTTTTTGCTTCTCAAAATTACTATAGAACATTGAATTTAGTTAAAAAAATTTAACAGTCAAAGACTAAAAGAAAATTTCAAATGTAAGTAAAATTAATAATAATTGATTGAAGTTTTAAAATATATCAAATAAATATGATTTTCCAAGCAAACTACAATTATGTTAAAATTAAAAGCTTCCAATCTAAGTACAGATTTGAGCCAAAAATCCATAAAAAGTGTTTTTTTTCTCTCTTAATAAACGGTCAAACCTTTTTGTTTTTTGTACCAATTTTTCTTTATACGACTACTTTACCATATGTGAAAATAAGAAAAATTCAAATATACGAAGCATATAAAAATAACTAATATATCCTAAAAATCTAAGAAAAATAGAGGAAATTCGGATTAGCCAATATCTATTTTAGCGAAATTATCTATGTCAATTTGGTAGTATCATTTGATAGACCCTATATGGTAATATCTTTTTATGCAAAAAGATAAAGATTCAATCTTTTGAAATAAAAGTAGGCATCCCATGATTGGCAACGGTATTATTTTGTTCTTAAGGTCAAGGAAAAAAATAATGACCTTGACCTGACCTTGCTTTTAAAATAAAACGGTCAAATTTAATCTAATTGATACCATCACTTAATAATAATGTCTTCTTGAATCTATGAAAATTTCATTAATTTTTAAATACAACAAAAAGAATCCCTCCTTAATTATAGGACAATTAAGTCGTTTCTTTTTCATGCTGATTTTGTTTCACAGTTAAAAAAGAATAAATTCTAGTTTCAATCATGTCTTGATTTTTCCCGTATTCTAAATTCAGTGATATCCTCTTCACCTCTCCACATTCAAAATATCGAATGCATGATATTATAATTATGATTTAAATTTTTTAGTTGCCAACTACATATTCTAAATACATTTCGTTCAATAGCTTAATGAAACATTAAAGTCAAAGGAAACCAAGATTTAAATGAGAATATAAAAACCTGTATGCCGTATCAAATCAAGTTTCAGGTCAACAAAAAGTTACGGTATACATGCATAAGTCGGTACGTAATATTGAGTTAATCCGTAAGATGTGTCTTGTGACCTCTGATCCATGTTGAACTATATAATTTACGACAGTGATATGCAAATATGATAAAATAACATTCCAATACAAAAAATATTCAGGCCATATATCATATGATAGCCATCTTTATCCTCTAGGGAAATTTTCTTTTCTAAAATTGCAATACAAAATTCTGTCAAAATCACAACTGTTAATAAGAAAACAATAAGCCCTTAAATGCCTATATTTTCTGTACTGATCCAGTCGAAGGGGGTAGAAAAACCTTTCTTGAGTACTTTATCTCAAAGACATGCGGATCGTTCCATACGGACTTTGCCTAGTTAATAACACTTGACGTGTCCTAATTGATGTCCATTATTCTGCAGATTAACACTGAACAGACTCTCACAAAATGTTCTCGGAAATCCACGGCGCTTTACCTGATTATACACTAAATTTTCCTGCCTGGTTCTTTACACGATAAAGGTCGATCACAGGCTTGACAAGCTTAGCATGGTAGAGTCCTACAGAGTTAATCGAACTTGATATCCATAGCTTTATATCCATAACTTTATTTCCTGTATATTTTATTACAGTATTCATGAACTTTCTGTTACTATTTCTGCTGTTCAGATATCGCAGACAAATCATTTCAATTGTTCGTACTAGTTATCATACCTTCACGTTGCTTTCAGAATTATATTTTATAATATTACAAACGGGCAGAAAGTGTACAAACGCTTTATTCACCCTGTATATTTTATATTAGAGTGACCACTTTATAACTATTTCTTTTGCTCAATCTTTCCGGTATTGCAGAAAAATCATCTGACTCATACATTCTGTATTTCCTTATTTCTCTAATTTTTCTTTGCTTTATAGAATTACCTGTTTAATTGTAATCTTTCAAACCACACATTTTATGGGGGTTACTTTGTTGTCATATCTGTTGTTCAGTAATAGAGCTGTGCACAGTGTCTGATATTTTAGAAAAATCGTCTCTGTTGTTCATACTTATATACTTTAACGTTTCTTTACACTATTCATTTTCCTTTATCTTACATTCGTCACACAGTGAATATACTCTAGTACAGATTTTTCTTGTTTAATTTATATGTTAAGTGACATATATCTTTTCCATAGCATTTGATACCTACAATTTCATATTGTATTCATACTAACATAGTGAGAGGTATTTCAACACCAAGTTCTTTTTTATTTTTTATGCATGTTCCTGGTTCGAAACATAAATCCATTGAACCTCCTCTATATTACTGAACGGGATGAGCTTTCCTTTCATTCTGGTCAATTTCGAATACTAGTAGCTTTGTCAGGAGCCGAGAGACATGAGCCCACAGAGAACTTTTCTAAGTGAAGTTGGGATTGTCTTTTATTGATTTCAAATTTTTCATACTAATTTCACGATTTCACTTTAAAAATTTAACGAATTATGTAATGGATTTACGAAAAATGTCCTCCTAAGATTTCTTTTGGTCGTCGTCAATCTAGTCTCACACTTTTGATTGGAGTAATTCAAGTGAATCATGCACATTAAGAAACAAATAGTATATGTCAACTTTACCCACTAAATGTGCTGCTCGTCTTACGCGGGCTAAGAGGGTTATTGAATTAGGGATTTAAAAAAAAGTTTTATTTCGTATCTCTGAAAGTTTTTCGCCTTAAACAGCAAAATATGTTGGGGAAAATAACATTTTTTCTTGAAGTTTCACTTTAAAATTTCAATTTCTTACACCTCAGACACGGACATGTAGATCTTTTTTGAAAATGGGGGGGGGGGGGTAGAAAAAGTAATTGACATTCAGAAAATTGTTGAAAAACAAAAATACATATATTTTAAAGATGAGTTTGATTAGCCCTCCAAAAGAACAATTTCAAAATCGAAAAAATGTACCCCGTGTGTATAGGGAGTGGGGGTGATCGAAGCCCCCTCCAACCCCCAGCCCCATATCGAAATGTTATTTATTTATTTTATTTTTTTTTTACATAGGGTGGGGATAGAATCTCACTCTCGTTTTAAAACAATTACGTACGAGGAGTTTGCCATATTTGCAACAAAAAGTGAAGGGAGGAGGGAATCGGCCTTGAAATGAAAATTTATACAAAAGACTAGCTATTCTAAAAAATAAAAAAAAAAACCTTTCCTCCCTCCCCAGATTATATGAGTCTGCACCTTATACGCTAGAATCCATGAATCAAATGATTCATTTTGATCTTGATATGGGATCTCTATGTGTTTTTACATCATTTTTCGAAAAAAGTTAAAAAGTCGAACCTGTCTGATAGAGTTATTAATTTGAAGAAAAAGAAGGTATGCTTAGAGTCCATTCCACCACCCTGATCTAAGCTATTAAACAGAATTATTATACCTCTACTGATTTTTCCCTATATAACATTAGATCGTTAGATGTGACTAATTCCCTAGAAATCGTTATGAATGTACTAATCCCCGTCCGTTAATCAAGTGAGCTAATCCCTGCATCAAATGCTAATTCCCGGTTACCCGTAATCCTCTAGGTTTTACTTTTACATAGGTATATGTGAATGAACTAATCCCCGTGTGTTAGTTCAGTGAGCAAATCCCTGCTATGAAATCACGCTATCTGAATCCTCTAAATTTTACGTTTGTATCGGTATAATAAAACAGTTAAAAGTTTATCATTGCAGGAGTTAGCAAGATTCCAGTTCCCCTCGACCAGGGCTATTTCCCTCGGCTTCGCCTCGGGAAATAGTCCTGGCCTTGGGGAACTTGAATCTTGCTAACTCCCTCAATGATATACTTTTATTAACTGTATACTGAACGAAGGGTAGAATTCTCACGAAATTTTTGTTTGGTGGATTATAAAAATCCATACTTTGATTTTAGTGTCACTGCAGATAAAACAGTTACTTTGAGATTTACCTTGGTCCTGAAATTTTAAAACTAAAATCATTTCTTTTATTACTTACAAAAGGAAATTGCGAATGAAAAGCATAGGATGAACAGACAGGATTCTCGGTGGTATCTTGGATCTTGAGAATAAAATCTTATTTAAAACTAGGGGAATGGTAATTGTTTTAAAGCAGATGATGATTTTTCCAAGTAAGTAAGGATATAGTAAAACATTTTACAAGAATTAGACAAGATTGTGTGAAGCTAGAGTTGACAAGTAACCTATCACACGGTGTAATGGACAGAGATAATGAGGTCCGTGTTCCTCGTTTCTGGAAAAAAAAAATCTTAATCATCTTTATCAATATCCGGAAATCTATCGATCTAGCCTCAGCTAAGTGAAATCCAAAATGACATTGAGCAGATTATTAATTAATAATACCTCGCCATGAGAAAAGGAAAGCTATGTAAATCCTTGATCAGAGTCATGCCGATTGGTTGGTATTAAATATGTCGTCTAAGGATATTACCAGTTAATGGTCTAAAGCAGAACGGAATTTTCACGATGGGATCCAAAAAGAAGTTACAATTGCTAACTTGACAACCAAGTTAACAAGTCAGTCATACGTCAGCTGATAAAAGGTTAAATCGATGTATAGGCCTATATCGTTTCTTTGTTATGACTTTATATTAAATATTATATTTATTTATTATGATATTTATAAATAATAGGATTATATCCTACTGCTTTTGATCCTGTTACTATTTATCCTATTTGGTGATATTGACAGCCTTTCTATACTGGTTGGAATCTCAGAAATAATTCCCCGTTATGACTTTCGTCTCACTATCTTAACATAGAATGCGGAAGGTAGAGAGGATAGATTATGCGATGTTTGTAATACACGTGAAATAGAAGACGAATTCCATTTCATTCTTCAATGCCCTAGATATCTAAATTTAAGAAAAAAATATATAAATGAATATTATTACAAATCGCCAAGTACTTTTAAATTAATCCAATTGTTGGGTACCAACCGCATATCTACTTTAGTTGGTTTAGGGAAATATATTCATTATGCTCTAAT
Organism: Saccostrea echinata; assembly: GCF_033153115.1. Lineage (NCBI taxonomy): Eukaryota > Metazoa > Mollusca > Bivalvia > Ostreida > Ostreidae > Saccostrea > Saccostrea echinata. The sequence goes on from NW_026889777.1 coordinate 14,065,794, forward strand.
ATTACGTAACGAAGATCAATCAGGTTAACCTAATTTCTATCTATGTAAGGTTTATATTTTCAGATGTCTGTACATTAAAACATCATTGCTATATATTGTATTATAACTTTGAATTATGTATTGTGCTGCTTATTGTATTGTACTTAATTTGTTCAATATATATTATTGTATATTATAAATGAGTGGAACTGTGGGACTGAGGAACACTTGACCAGAGGTTTCACGCCCCAATTTAGGCTCACTGAGAGTCTTAAATTTTGTGATATATGTTATTATATGTTATTTTTGTAAACTGATGGGCTGTATTGCCCAAAGTTATATCCTGAATAAACTAATATGGTTTTCATTCACATCCTGTGTATACTGTTTTTTCATGCAGCAACATATTCACGTTTCAGATTCGTACACTGTAGAGAGAAATCACTAAGGAGTCTAAGTTTAATGAATGATAAAACATAGGCTTGTGATTTGGATAATTTAGAATTATTCTATTTCTTATATAAATATTAGTAATATCGGATACTAAATATAGACATATAAATATATAAATTAAATATATTTCATCTCAAAGTCATGATCATGGTACATCTGTGTGCCTCAACAATTTGCTTTATGCATGTATGTGATTTTGTTTTAAGTAATCTGCAATTCTCGTATTTTTCTATCTTACAATGTAGTTTACAATATTGTCTTAATATTAAATAATTATGATGCACAATTACTTTATTTTTGCGTTATTAATTTTATGACAAATATTCAATTTAATAGTAAAACTAAATTTAATGAATTTAATGACTAAATCATTTTTAGGATTAGAACTGTGAAGTGATGTAGTCCTTTTTGATGTTTGTTATCCTCCTTTGACAGATTTATGAACTTTTGGTATGGTCCACAGAATTGGCTTAAGCAGAAGTCAAAATAGTTCAGTATAGTTATTTTCCTTCTCTGTTGCATTAAGACTTTTTCATTTTGTCCATTTTTTTTCTATAATTGTTTTCTCTTATTTGTGTGTAAACGTTGTAAAAGGTGCTCTCAATAACACAATACAATAATATATTGAGAAATCTATCAAAATATTTAATACATGTAATATCATATAAAAGCCATCTGGATTAAACTAACTTATGTAAAGCTATAAAGACTGTTACTATTATAAAAGATCTAGATAATATTTCGCACCCATTCTGTGACAGAAGTTGAGAAATGTGTGACGAGATGACCTTGAAAAATTCAAGAATGTATACACTTGTATTAATTTTTTTTAGCTTCATACACATTCTGTACGTGGTGTGTGAATTTTAGGAACTTGGTAATTCAACAAAAAATACTCCTGTGTTTCTTCTTAAGTTGTATGCTATCATTAAACAGAATTAGAAAAGTTTTTTTTTATTTAATCAGAGATGGAATTCAAAATACTTTTGGTTAGCTCCAATTTGCAACATTGCTATCGAACGTTTTTATCACTCATGACCTGCCAGCAGAAAATTTAAGAATTCATTTAGAACGCTCTACTTTGATAGCATGAATTACATGAAATGAAGCCTTTATATCCCTTGTTTTATCTACTACCGATGATACCAACTGTGAAGCATTTTTACCAGCAGATACAAGCAGGTGCGAGTAGAATAAAAACAAATAATCAACAATTTAGCATGAAAGCCAAATAATCATGAGATATAAGTTGTACCCTAACACCTATATTGATCGAAACCATTCATCCAGCAAAGGTAGCCACTCAAACGATGAACAGAGCCTCAATTATCTATTAATGCTAGCTACTTCTTCATTTAATGAACCTTCTTAGATGCTGAATGTGTAGCCTATACGTCCACTTACTAGCTCAGCCAATTGAATCACTCAGTAGTATCACGTGACATCCGAAAGAATAACTTTTTTTTCAGAAACATTCAATTTAATGCTTTGCTTCTGCTATCAGTATTTCAGTCAATATTGTTCTATCATATGAAAAAAAAGTTTATTTCTATTATATGCAGTCTAATCTAAGGGAAAATTGAACATTTGTGTGTGTAGAGAATGTCCTCTAGAATTTAAGAAGAAAGAACTTTTTTTATCATCTAGGAATGAAATACTAAGACCTGAAGAAATAACGGATTTTTGTGATTTACAATGGCATCATACAAGATTCTGGACAACAACTCCTCTACCTGGGCTACAACAAGCATCGTAAGTATTGCTTTTATCCTTCAACTTCACGAAAAGTTTCTCATATAAATAAATTTTCAGGGGAAAAAAAACAACAACCGGAAATCAGCGTGTGATTTGAACCTGATGTAGTTCCTGGAAGTCGGTAAGTTCTGGTCAAAATTCTCCTATTAATATCAGAAATGTAAAGATTTTGTTATGTTTGCTGTATCTGACAGAGCAAATTGTGTTTTATGATAGTACATCTGCTCTGAATCTTTTTTTCTTTTTGTGTGTGCGAATGAAGATTCAAATGTTGTCGTATGAAAATTACATGTACCATATTTTGTAAAAACGGAATTCGACTGATGTACACGTAGATTTGAAAAATAAACAACACATATATATCTTATACTAGGGGCATGATATTGGTTTTTAACAAAATGACTTCCGAAGTCCCCCTCTTTTCCCTTTCAATAACTGAAATAAGATCTTATGAACATTATCCTATACAGTAAAACATATTAAATTGTCAATTTTGCACATGTTCATAAATTGCTTGTTAGTAAAACATAGGAATGATATATATTTATCACCTATTTATACATGCCAATAAAGTTTTATTTTAAAAAAAGGGGGGGGGGGTAAGTTTACATTCTAAAATCCGAATATGCTCATTACCCCGAGAAAGAAATATCATTGGGAAATGTTTAATTAATCAAATTGTGTATAGCATACCGCATTTAGTAACTGGTGTTTTTTTTAATTGATTAAGCAGCTAGAATTATGTTATATTGTAAAGTGTCCACTGATTGATAGAAATCGGTTTCTTACGCTTCCAACTTACATCTCACATTTGAGAGAGAGAGAGAGAGAGAGAGAAGACATCTTTGAAGTAACCTTCTGAATAAGATTATTATTAATTAAAAGATATTTCGGTAGAAAGTTACAATAATCTTTCATTGAATATTTTCTTTTAATTACAAAAAAAACTGACAAATGATATGGCAAAGAGACTTTTTTATTTGGGGTTTGAGTAATCGTCTATTCGTTAGAACCAATCTCGCTCGGACTTCTTCCTTAATAAAATTTTAGTCAAAAATACAGACCCAATTTCCGAGAATCAGTTGATGTAATAGTTTATAGGGCTTCTATTTTTGTATAGAATTTTTTTTATCTTCGATAATAATAAACTTGCAACCATAAAATTAGATACTGTCTTGCCATACAAAGGGAATGACTATCAACATTAATTGGCAAATTTATTACATAATAATGCATTATCAAAAAATTATCAGGAAAGTTATATAATTTACCATAAACACTGCGATCCACTTTCAAAACAATGATCAGTCAAAATATAGATACCTGCAGACATAAAAGGGAAAAATCCCCAATGTGATTTTCCTCTCAAATTAACGTTTTCTGATAAAGATGTGAAATGTCATGGATAACTATGAGAAATCAATGATAGAAACCTGTAGGGACGGCGTTCAATATTTTCCGAACCATTTTTGATAAAGTTTCGTTGGATCATGGTTCTTTCCCATGTAAATTTTTATTTATGGAGAGAGAGGAAGGGAGAGAGAGAGAGAATTAAAGAAAGATACCAAACGTCAAGAGAAGAGTTGTAAGGAAACATTTTATACGTATCACGTCAAAATTTTTTCTGGCTCTTGTGATGATAAAACTTATATATCCGCAACTCTTTAAGTAAGTATAAAGCTACTGACATTAGTTTGAAATTAACAGAAAGGCCATTTAATCATGAAAATAAACATGACCCCCCCCCCCCCCCCAAAAAAAAAAAAAAAATCACAGGCCTTTTTTTATTGTTGATGAAGACATATAACAGAATTATCCTGACATTTCAGTTCTTAAAAACGGTTAATTAGTCTTTAAAAGTAAACCATGATTATGAAAGAGATATTGTTATCAATGCGATTGAAAACAGTCCCCTACTTTCAAATAAATCTAGACCGGTCACGGTAGCCTAGTGGTAGGGCGTTCGCTTCGTGATCGGGATTCCCAGGTTCGATTCTCGTTCGCCGCGCTGCGTCTAACCTGAGATGTAAAACACAGGTAGTGACTGTTCCTTCGCCAAGCGCCCGGCATTAGAAGTGAAAGTCAGGGGTCTTTCTGATGAGACCTTAAAAATCGAAGCCCCATGTCACGGTAGGCGTTGGCACCCTTCGATTGAAACCCTCACTGCTCAATGGCTCTGAGTCCCGAGTACAGGTCTAAATTTGGAGCCCTTCGCCGGTACTATATGAGTGAACAAATCTCGAATGGGACGTAAAACCTCCATGCCCCCCGCCCCTGGCTGGAAGGCTATTGAGTACACAGTACTTGAATTAAAATTTTCATTTATCTATCAAAATTCACAAATGCACACAATATTATGCCAATAGAAAGATTTAATGAATATATACATGCTCCAAAATTCGAAGAAAATCTTATATATGACCTGAAAGATATATCGACGTATAAAATGGCATTTTAAAATCAAAACATAATATTTACAGATCTAACCTAAAATTGTTCACTCAAGCGAATATATCCAATTCTTTAATTTATGAAATTGACGTTGATTGATTGTTGCTTTACCTCCCAATCGAGAATTTTTTACTCATATAGAGACGCCACCATTTACCGGTGAAGGGCTTCAAATTTATACCTATACTCGGCACTCGAAGCCATTGAGCAGTGAGGGTTCTTCATCATGCCAACACCTACTGACCTTGGTTTTTAAGGTCTCATCCGAAAGATCCGTGACTTTCTCCTTTAGTTCCAGGCGCTTGACGAAAGAACAGTCACTATCTTGTTTACGTCTTAGGTTTGATGCGGCACGCGACCGAGAATCAAACCCGGGCCTCCCGATCACGAAGTGAGTGCCCTACCAGTTGGCTTAGCGCCACTACCGCGACTAGTCTCTGAAAATGGAAATTGTCCACCTAAGAAATTTAGAAAATAAGGAAGTATTATATATATATTCCATGTAGGGAGGGTAGCATTGAAAATTAGACCATTGAATGTTTTATACAAATACATAAAACGGTGAACCCTATGCGCATAAAATCAGCGCAGTCAATCACCCGTCGTCTATTAATGTTGAATGTTGCTTTGTTCTATCAAACTGGAGGCCTTAGTTTTATCATTCAGAGGGTAATAGGTTTAACTTATGTTTCTCGACGAATCTAATTCAAATAATGAATATTAATTTCATTGTAATATCTGGAAATATTGCATGTTAAACCTACAAACTATACAAATCTGTGAGCAAGGATCCCTGGAAATTCCAGAGGTGGGGTCAGATGGCTAGGAGGAGTGTCCTAATTGTCCATTAAAAATCAACAGATTTTAATGGAAGGTTTTTCTTCTTCCTAACTAATAAGTTTTACACAGGATCTTTTCCCCTAGTTACTTTGGAGAATTGCTCCAACTATTGGGGGTTTCCGTTTTCTTTTACCGGAGAGATTTACAATGCACTAATGAAAGTAATGTATCGTCATTTCATTTATAATGTTAAATCTTTTTTTTTCTTGCAAACTGTTTACAGTTCATGGTGAAAATACTAAGGAATGTTATCATTTAAGTCTATCCAGCACGTTATCTGCAAATATTTTGATTTTTTTTGTCATGATGTCATCGATCTCTAATAAACATCGCTTCTACTTCATCTGTAAACAAGTCTCCCCTTGCAGGTTCCGTGGCGAAGATGGCACAGTCTCATATAAATATCCATGTTATCATCACATATATACGATATATAATTCACTCCGTGTCAGTCATAGAATTCTCTGAAAGCTTCTAGACAGGATGTTGTGGGGTTATCTCCGGAGACAGTAGTCTTCATTTATATCTTGTATAAAAATTGACGAGACTTTTTTACCCCCATAAAAATGTAAACATCTGAAGCGTGAATTCGGAAACTTTAATACGGATGAGAGAGAGAGAGAAGGGGGGAGAGAGATGATAAAACATATATATTTATGCAGCTATATGCAGTATATAAATTAATGTCGTTTGGAATATTTTCTACATATTTAAATACAATAAATTTCTCCGCACACTTTTCTTGCGTAAAATTTTTCTTTTTGGTGTAGAATTCATTTTCTGTTTCATTTATGGGTGAATTTATTTTCTTTTTTTTTTCTTCTGCATCTATTCAAGAATCGAATCCTAGAAAATGAAGATGTTATTCTGAAACTCAGTTGCCTTGAGCATAATTGAGTTGTATTGATATTGTTAACAAATAAGATGAAATGTCCTAGAGTGATAAATAATTTGCAATAGACAGACTCCAAAAGTAAAATTTTGAAAAAGAAAAAAAAAATGTATAAATGAAAAACTTAATAATCATTAGAAATTACAGTGTAGACCGCATCTGTAAAACGAAAAAGGTGGCGATAACGAACAGTGATCGATCTTAAATAATTTAAACAATACAAATTATGAACGGGACAAAAAACATGTACCCTTAAAACATCAGATGTTGGATTACTTGCCTAGAAGTAAGTATCCCCTGTCAACCAGTAGAACCAGAAGAGCTCTGTATTGGTCGGGTAAACGGAATTATCTGTATTCAAAATTAGTATTAAAACAATGGCCTACAGTTGGTATAAAACATGTCCGTCAATATTAGACCCATTTGAAAACGAGGTCATTTAACGACTGTAGAATATTCGAAAGTTTTGTAACATTAATTCTTTTGTCAGTAGCTCCGTTTAAAAATTGATCGTACTCAGAGCATGCTCTTGCATATCGAAACAACTGGGAGATATGAATACCATATGTAGATAATAGTGGAATGATACTACATAAATAAGGGAATATGACGATGGAAAAGCTGAATTAATCGCCTCTGTCATATAGTGTAGTTGCTCATTAACGTAATTATACAGTCATATAACATGCAAATATATAATAATTGTAGTAGATGAAGTGGTGCCTATTATTTCATGTTAATCACCTAGATCTATCAATTCGACATTCTAATGAAAATAGATATTGTTAATTGAGAAAGTGTGATCGATTTACCTTGATGTCTAAGTGAAGGCTGCAGCAAGTTTTCTATTTTTTACGTCAAAGTTTTTGAATAACTTCTGTATCATCAGAATATATAAACAGGTAGACTAATAAAGGACACAGTCATAATTAGTGCTCATCAGAATATGTTAAAATTCCGAGTTCCATTTTTATTGTAGCACATGTTATTATGCTGTCAGAAAAAAAATATTACATGTGACGTGCAAATGACGATGTTTCAAGATAATGATATTTTCTACCATTAAGCATTTTTTTTTTTTTTTGAAAATGAGCTTCCTTGATTTTTGTTATTCAAAGTGAAAAAATTTTACGTCCTGTTTATGTGACCTTAGATCTTGTTTAGTTTACACTTATAGGTTAGGACAACTTTTTTCTTTTGTTTCCAAATACATTTCATTCTATTTCCAATGTTTGAATGTAGGATATTCTTAGAACGGCTGGTGCGACAGGTCGACAGGAGATACTTACTCGTTTTTGGTTATTCATTTCTATCCAGGATCTTGGAAGAACAAGTCTTCCAATTAATGACCTTTTGATTGACAGTTTATCACAATAGACTATCAAGGCATGCGCAATACAAGGCCTATATTGCGCATGTATATGCATATAGCTAAGTAACTGCGATCCATTCTCTAGTTTGTGCAAACATTATAGATAAAAATATTGCCTCTCTCATCATATGTTCGCAGATCCATTGCTCTTCATCTGTTCAATCCATAGAATTATCAAGCAATCTCTAGGAGGAATTTCGGAATAAATGTCTTACTGGAACAAAAATTAGATTTTTAAAAAGAGGCAAAAGACATTATCTCTGATGGCATTCCAGAAAATGGTTCACAAATTTCTGTGAGAGATAAACTCTGAAGAAATGTGGTCAGATTTTGAGACCCTCTCATTATATTTAGTTTTTAAATACATATGTACATACAAAGAGGATTTGAAATAAAAGTTCTCACAAATTAGAAGATGTTACTTAAAACAGCGATCGAATAAAATATTTTATCTGACATTTAAAATATGAATAAATTCTCATGTAAATGTCTGGAATATGGTAAGATGCTTGGATTTCGAGTATTCATCAATATTTCTCTTGAAGTTAAATGTCATCCCTTTGTTGAAGTTTTTAACTTGTATGAAGACTTTAAATTACTACCTAATACATGTGTACTAAATGATAAATAAAGAAAAAATTTCATTCTTGTTACAAAAATGATTTTTTTCCCGTAAGATTCAAATATTGATATGAAAAAGGTATTTTATATAACTTAAATTATTAAGAGAGTGATACATTTAAAAAACACCAATTTTGAATGTCTCCAAAATAATTGTGGTATTGAGTTGAAACAAGGCTTTTAAGTTAATTTATTTTTTTTAAATAACTTTTAAACACAATCAGCATTATCTTTGTGAATGAGCAGCCTGTTTATCAATGCAATGTTCGCTGCACTTGAATAATGGGTGTACAAAAATACCGTATGAAATGGTAAAAGGCATGTCTCCGCGACTAGAGTGCAATTCTTTTTTTTTTTATGATTTATATTCCAAGTCTGATAAAATTAGCCATTAGGAACAAAGGTTATCTGTGATATACGTGTATACATTTTTTTTCCATTCTCTTGATTCACATTGAAATAATAGTTTCCAAAATTCTCGATGTGATAAAAAGATGGATGAGATTTGCAATTTCGTGCTGGGTCAGTTGAGTTTAAACGTGCTTGGCTACACCGAGTACTCACATCTGATGTGACTTAGATGTTGTGTACATTAGATGAGGCAGATGTTTAGAATATAGTTTTTTTTCATTGATTTGAAAATACTACCATTTTTTTTTATTTGTTTGTTTGTTTGTTTGTTTGTTTGTTTTTTTATAATTGCAGGCTTTTAAACAAATAATGTGATAGATTAAGTTTTTTAATGAAAAAGATGACGATAAAGGTGGATGCCCGCGTGGCGCAGTGGTTAGAGCGTCTGCTCTAGAGTCGCGAAGTAAGGACGTGCATAGAGACCGGTACTTCGGATGAGACCGTATAAACCGATGTCCCGTGTCGCAGTAGGTGCTGGCACGAAAAAGATCCCTCACTACTCAATGGCCGTAAATGCCGAGTATAGGACAAAATTTGCAGCTCTCCACCGGCAAGTGGTGGCGTCTCCATATGAGTGAAAAATTCTCGAGAGGGACGTTAAAAAACATACAAACAAACAAACAAACGATAAAGGTGATAAATCTTGTTACTCCCGTAAGAACAGGGCAAAAAAAAATGGATGCATGGAAATACCAGAGGTGCGTAAGAAGTGTAAACAAAGCCTGTCGACCTGTCACCCGCCGCGAACTCTCTGTATTGATAAGGTTAGCAGGGTAATTTGTAATAAAAATAAGTATACAATGGCTGAACAATTGGTATGAAACATGTCAGTCAACCTTAGACTCAATTGTCACTATAACAACTAAAGAATTTGCGAAATGCAGACTTTAAACAATATTGTTGAAAGCTCTGTAACATTAACATATTTGTCAGAGGCTTGTATTGGTTTAAAAATTGATCGTACTCAGAACGTGCTCTTCTGAGGTGAAAGTATTTGACGGAGCGAGTGATGAGGCAAATTTTATTTCTGGATCGTATTTTTAAAGATATATTTGCTATGCTTATAAACAAGTCTGATCATAAACTCTATTGATTGCTTAGAGGTCATATTTTCAGTAACAAAGTTACTCTTATTCCTGCATTCAGTTAATTGTTTTGAATACATGTTTTATAAGTTGTAAATAAATTGCACATTTGAAATTACTAGTTAATTAGAAGATGTAAGATAGTCAACTACAACTAAGGTGTAAAAACTTTTTGAAGTTTATTTATTGTATTTAAAAGAAATAAAAAAGTGAATCGTTTCTTCTAGACGCCACCTCATCTTCTATTCCTGTGGCTATGATATATCTAGCTGGGGTCATTTGCGTAGATAGGTGTATTCTGCATAAATAAAATAAAAGATACACACAACTTTATCTTTTAAAGTTTAAAAAAAAATCGTCCTAGACTTATCGATATTATCCGCTTAAGGTGAAGACATGCACTGTAAGTAAAGGCTCCAGAAAAAAAAATCTTGACCTACTTAATCGTTGAAAATCTCAATATTATCAAAACAGATGTTTTATATGATTAAGTATAGCGTTCGGTCCAATTTGAGCTCGATGCATTGATTCTTTTAGGCATTATGGCAGGTAGGGTTAAATCTAGGATTTACAACCAAAAAGATATTCAGATTTTGAAATTATTCAATTACTAGTGCAAAGCTTCGGGCGAAATGAAAGAGATTATAATCATTTAATAAGCTTGTCTAAAGTTTATATTTATATATTTTCCTATATATTAATGGATCGTGTAGAATTTACATTCTCGGTGACCTTGAAAGTTTCTTTCTGTTTGGAATATAAATATCAAAAATAGCAGCAGAGGAAATTCATAATAATCACCTTATCACTTTGATGTTATTCTCTGTAAAGGACTAATAACTACCGTTTATGTGAACATAATCACATAAGTAGGATATTTATAATAATAAATATGCTCGCTCGGCTTTAACAAACATTTTTCTACTTTCACATTCCCAATAAAACACTCCCTTAAGATTGCTGCTTTTTTTCCAGAGCTACTTTTATCTTTTCAAATAAACTACTTTTATCTTTTCAAATAGATAACAATTATAATTACGTAAGAGTTTTATGTTTCTGACTTCACATTAATGGGCAAATGCATCTCTGAGTGCATTTATCTGATTTCCTTTTCTTGCATATATTTCCTATTTGTGAGAGTATTGTATCCGCACAATTACATTGCATTATTTCATGGCAAAAACATAACCAGAAAGATTTAAATCATGCGGTGATTTCTCTGGTCTCAGTAGAAATCGCCTCTCCTTTTTAAAACAGTTACTTTCTGTAAAAAAATTCTTTCTACGTTCCCTCTCATTGTGGTGCACTCCAGACATGCCAATATTTGTGACGAACATCCATTTATATTAAATTAAGATGAAAAAATCATATCGCATATACATGTTCTGACGAAATGCATTTCTCCTGAATTTCATTTTCAATTTCATTTATTTTTGGAAACATTTTGCCCCAGAAAACGCAGATTAGATTTAAGCATTTCTAATCAATGGAAATGTTCATGTTTCCATAAGAAAAACATCCTTTCGATGTCTTGAAATCTTCTTTGATAGGGTATCATGACCTCTGTTCTACCTGTTTTCCAGTTTTTTTGTGTGTGTTTTTTAATACAAAAGATAATCTTAAAGCATTCTAACCTTTCACCTTCTTGTAGATTCTAGCACATGTGAATCAAAACCAATGCAGGATTTGCATCAGGCATTACTAAAAATTAATGAAAAGCATGCTGAATTTGAACTTCAATTTCATGTTTCTTAGGTAAGCTGAAGGACTAAATTTCTCCCGACTATCATATTAATTAATATAGAATATGAATCTTTTACTGTAGTCATTAGTCTGATATTTTGATACATGTAGATTATTGCTATTGATATTGCTTAGTAAAGAAAAGCAGAAAGTCCATGTTGTTAAGTGCCACCTTGGGATATCACATCATTATACAAGATTTTTTTTTTTTCTGAAATAGGATATTTCAGTTGATTGTTTGTATTGACAGGATTTTGCGGATTTCGTGCGTTAAGCAGCTTACTCTACATAAGAAGCTGTATACTGCATTAAAACTACGTCCTCACGGCATTATAGCAGTATGCCAATTAACGGAATGCTTTGTGAGATAGCATTACAGAACATTTTTATTATTAATGATAGCGGATCTCGGGTGAGGAGAATCACATTAACGTTAACTAAACAGGGATTGGTCAAAAAGTAACGCTAGAAAAGCGATTTGGAGACATTATTAGAATATATCACTAAAACGTCCTAGCTTTATAAGTATTAAAACTGAACACGACTCGTAAATAGGCGTAAGCCATATTAGTTCTATCTACGATATCAATACTGGGGTATACTCTTCTCATTCGTAACATCTAACTGCTTTCTTGTCACGGGTACCTGCGTGAAATGGACGACACGTGTTCGTACTGGCTATCTTAATTTACCTTTGTTTACATTTTATCGCAGTATACGTATATATATGTCTTTGTTTGTAGTACACCGGCCTGTGCAACTGATGTAAGTTTCTTTGGTAACGTTCTCTTCTGCGGTGGAAGAAGCACACGGTTACTTTTGTTGCTACCGAGGGTTTAACAATTGCTATGTAGAAAACGTCCGTCTATTCCGGTGAAACTGATTACAATGAACCGTGGCCAAGTGAACAGTTTTTACAGGGGCCGCACAGGTAACAAAAATGGAGAGAAATATCGCGGACATAGATCTCTTACTTTTACGAATTATGCTCAGCGTTAAGTATATTCAATCGTAAATACCTGATATGAGGTTTTTCCCGAAACAAAAACTGATCAAGGTAGTCTAGTGGTAAGGTGCATGTTGACTTCGTGATCGGGATCAGCTGGAGGGTTCGATTCTCGTTCAATTGTCACGATACGCGTTGGTACGATAAAGATCCCTCACTGCTCAAAGACCCCGAGTGCCGAGTAAAGGTCAAAATTCAACTGCATACGGTGGTGTCTACATATGAGTGAAAAATTCTCGAATGGGACCTAAAACAATATACAATAAATCAATCCTTAAATAAAACGTTATTAATCATACTAGCTAGTGCTGTAGTAGAGCATTGCTGAAAATAGGAATAAAATTAAAAAATAATGACAACCTTCTATTATACGATAATAGTCATTAAAGGGATACACAGTGACATCATCAAGTACCCTTTGAAATCCTTTTGTAATCCATATTTCTTATTACTGAAGAAACAGTCTACAACATAAAAGAAAAACTTCTAACGGACGTTTTTGTTTGACAATTCTTATGAATGTTAATAGGGTTCAAATATCCCAAATAAGGTACCATCAGCTTATATAAAAAAAGACACAGTTCTTAATGTACTGTTGTCGGTATTTGATTATTTGTTGTTAACAGAAACACTCATGAGCAGAAGGCAATTTCTTTGATTTTCTGAGAGGGTCTGTAGGAATAAGATATCATGATAAGTCTAGTTGTATGGAAAGTACGGTAAGGAAGTTAATAATGAAGGCAGGGAAAGAACACAGAATCTCTGTGGTAGGAATGATTGTTTTGACAGCTTTAGAAAAGTTAACAATACATAAAACAGGTATTTAACCGAGAGCAGTGCGTATCTTCTGCAGTTCGTGAAATTGATTGATTGATTATATGTCGTTTTATGTTCCGTTCGAGAATTTTTTTTACTCATATTGAGACGTCACAATGTACCAGTGAAGGGCTTCAAATTTAGACCTTATCTCGACACTTAGGGCCATTTAGCAGTGAGGGATCTTCATCATGCCAACGCCTGCTGAGACACGGGGCCTCGGTTTTTAAGGTTTCATTCGAAAGAAACCCAACTTTCACTTTAAAGTGTCAAGCGCTTGGCAAAGGAACAGTTGCTGCCTATTTTTTTATCGACTTAGGTCAGTCGCTCGAACCCACGACCTTCCCATCATGGAGCGAGCGCTTAACCGACTGAACTACCGCGTGACGGTCTTACAATTAAGATGTGTACTACATATACAAAAGGTCATAGATAATGGTAATGTTATTAAAGGCATATTTATAGTTAAATACAAGAAGAAAATTTATTCATATATTCACCTATTATATATTTTTTAACTTTTCAATATGGTTTGAACCAGAGAGAGAGAGAGAGAGAGAGAGAGAGAGAGAGTAATTGCCATTATACATTTCTAGCACAAGAAAAATCTCATTAAAAATGCGATTACAAACATGTAGCAAAAATAAGGTGATTGCTTAATGTTGACGGGAATGTAAAAAAATCCCGACCTTTGAATCTAAACACATTAAGTCAATTATCAGTCGTTATCACCACATGTTGTCTGTTTTGTTGAAATTCGAGCTTGTTTGATGTGATATAGATGCTGGCAAAATATTCTACGCAGACAGTAAATATTTTTATTTTGCCCGCCAAGTTTTCATACCATACAGTCTTTACCTTCTACATTTCCGGTTTGAAGATACGAAGTTAAGATCGCACCCTTTATTTATTCTCAAGGAGATTGATATCAACAGTATCTTAAACGAGATCTCATTAGCCTTTGAACAAAGGATTGCATCTTTTTGCACAAATGAAAATCTTTCTTTCGAAATGTAACGATTAATGCCCAGAGTCTACTTGATTCATTCAATCACTGTGACGTCTACTCGCAGCAATGTAAAGTTATTGGGGTTAGGTTACATAATGACGAACACAACACATGTATAGTATTTAATAATCTTTCTAAATTTAAATGCTTTAGAGAGACTGAGTTCGAATAATTGCTTTGTACTCCGCAGTAGTCGCGGGCTGTCAGGCGGCTCTCTGGCTTTAATTTGACAGATAAGTGAAGTTTGCTTTCTGAATTAAGTGTGATTTAACATTGATAGCTGGCTCCTAGTCATCTGAGATAATTTATCCATAGAAGCTGCAGTCCATCTGATTCTCGTAATAACACACAGTGAGGGATGAAGAAAATTATGCAAATTTAAACTAATTAAAAGTTAGTACTAAAATATATGTGATATTGAATACACCCACAAGAACATGCTGATTTTTTTGTGTAATAATCGAAGTATTAAAGTCATAACTTGTAGAATGTTAGGGTTGGATGATGTCAAACTAGTTCTTCTTTTCATTCAATCTTGTGCACAAATATAATGTATCATATGTCTAAGTTGATGATAGTTTACATCATGAATTTCCTAATGCGATATGATATAAAAATGAACCATTTGAAATTCATTATGACAATTTAGCTTTCAGTCAGCATGTTCTTGTGGGTGTATTCAATATCACATGTCATTAATTACTCTATTTTATGAGAGTTTCACTGAAAGTTATAAGTAACGTTTTGTTATTATTTTTATCAAGAAAACGGAAACCACATATTATATCAAAGGGCAATGTTTGTCAATTGCAATTATCAATAAATGTCTAGTCATTGCAACGATGAAAACGTGATTGTAAGCAATATAAATCAGATAAGAGATATACTATTAATGTAAGACTGCTCTCAAATTATCTGGAAAAAATTCTTGTATCTTCGTTATGTAATAACTGGATCGTATAAGTCTAGTAAATGAAGCTACCCAAGCTAAGTGTGCATCTTGATAATGTATGATAATAAAACAACCATACGTGCTTTTATATTTATCCTACTACAAGTTTCAGACAAGATATAGCAAAAACTTATGGTGTGTTTGCACAAAAATGTAATAAAATGAACATTGACTACACAATATGAATATGACATAATTAAAACAAATATCACAAATAAAAAAAAAACATAGATCAAAAATTATTTCATTTTAATACCTCAAATTCATTCTATCAAGTTATGCAAATTTCTATATTCAGTAGACCTGTTAAAGGGGTACATGTCACTTATCAATAATTTAAGATTATATATTCTGCTGATGCTCTAACAGTTTTCGTTACATTTACATTTCATTTACATTTTACTGTATTCCACTTGAATACGTTTAAAGGTATACACTGATGACTACTGCATTTACAGTAGTTTACATGTATAAGCCTTCCATGTTGAACCAAATCAGGCAGGAATAAATAGTGAAAATTAAAATTTAAGAAAATTATTTCCACTGTGCCTATGTCTAGGACCTTTTACCGTCTCAATTTTAATAAATAATACCGAAAAAAAAAGTATGTAACTTGTATCAAGACGAACGCCTCATGAAAATAGCATAAGGCACCTTAATTGTAAAGCTCTAGATAATTTTCATTTTTTTTTCGGACGTCAAACTTTAGAAGAAAGGTTAACACCTTTTATACCTATCAGTAAAAGTGGAAATTACTCTGCCTTATTGGTTATTTGTATTTTTGTATTCAATATATGCAACCAAAAAGGTTCATATCTACCATTCACTTTAAATCCTTTAGGAAAACGATGTGATTTGTTCCAGTCTACAGGAGATGCTTAGTCCTTCTGGGCACCTGATCCCACCTCTAGAATTTAAGGGGGACCGCATTTGTACCCTGTGCACCATCAGTTTTCTTTTTTCATTTTATGAAATTTGTCACTTTTCGTTATCTTCACCTTATACATTGTGGAAGAACAGAAATATCAGCGTATAACAGGTACAAAAATGATTCATTCCATTTCTAATTGTCGCTTTGCAACATAAAAATCACAAAAAGACACCAATGTATCACTTGCACACTGCATCACTAGTAGATGAAAGAAAAAGTGCAAAGTTCTTCCGCCTGTTATGTATTTACTGCGGTACATAAATAACTTTGAACATTTCAAGCTTTGGATAAAGTGCATTTAATGCAAAACATCCGGTAATTTTCTGAACAATTATCATATCCCTAACCTTTCAAGTGCTCCTAAATTACATTAATTAATGCAAAGAGGTATTTATGAATAAACTTCTGGCATACCACATGTATCAATTCATCTGTTTCTATTGCACCTCTACAAGATGTGTTCATGTGATATTATCATGCCATCTGTTAATGGGTTAAAGTGGAACATAATACTTATGTTCTTTATAACCGTTTTAAAGTGTACATTTTATACAAACTTAAATATTAAAAAATTCTTTTGATCCTATTTATTCGATTTTTTCTTACACATAAGAGTATTAAGAATAAACATTTAAAATTCTATAATATTGAAAGTGTTTTTGAAAAAAAATATTGCATAGTCAGCATACATTGCTTTGATATGTTAATTATGTTCCATAAACATAAATATAGAAATATTAAAGACTACACAAAATAGAATCAACAGTTGCATAAAAATATATGCATAAAATTAAAAAAGAAAGAAAAGAAAGACTTTTGTACGTTAATATGAAATTTATAGCATGATGATTAAAGTAAAAATATACATTTTTAAATCAATGCAAGAGGAAATGCATTATTGCGCATTGTGATTACATCTTATGGTACACCAAAACAAGAATATAGAACTTTTAAGAAATCTGAGAACTACCCGTATGTTTAAGAATGGATAAAACATTGGAAACTTCAAAAATATAACCAACATATAAAATAATATAGTAACTTTAATTTCTGCGCTTTTAAGAACTATCTTGCTTTTGAATTTGCAAGTGCTCTTTTATAATTTCAATTATTACGACACCTTCAAATCGGTAAGTGTACTTACGTTATATCCGAATACAAAATCCTTGTTGATGTACCAATTCAGAAAGGGAAATTGGTCTTTGAGCACTCTGAACAATTTTGATACGTTTATTTTAAATTGGAAGATCGAACCCTCTGTCGATATCAATAAATAATTACCAGTAACTACATTTTAGCTTCAGTACAAGAATAAATTTTGGCAGTTATATATAAAAGCCCTTATATTTATCATGATTTTATATTTTTGTTGTTGAGTGTCCAGCCCTAATTGTTATACCTTCTAAAATAAATATCTCTGAAACACATTTAAGTTATATACATGAATCGTCTTTCATTCGTTTATTTGAATTTACATTAGTATAATGAAAAGGAGATGATCATACTAACATCTGACATGGAATATATAAGAAGGGTTCTCACCATCTGAAGCAATTATGTTTACCTTGAAAATAAATGTGAATCGGAATAAAATATACTTGAAAACATTGTATGCCGTTATATCAAGTAATCTTTATTTCTCTCCGGAAAATATTTTTGGTTGTGAGATTTATCTGACATGAAAATCACTGAGATATTGTATGTCTTTTTTCAATTAAAATAATAAAGATAACGGAAAGAAATCATTTTGTACATTTACAGGATAGGAATCTTTGCAGTTAATAGCACTTTTTCGACAGAATGCTGACATTCTTTGCTCCTGTATAATATTTATGGTGTATATATCATATCTCATGTTGATTGCCTTCAGTAAATTAATTGTAGGTTGTCTTTTCTCTTAATTAGTTTATAAAAAGTCTGATTAAAATTCATATCAATGAAATGTGAAAATATAAAAAAAACAGTGATACAGTTAGAATAATATTAGGAAGGTCGTTGGTTAAAACCCAACCCGATACTGACCTGAGTCGATAAAAATTAGGTAGTAACTGTTCCTTTACCAATCGCTCGCTGCTTTGAAGTTAAAGTTGCGGATCTTTCCGATGAGACCTTAAAAACCAATGTCCTGTGTCACGGCAGGTGTTGTTGGCACGATAAACCTTAACAAAAATACTGTAGTAAACTATAGTTATCTATAGTAAATCAAAGTTTCAAAGTTACCACTATGGTAAATCAAAGTTTTCAATGTAATCACTATAGTTAATCAACGTTTTCAAGTTATCAATATAGTACATCAAAGTTTTCAAAGTAATCACCATATAGTTTATCAAAGTTTTCAAAGTTATCACTATAGTAAATCAAAGTTTTTAAAGTTATCACCAAAGTAAATCAAAGTTTTCATAGTGAGCACTATAGTACTTCAAAGTTTTCATAGTTATCACTATAATAGTAATTCAAAGTTTTCAAAGTTATCACAATAGTAAATCAAGTGTCAAAGTTATCGTTGTAGTTAACTATAGTTTTCATAGTGCCATAGTTATCACTATAGTTAACTATAGTTAACTATAGTTAAATATAATACTAACATCTGACATGGAATATATAAGAAGGGTTCTCACCATCTGAAGCAATTATGTTTACCTTGAAAATAAATGTGAATCGGAATAAAATATACTTGAAAACATTGTATGTCGTTATATCAAGTAATCTTTATTTCTCTCCGGAAAATATTTTTGGTTGTGAGATTTATCTGACATGAAAATCACTGAGATATTGTATGTCTTTTTTCAATTAAAATAATAAAGATAACGGAAAGAAATCATTTTGTACATTTACAGGATAGGAATCTTTGCAGTTAATAGCACTTTTTCGACAGAATGCTGACATTCTTTGCTCCTGTATAATATTTATGGTGTATATATCATATCTCATGTTGATTGCCTTCAGTAAATTAATTGTAGGTTGTCTTTTCTCTTAATTAGTTTATAAAAAGTCTGATTAAAATTTATATCAATGAAATGTGAAAATATAAAAAAAACAGTGATACAGTTAGAATAATATTAGGAAGGTCGTTGGTTAAAACCCAACCCGATACTGACCTGAGTCGATAAAAATTAGGTAGTAACTGTTCCTTTACCAATCGCTCGCTGCTTTGAAGTTAAAGTTGCGGATCTTTCCGATGAGACCTTAAAAACCAATGTCCTGTGTCACGGCAGGTGTTGTTGGCACGATAAACCTTAACAAAAATACTGTAGTAAACTATAGTTATCTATAGTAAATCAAAGTTTCAAAGTTACCACTATGGTAAATCAAAGTTTTCAATGTAATCACTATAGTTAATCAACGTTTTCAAGTTATCAATATAGTACATCAAAGTTTTCAAAGTAATCACCATATAGTTTATCAAAGTTTTCAAAGTTATCACTATAGTAAATCAAAGTTTTTAAAGTTATCACCAAAGTAAATCAAAGTTTTCATAGTGAGCACTATAGTACTTCAAAGTTTTCATAGTTATCACTATAATAGTAATTCAAAGTTTTCAAAGTTATCACAATAGTAAATCAAGTGTCAAAGTTATCGTTGTAGTTAACTATAGTTTTCATAGTGCCATAGTTATCACTATAGTTAACTATAGTTAACTATAGTTAAATATAATTTACTATAGTATTTTTGTAAGGGAAGATCCTTCACTGCTCATCATCAATGACCACGATCATATAGCCTTTCACCAGTATATGGTGACTTCTCTATGCGAGTGAAAAAAATTCGAACGGGGCTTAAAACAACATACAATCAATCAATCAAATAATAATACTTGAGAAAAGGGCTAGAAACGAACCTCTAGAAACAGCATATGCACAGGGTTAATCAGGTACCATTGAGTAATGATAGGGCATCTGCTTTGAGCCTTTATTATACATGAAAAAGGACTCTTTAAAACAATGTTTTTGCTGCAATTCTAAAGCCAATAGGCATAATGTAAATAATAATTATCAACATGCATGGATTATACAAAGTACACTCAAAAGTTGTCCGTTTTTTGTAACGTTTGTCTTCCATGCCCTTTGATGTCCTACCATGAATATTAATTACATTTTACTCTTTGTCCAAAACAGGAAACTGTTATCAATTGCCGATAATTTCCATTCATATCGACATTATGTCAAAAGGAGGAAAGACAAGGGAGTTTTTTCTTTTCATTGATTGATTTTTATTGGACTCAATGTTAATTTAGTACTCATTTGTTCATTCACATACTAGAATAATTTATAACAGTGTTAAGTTTACTATTTTTTACCGTGATTTACTCCGCATTAGCCTTGGAAATCAGACATATGCCGACGATTTTCTGTCAGGTTCAAACACCGTTTTTGACATAGCTGTCATCAGATAATTGATTTAAGAAATTTGCAAAAGGACATGTAAAGCTATCTGCTTGATTCCCTCATAGAAACACTGTTAATGAGAATATTGTCGATTAACTCAATAGTTTAAAAAAAATTGTGTTCTATTTAAAAAGGAAATATTTTTTTTTCAGTGGCAATCAATTTAATTATGAAAGTACTACTGAAGAGTCTTTGCATACTAGTCACCTACAAGAACTCAAGCAACAAAATTCTTATTACTAATCTTAAAATTCCTTTTGAATACTGTTGATTCCTTATATTTTACGTTTGTACTTAAAGGTGAACTTGATTTGTAAATAGCTAGAGTCTAAATTAGTTTTCCTATCTCCCATATCAGGACCACGTTCAAGATCGTAGCAGTTAGCCTATCTGCTAAGCTAGATAACTAGGTCGTATTGAACGCACTGTATGAATTAATGTTGGTTATATTGTACTGCCTTGTGCAACTGTGACATTTCTTTGGTTACTTTTCCTACGCCGTTGCAGAAGCATATAGTTGTTATTTTCTTACCATCGTTATTCTATATATAAAAGTTGCATTTCTTGACAGAGAATTCTTCCTCCTGAAAAAGACTAAAAACATTTTATTCTGAAAGTGACTTCTTACACCCATACCTGTCGCGCCGTATTCTCTTAAAATCTTTAGTACAATTTTATCATTAAATGCCCCTTGACCAGAATTTAAGGTTATGCTCTTGCCCCTTCATTAAAGTGAGAGTGTATATCCGAAGTCAGAGCTGTTTGGGCCATTTTTTCGAGTCTTTTGCCATAACTCATCTTGAAAGGATCATTCGAAAAAAGAATTGAACCAGTACTTCCATTTATGGAATTGAATTTACCTCGTCCTTTTGAAAAAGGAATGATCTTAAACTTTGGCATACTTCTAATATAAGAACCATATAGATATGCATTTTGCTAGTATGTGATCTTTGAAACTTCATTTGTCACCTTCATTGGAACTCAGTTGGTTTTCCCCTTTCAGGAAACAAAGTTTGAGGTCTCAAATCACGTCAGGGGAGGGGGTTAACCCTCAACATTTCTATTGAAGGAGGCGTTGAATGGTGCTAATTCTTATTTCTGACCCACTTAAACATAAAAGACAAATCATTTTCCTCTGTTTACTTTGGAGAAAACTTAATTGAGGTTGTTTACCTTTTCCTCAATTTTGCACAATATCTGTTTGACAAAAGAGATCAAACAAGGTATGGAATTTCACTGAAAATATAATTTATTTTAAAATGCTTACAGATTATGGTTGAAATACTGAGAAAGATGCTTCCCTAAAATTTTTTGCTTCCTTCTATCCAGCACGTAATCTACGAATATTTTTTTTTTCAATTTTGTGATATTATATCAGGCAATTCAACTGCAGAACATTTTATTTTGTTTTCTCTGTAAAATGAGTGTCTTCTAGTAGGCATAGGCGCTTTGAAGAAGATGCTAGTTCATAAATATCCACGAAATCGTCGCAAATATATTATATTATTCATTTCATGTCACTCAAATTCATATTTTGGAGTTCCTGAACTGGATATGATCATTTCCTCCAGACTTACCTGACTTGCATTAATCTTTTGTAAAAATAAACGTTACCCCCGAAGTGTATAGATCTGTAAAAAGATCTTAGAGAGAGAGAGGGAGAGGGGGGGGGGGGGGAGAATGCCTAATATATGATATTTATATCTTTTATAAACAACTAAATTCATTCTTTATGCCTTCACATAATTCCAGTTAAAAAAAAATTCAATGTGTAACATGTATGCCACCAAAGTATATGACTGATATATATTGTTTTGTTTGTTTGTGTGTTGTCTAAAGTCCCTATCGAGCATTTTTCACTCATATGGAGACGCCACCACTTGCCGATGGAGAGCTGCAAATTTTGTCCTATACTCGGCACTTACGGCCATTGAGCAGTGAGGGATCTTTTTCGTGCCGGCACCTACTGCGACACGGGACCTCGATTTATACGGTCTCATCCGAAGGACCTGTCTCCACGTACTGATATATATTGTAAAAAAAAATATATGATTCTCTTAGTGCAGTTCAAATATTCCTTTAAATACGCTCAGAACAGAAAAAAAGGTTTTCAATATGCATAAAATAAAAAAAAAAATTGACACATTTCATGTGTAAAATTCTTTGGCATTTAATTGATACTGATTCAACGTTATGTCATATCATTCTGTCGAAAATCTTTATGTCATTCAGTCGAAAATATTTGCGATATTTAGTAAAACATATTTATGTCATCCAGTTCATATTCTTTATATCATCTACTTGAACATCTTGGTGACATCCAGTCGAGCATCCTTTTGTCATCTAGTCAAACATCTTTGTCATCTAATCAAACATCTTTATTTTATTAAGGCGAACATCTTTGTCATCCAGTCGAACATTTTTCAAATACTAGAAAGAAAAAAAAAATACTTACCGTAATAATTAATGAATATGTAACCAATGTTTTAAAGGAGGGAACAGTACTTACACTTTTAGTGCTGAAACCAATTCCATTTCTATCTGGGGGGGGGGGTTTCATTATAAACCACGAACAGTTATTACCCCTTTTAAAACCTAACCAAAAACAGCCATTATCTTTTCTTCAAATTACACCAACAGCAATACCACGAGAATTCTCCATTATCTTCGCTAAACAACTACTATTCTTTTGAAATTCTGAATCAAATCAAAAATATCCATTATGTTGATCCTTTAGTGTTTGAACGCCATTTTACAGCTTATAATGCAAAGTCCTAACCAGAATTAATGACAAAATTTGATTCTTAGAAACAAGTTTTTAGTATAAAAATATCTTAAAATTATCCAACAAACACAAAATCTAAATCAATTATTACAATAATTGATATGGAGTATATGATAACTAAATACATGTACTTAAGTTGTAAAAATATTAGGAGAATAGAAAATATCATTGATAATGTAGTCTTACTTTAAAAATCCCATACATTTGCCAATAACCCATCATTTTGATATACATGTGGTAAGTATTCAAATATTATAATGGGCAAGTTTATATGGACACATTTGTTTTAAGTTCTGACACTCTAGTATTGTTATTTTTGTAATCAAGTTAGATATACTTGGTTTCCTTAAGCTTTTGTGGTTTTCGATATTCAGGACAGCAAACAGAAGTATTGAAAACCTTTGGACGACTGGGATTCAAACCAAGAATCTTCTGGTCCACAAAAAATCGCATCGAGATGTGGAGCTTCGTATAGTACATGTCCCAAACTAGCAAAAAGCTATCGAAATGCATTCTTGATTTTTTAGACATTGTACAGACAGACAAGCCAAGATAAAAGCATTGTTTTCTTGAAAATGAATATGTTGCCAGATATTTTAATACTAAAGAAATATCGAGCAATATCAAATATCTGCGAGCATTTTAATTTAAAAACTCTTTGAATAAAAAAGCTTGTCTTAAGAAACATAGATAAAACAACAGTAATAGCCATTCTAAAATAAAATAGCATTATCTCAGATGGCTCTCCATAAAATGGTACAAAAATCTAGGTCAATGAGATATATAGAATGTCTGAATCTGATTATTGTCTTATCTATCTCCTTAATGTACGCCGAAATTCGGTGATTGATAAATTCTAAAATATTTATGGATGTATGTTAAGTAATGCTTCAAAAAGAAGATATTGACAGAGATCTAGATGAGTGAAAGATTTTGTCTGAAACTTTAATCTATAAAAAAAATTTCTATGAAAAATGATTTTTTTTAAACCGGCCGAAGATTAAATGTTTATGAATATTTTTCATTTTGATAATTTTCATTACTCCACCGAAGTTTATTTTCTAAAGAAATGTTGAATTTAAGAGTAAATGTTGGAAAGCATTATCAATTCCTATGCTACAAAGATAAGTCCATCATCAAAGATTTAGAGATTACATAGTAGGTGCAAAAGTTTTTCCTTAAATCAAAGGCAAATCTATTTCACAACAAGGTCGCAAAAGAAATTTCTTTAGAATTGATGTGACTTATGTAAAAAAAAACTAATTTTTATGACTTCAGTACTTTAAATATTTTTAGATAGATCATTATTCATTATCTTTACCTTCTTTAGAAGAAGAATTGTGCTATACTTTTGAAACATGATTCCAAGTTTTCAAAAGACTTTGAACGAAAATCAATACCTTTTGAAAATGTGAATGATGTAGTATGCAAACGCTGTAAAACTTTCTTACCATTTATAAAGCAACTTAGTGCTTCCGATACCACAAAAATTCATTTTTAACTTCTTTGATTTGAAATACTAGAATTAAAATGGAAATTCCAGAGATGGGATCAGGTGCCTAGGAGGCGTAAGCATCCCTTTTTGACAGGTCACATCCGCCGAAAAACATCTGTATGAAAGGTAAAGAGAATAAACGTTAGTCCAAATTAGTGTTAAACCAATGGCTTAACAATGGGTATGAAACACGTTAGTCAAAATAGGTTATGTTTGCAAACAAACGAATTATATCGAGGTGTAGTTAATGACTGAGGACTGTGAATATACCCGAAAGGGGGGAACGTAAGAGAAAGTTTTCAATGGAAAGCTGCATACCTTATAACATACATACATTTTTTTCTAATAGCATTGATTTAAACTTTATTTTAACCTATTCAAACATGAAGGAAAATCAATATGCAACAATGAATGCAACGGTAGTTTAATTTCAAAGAAAAAGAAATTTTTGTGTATACATTGAACTGGTACCCTGACCATTTTTTTTCTATAGAATTGCTAAGATAAAATTATAATGCTCTCTAGATATTGGTGGTTGTTATTTTACGAAACATCATTCTCGAGGACAGAATTCAGGCTGATTTTCTTAGCCATCTCCTACTTGATTCAGTTTTTGTCTAAGCTCTGAAAAACATTGATATAATTTATAAAAGAATGGAGCAGGGCATCTTAAAATTGATAATCATAATAGAAAAAAGATGCAGTTTCCCTTTATAAATGAATTGTGAATATAGAAAAAATACTTTTCGTAAACTTGTACTGAACATCGAATAACTTGCGTTATTTCCTTACTAGTTTATTGTCAAATAAAAGATGACACGATAACGCATAGTGATGGATTCAAAAAACAAACAAACTGCATATAATATCTGTGAACAGGACATAAAACACGGATCCCTGTAAATTTCAGATGTGGGATCAGGTTTATAGGAGAAGTAGGCATCACCAGTTGATTAGGTAGAAAGAGTAAAAAGTAGTCAAATTTAGCATAAAAACAAAGGCGTTACTTTTGGTATGAAATATGTAAGTCAAAATACGACCCAATGTAAGGTTGTATTTGCTTAAAAAGTCATTATAACGACTATAGATTTTGCAAAATACTAGCTTTAACTAAATTGTTGAAATTACTGAAACATTGACTTATTTGTCACTAACTTGCTTAAGTCTAAAGAAAAAGATCGTACTCAGAGCATCGTTTGGCGTTTCGAATGAGCTGGGAGACATTAACACCATATACAGCTGAAAATGGAATATTACAACATAAATAAGAAAAATTGACCATGGAAAAGTTGAAGTCATCCCATTTGTTATTCACTTAAATTGTTTGCTGGCCATTGTTGTTTATAGTTAAAATAAACATCCAAAAAGAAGCAGATGTGACAGATTATGTATGAATGCAAGTAAATATTGTTAACTTAAAAAAGTATCTGAATGTCGATTTAAAAGTTAGGTGTCTTCTCATTTTGAAGTGTTTTTACATGTATTAAATTCTGCTTCTTTGTAATATAAAACAGGACGGCTAATTAAGGAGGACATTTAGTGTCCATCGGGTCTGTTGAAAGAATTGGACTACAGAGATGTTGTCAATAAGGAACTACAGCTTCCTTTTAATATCAAATCCAGAGCACTTATTGAATTATATTGTGTATATGAAGAGCAAGAACACTTAAGAGGATTTTGTTTTGGATTTTCAATATGTAGACACAGTAAGGGTTGTTTATAATTGAAAATGTTGGAAGCAGCAGTTGGGGAAGTATAGCTGTAGAAAATTCAGAGTGTAGACTTCAAGTTGAAATATAGTGGAAAGTAGTCTGAGCTTTTTTTCTGATTGCAGATGTTACTATATAATGTTCACATCATCTATCCGTTTGTCTCAACATTGATTAGGCACGGTCTCCTGGCTTTTGATATTTCCTTTGGAAATTCTTTGATATTCAAATACCTAAAATTGATTGTTACTGTACAGATAAAAACAAGAAATAAAAAGGGATATATTTATATTCATCCATAAGGAAAATGTAACTCTGTTACATATTAAGCGACGCTATCATTAGAAGCATGATAGCATTTTCTATCAAATGTCAAACCGTGGCACTGATTCATATTTCTGTCTTGAAACTTTATTGCAGAATGGTACGTCTCCTTGAAGTGTTCAAACTTTATGGTTATATGATTTTTTTCTCCAAATCTTTAAAGAAAAAACTAACGATGTTTTGAAAATATATTTCTTGAGTTTCACAATGACGTATTGCCTCTCACTGTAATCATAAAGAAGAAAGGCATATCACGGACAAATCTGACACGTGTCGGTTTAACTTGCAATATCATGATGGGTCATTCGCGTACAATCGTGCTTAGTTGCACGAAGGACATGCAGCAGTCGTTATCTGGAAATTTTACAAAAGTGAAGCAGATTTTAAAATATATCTTCTCTCACTTAAAATAAATGTGAATCCAAAGTTTTCTCATATTCCTGCGTGTTGATCTTTTCTCGTTCATACGTCAAAAATAAATGTCTTGATATCATGTCATGCATTCTGGTTGATTTCATTTCCATGCCACTTAATTACCTCACAAATGAAGGATTGGTGTTGATGTGATATAACGAGCTTCCCGCCTTCACATATCCCAATAGACAATAGAACCGTCGTTACACGGATAACCAAGTGGTGAATTCGGAATGCAAAATTAAAAAAAAAAACATACTAGCATACTGTATCTTGAGTAAAATACGAACAGTTTCAATTTTTTTTTCAAAACAACGCCATCAATTTTTTTTTAGAAAAAAATTAACATTCCAACCAACCATTGAAGTGTAGAAATAATATTGATCCCCAATTTTTTTAATAAACTTGTATTCAAAAATCTATATAGACGAAGTACGTGCGCTAGGCCATGTATTTTCTTTTCTCGAGGGAACAGTCCACACGTCGATTTTATGTAACAGCTCAAGTGAGTAAATTTTAATACTTATGTTTATTTTCATGAATTTTTTTTCAAGGAGATGTTGAGAACTTGTAATGTGTTTTCATTGCATTTTCATGGACACCAAATTTCATGGTTTTTGGCTAAAAAAAAAACGATTTGTGGTTAGCTATTGGGAAAAAAATTAGATTAATTTAGTAGATGTACCATTTTTCACATTTTCAGAAACCCTGTCATTTTGCACGACCTTCACAGAGTGGGGATATTTGTAGAGAGCCTTTCTATATGCCCTGTAAATCTCATGTGATCATGTTTTCTTATGACCCTATGATTTATGTGTGAGTGCAGTAGATACAGATAAAAATGAGTTATATTTCTTAGCTTTTCTTTTTTTCATTTGGTTAAAAGTGGCAAATTTCAATGGTAATGGGTGAACATGTGAAACTTCCAACACCATTTTTACTACTTCTGCACCAAGACATGTCTGTGGTATGGATTTCATCAATGTCTGATTCAGAGACAATGAAGGTTGATCACAAAGATTATCTCATACCTGATATAACATTTATGTTTTATGGAATGAGTAGATGAAGTTTAAGTGTTCATTACATATTGTGTAGACCGGTCACGGTAGCCTAGTGGTAGGGCGTTCGCTTCGTGATCGGGAGGCCCGTACCGTGCCGCGTTAGACCTACATGTAAGACGTCAACATAGAAAGTTACTGTTCCTTCGCCAAGCGCCCGGAATTAGAAGTGAGATTCACGGGTCTTTCGGATGAGACCTTAAAAACCGAAGTCAAGGTAGGCGTTAGCACGATAAGGACCCTCACTGCTCAATGGCCCTAAGTGCCGAGTATAGGTCTAAATTTAAAGACCTTCACCGGTATATGGTGAAGTCTCTATATGAGTGAAAAATTATCGAATGGGACATTAAACAGCATACAATCAATCAATCATATTGTGTAATATTTCATTTTTTTTTTGTTCTAGGTATTGGCACTTTATTACAAGCATAGGAAAGTCAGATTCAGAATCTTGATTCAGATCTTGTTTTCTAAACGACCCTTATAAATAATTTTTAAATGATTAGATAATGTAAAAAGGGGAAGATGTACATTATGAGATCAAAAATAATTTTATAGGTTATTTTTAACTTGGCTAGTTTGTAGAGTGCATGATTTAGCACGTTTCTCCTGTAATAATAGTTAAACCCTGGGCTGGGGCGGTAGAGTGTATTCTTTTTTTTTGTAAATCTCTCTCTCTCTTTCTCTCTCTCTCTCTCTCTATGTCAAATAACATACATATGAAAGAAGAAAAGTAGTTGTAATTGTTTCTTTTCGTCATACATAATAAAGTAATATATAAGATTAACGTGTCTGGTTACACAACCAATTGGTAATTGTGCATGCAATATAACTGATCCGTCTGTTTATCTAACACATTGATCTTAAGTCATTCCAATGATGCTTTTTTCCTTATCATTTCCAAAATTAATTTATTACTGATTTGTAGACATGTTTTACATTGCATTACGTTCCTTGCAGAAATAGATTCAGAGCAATTAACTCTGTCGTTTTATGAAACCTCGATAGAAATATAAAGTATTTCTTTTGTCCCCTGTTTATATGACAATTGGAATAATACATTAGTTCATGATAAAACGTCGATGATTGTATTCTAATTTAAAATTGAGTAACAGCTTTGCATACGCAATGATCATAAATTTGCTATATTCCAACCTTTCCCACTTTTAAGTGAATTTCAAGAGTTTATAGCATAAAATTTGCTTTGCAAAAAGATTACATGCAAGCATATGTGGTTCTTTTTGTAATATCAGAAATATCTTGTGTCTGGAAATCTCTGAAAGACTAGCTTTCTTTAGTTTATTTAAACATTCTATATATCTAAGTAAATGATGAAAAGTGGTAAGAATTTAGGATAACCGTAAATTCTATCTCTCTGCATGTTTTAATCAAAAACAAGGTTTGATTTGCAGAAATCATCATCAAATACACATTTTCAATCGTTTTGCTGTTCCTATTTTCTAGGGAACAGAAGGTTGGAGTTTTTTCTTCAGGCTTTTGTTCTACAAATATGCAGTAAGATTCTTCTATTCTCTTTCTCATATTTTTGATACAAGTATATTAATTATATAAAACAAACTTTAAATTGTAGTTTGATGAGAGGACCAATATTTTATTATTTGAAGAATAAATTATTAACTACGATCTGATGACTTTGCCGCAATAAAATCATTCCTGAAGAAATACCATTAGGTAAAGAATAAAATACCAAAGTCCCCATTCTTTAATAGCACTTTGTAATCGCACATCATTATACTTTTATTTTATCTGCGATAGAATATTTCAGTTGATTGTTTGTAATGACAGGATTTGGCGGATTCTGTGCATTAAGCGCTTTATTCCCCTCGAGTAGCTGTATCATCAGGGCGTACTAGCGGCATTATAGCAATATCCTGCTAATTTACAGGGGCTTTTGTGAGAAAACATTAGAGAAAGTGGTCTTTATTAATGACAGTCAAACTCCGGCAATGGAACACAATCAGGAAAACTAATAGGGGTTATAAATGAAAGCAGCTACGGAATAGCAGTTTCTAAGTAACTTGCTTAGAAAAAATGTCATTGAAAATTGCTAACTTTAGAATATGATGTATTCTTTGAACAGAATATTAACATGATTAAGTAATATATACTTTTTAGGAATCTAGCAAAATATTTTGTGGTAAATGAGGTTTGACTATTGGGAAGAAATTCGTTTTCTCTTTAACTAAAAATTGAACCTTTACACTGTTTTAAAGTATTGGTTGTAAAAAAGAGTAAAAATAATCATAATTTCTTTTGATTATTGAAGAAGAAAACAATGAGCTAGCTGACAATAGTTTTAAGTATATTTTAAGACATGAATTCATATAAGCATAAGTCAAAATCCATGTATATAGAATAAAAAAACATTGCCATACAATTGTATTGAATATTGTCTGGAGTGTGTGTTCAATCTCTTTCTGTTGACGAAAATGAGATTTTTATGAATTGTTAGATGTTAGATTCAAAAAGTTAGAAATGTCGATTTAAAAAAATTATCAACAGATTTCTACTTTAGACTGTAACAAAGTATAATTCCATGCAATTATCTGTGTCTCCATTTTGACTGAATCTTAGCGAAAAGAAATCGAGACCTGTGGCATTTTCTTCCATTTTCTGAAAAGGTCTTCAGATTTATGAAAATTAGCAAAATATAAACTGAGAGAATGCGGTTTGTTTTCCAGAAGTTTATTTGATTGCTTGATGCACTCATTCTGTATAAACTGCATCTACAAAACGGATAGATTGCGTGGACATCTGTTCATGTTCATTTGATTAAGTGATACTGAATAATTTCAAAATTGAGAGAGAGAGAGAGAGTTTGAGAGTTTAATCTTTTTCTGATATGTCTTGGCTATTCAGAAAAAAGAATCTTTTTTCTTTTTCACCAAAAATTTATCTTTTACATTGTTATAAAGAATTGTTTGTAAAATAAAGTAAAAAAAAAAATCTTCATTCTGATCACTGAAGAAGAAAATAATAAAATAGCTTATAATAGTTTTAAGTACAACTTTAGACATAACCTCGTATAAACATAGATCAAAATCCATATCCAAGTAAATAGAATAAAACTATTGCCGTACAATACACTTTTGTTCCTTGACTTGAATATTGCTTGGACTGTGTGTTCAATCTCTTTCTGTTGACGAAACTGAGATTTTTTCGTACATACTACTGTGAAATTTTAGATAAAATCATCTTTTAAACCAACACATTTAAGGAATAACTGTCTAATTTTTTGGATTCATGATGTGATCATTCGAGTGGCTTGCGTGATAATTTTATGCATAAACGCCTTCGGCCAATCGATTGATCATCGTCATGAATCCAAAAAATCTGACAGTTATTCCTTATATTTACATGCTCCTGATTCTGCAAATTCCCGTGCTAATAACCCCGCTTCTGTCTTTATTTGTCCCGCCCCGCACGTGATTTTTTTTAACCGCGCTTATCAATGAACCAGTAGATTTATGTAGAAATAAAGTATTTTTACAATTTGTAATTTTATCTCGGACAAAGACATTGGAAATGTAAATATTTCCACATCAAACCGTAACACAGTCAATAACCATGCAATTATCTATGTCTCCATTTTGACTGATTCTTAGCGAAAGGAAATCGAGACCTGTGGCACTTCTTCCATTTTCTGAGAGGGTCTTGCAGGAATAAAATATGACAAACCTAATTTTATAACAAAAACAGCAAGGTTATGCTAATGGAGGAAAATATCACAGGAAAGTAGAATGAGTTTCAAGAGAATAGTGGAAATTTCTTCAGATTCATGAAAACTGGCAAAATATAAAACATATCTTTAACAGAGAAGTGTGGTTTGTTTTCCCGGGGTTTCTTTAATTGCGTGAGGCACTTAATCTAAATACCCTGTATGTACAAAAATGATAGAGTGCTCGGACATTTACTTATGGTCATTAATTTCATTGATGTTGAATAGATTCAATATATATATATATAGAGAGAGAGAGAGAGAGAGAGAGAGTTTAATCTTTATCTGATACGTCTAGCCGACAAAGTATCTTTACAAAATGTGTATACAAACAGCTGATGCCTATAGATTAATGAGAATGTACAGACAGTAAATTCCTGACCTTTGAATCTTAAACATTAAATCAATTATCAGTCGTTATCACTGCAGGCCGTCAGTTCTGCGGAAATTTATTCGATGTGATAGAGATACTGGCAAAATATTTTACATACGTTTACACGGTAAATATTTCTATTCGCATTGTTTCTACTGCATACAATATCTGTGCGTGGAATACCGGTTTGAAGAAATCAATCAGCTAATCAGCTAACAAGAAGTTAAGATCGTGAACTTCATTCAGTCTCAAAGAGTTTGATGCCAGCGGTAGCTTAGACGAGACCACATTTTCCATTGAATAAATGCTTGCATCCATTTGCATGAATCAAAATTGTTTCCTCCGAATATAGATTTTATGTGTAGTGTATACTACCAGGGTAATTTTAATTACTGTGACATGCACTTGCAACAATATTGAGCTTTTGGGGGTGATGTGACATGATAAAAGAAAAACGAAATGATCATATTCAGTAATTTCCCGCTATTACATGTCTAATTTGAGCGGCTGAATCGGAAGAATTGCTTTATATTCTGTTATAGTCGCGTCTATCAGGAAGCTATAGCTGCCTTTAATGAGAATATCACAGGATTTTAAAAAAAAAAAGATCTATTAATGTCGATAGTTGGCTTCAGTCTTTTGAGATAAAAAAAATGGTATCAGTGGAGCCAGGGCATATCTCATGTAAACATTTTGCTTCCTGAAATATCGCGATCATAGATGATAAAATAAATTGATAAGAAAATTTTTAAAAGTTTTATTGAAGAATTGAAAGTTTAACTGTAAAATTGTATTCCGAATGACAGATTGGCATTCTCTTCAATTCATTTTTAGACATGTTGATTAGAGAATACCATTGGGTGTTAAAATAATGAAAGTTGCATGATGACAAATCAATTTTCCTATTGTTGTAAGTTTTTGTTCTGGGGCATATCATCGATTTATAAATTGCACTTATTATGATGTAAAACTTAATGCCAGTACATGTTCAAATTGTTGGCATTATTGTAATAAGCATGGAGCCCTCTACCGAAATTGTTTAATTGTTCATGGGGAAAACTTTTGGTGTTAGGCCTCTATTGGTTATTAAAAAAAAATGCATCTTTAAACGTCTTCTCCCCTCAACGTATATACTGCAGACAAACTAAATCCATAGATATGGTGAGCACGGGTATCTTTACATGATTGTGAAATTAATGATATCCCTGGGTAATTTAAGGGGTTCTGGCTCCGGGGCCATAAAACTTAGACGACCTCACTTTTGATCTCAGTCTGACTTCTGCCAAAAGAATTAATAGTAGAAAAGTCAGACTGAGATCAAAAGTGAGCACATCTAAGATTTATGGCCCCGGAGCCTGGTGTTAGAATGGGGCTCTATGATAATAAAGTCAAACTACATTATTTCTTGAAAATCTCTACCCCTGTGTACCAAGCAAAGAAACTAACTAATTAATTACATGGTTATGATGCGCATGGATCTCTTCCAAAACATGAAATCCATGGCTTCTGGATCATGGGTTCTGGTGTTACGGAGGGGCTCCTTTGATCATATAGTAAAAATGCATTTTAAAATTCTTTAAAATTCTTCTTTGCTCTAAGGCATCTAGCAGGCAAACCAAATATAGTTGTGATGAGCAAAGGTTTGTAAAATTCATGGCCCTTGAGTTAGGGGATCTGGTGCTAGGACAGTTGCCATATTTATATTATATGGAAAATTTTAAATTTTGGCTCTACTTTAAGAGAAATTAATCCCCTTAATTATTCCATTCACGATGAATATAATCATTGTATTGATTAAAAGAATTACACAAGATTTTTAATGTATAATGCAAAAAAATGTTTTTATAGTTTTGCCAGGTAAACTTGTTTGTAAGAAATAAACAAAAAATAAAAATACTTTAAATTTGTACTATAAATATTACTAAAAGAGCACAGTCTATTTTATACTTGAGGTTAGTGTCAGATGGAAGTGTACTTAGCTCAGGCATAAATATGTCTAGTAATTAAAACTACTCTAAAGATGTTGAAAATTACCAAATTATTTGGTGATCAGTGATCGCCCTCTTTCTTTTTGTTTTTGAGCGACACGCCTATTCTAACAATTCAGTTAGCTTTATTATATAATCATCAAATTGCCATTTTATGGATCCTTCACAACATTGTCACACTAAAGTGAGGACCT
Organism: Saccostrea echinata; assembly: GCF_033153115.1. Lineage (NCBI taxonomy): Eukaryota > Metazoa > Mollusca > Bivalvia > Ostreida > Ostreidae > Saccostrea > Saccostrea echinata. The sequence continues at coordinate 14,100,577 of NW_026889777.1, forward strand.
TGGACCTTTTGTTTCTGTTATCTTCTTAAAGATAAAAAGTATTATGTTCTGAAGAGCCAAGATAATATGTAATCTTCCGACGTATCACACATAAACTCATGTATATAAACATAGCTTCGGATTTTTATTCAAGGAAAGATAAAATAATGTACCTGCCTAATTCCTGATAGAAGATGTTGCATTAAAATTTCTATAACCACTCTCAGTGCCTAGTTAGGTGACATATGTCAAAACTAACAAACTAAGTGCATAGATATAATGAGCAAGAGTGCTTCTTCCAAAATTGTGAAATTCATAGCCCATAAGGCAGGGGTGGTGGAACTTTTTTGATCATATAGTGAAGAATTCGTTTATTCTTTGAAAACCTTCTCTGCTCTTGCAGACAAACTTAGTGCATGGTTATGATGAGCCTGAGGGCTTCTCCCAAAATTGTGAAATATATGGGTCAGGGGTTTTGGAGTTGCGATAGGGTTCTATTATGATCATACTCCGTGTTAAGAAAAATAAATTAAAATCATTCTTTTTCTTATTCACATTTGATAAATCTGCTCTAATAAAAATCCCATAGGAATTAAAAAATGGTCTAACAATTTTGATGAAAAATACCATTCAACATTCGATTTAACGACAGACTATTTGCTGACAAGGTCGCTGAATCGACTATAGATTTTGCTATCTTTGTACCATCATCCTATTTGTCAATAGCTTGCCTCGTTTTAGAAAGTGTTTGTATGCAGGGAATGCTCTTGCGTAAAGAAATCAACTGGAAGAAATAAACTCCATAATCAGGTTATAATGGTATATTGCAACATAAATAAGGGAAGTTGGCGATAGAAAAGTTGAAGTCATCACATTTATCATAAAGTTTTATCGTTAGGTTTCCATTAAATTTTTTCCTACAAAATATCGAAACATGAAATAGATGTGTCAGACTCTGTGATGTATTTTATTTTCTAGTTCAAACGGAAATATTGAATCAACGTAGGAATGAAAATGACTATTGTTAATTGATAAGACGCCGTCAATATTTCTAAATGTTGAATTGAAGGACAGATCGAGCAAGAGAAATTTTTGAATAAATATGTATTCATATGAATACATAAATAGGTCTGTTAATAATGGGGCTCCATTAGAACCCATGGGAATACCACAGATTGTTGGAAGACTTGACCTCCAAAAACTACGTGTACATTGATATTGTTAACCAAAAACTCAAGCATCATTTTAATATCAACTTCGGAGTACTTGTATGTACAATCAGAATGTTTTTAACAAAATAGTTTTTTTTTTTTTTTTGCAAATGGCATATGAGAAGGTAAGCTTTACGAGTTCTCTTTTTTTGAAAAGGCATCTGTCTATATTTACTAAAATGTCATTCTATGGATCCTTCACGGGTTCGTTTTTTACTCAGGTAACCATGAAGGCCCTTGGGTCATTAAATATGTAATAAAATATTTATTTTTTCCCCATTCAACCCCTTTTGCTCACTTTCTACAAAATAGTTATCAATCAATCCAAAGATTCTTTGCAGACTAAATAAAGACATGAAAAATTTTGAATTTCTAGTAATTAAAAACAATTTCTAAAACAGATAAGGATGGGTCGAATCAAGTGAATGACGTAAACAGAACAAACGCACGGGTTATATTTCAAATTGCGAAATTAAAAAAACAACAATTAACACAAGTACGACAGAGAAACCTTTCCCTAACTTCTTTTTTATAAACTTTAGTGGACAAACTTTGCGTACAATGTCTGATATTTTACTAAGTTCAATGAGTGGAAAACGGTTTTTTTCTTATGCAATCAATGCAGTAATGACAGGGGGTGTACACTGTCTTTGAAGGACATATTGTTGGATCAATTGCATTAGATTATAACTTCCGGTAGTTTTTAATCATTAGCTTATCCTTAACTTTTCAAGTGCTCTTTAATTACATTAATTACGGAAAAGAGGTATTTATGAATGCACTTTTAGCAGAATACGCACCGCAATGAGTGCTTCTTTTTCTGCTACTATACTCTATCTCTATTTAGTGATGTTATCATTTTACCGTCTTTTTATCGGTAGAGTCCAATACACATGGAGACTACAAACTGTCTACATATCCAGTGCACTTTAATTATAAAAGTATAAACATTTGTCAAAATTGTTTTATTTGAACTATGTATTTGAAAGCTTTCTTCTCATACTTGAATAAGTTTTAAAAGTACATGATTTAAATATCAGTCTTTTGGCGCCATTGATTAAATTTCAAATTAATTTTTGCAGTTTGATTATTCGTGTCCAGAAAAAAATTTACATCAATGTGGCATTAGTTTCATGCATAAAAAAAAACATGAAAAATACTAATTGCATGCAATTATGAATCTGGTTATATTAAGTGTATTTAGAAACATGTATAATTATTTTAATTATGTTGATTTACATAAGAATATAAGATCATTTGACCGCGCAGATTATTTGATGTGAAGCAAAATGAGGAAGGAAAAAGATATTGAAATCAATGACTTAAAATTAATCTTCGAGTTCAACTGTAAACTTAATTATTGGACGTAAATCTGTGTCGATCATTTTCTGTGTAACAATTTCTTCAGTACCCGATGCATATATATAACAGCAAAGCATTGACTTCCGAAATACTTCTTTACAGTTTTCTTGGTATAGGCTTATGCTTCTCTATTGCATTAATTACGATACTCATAAACGGAGGAGTGCACTTTCCGCGCTTTCTCCGTACTGAGTTCTGATGCTACTTTGATGTGTACAGAGGTAATAAGCATATTAGTGCTGTTCCTTCGCATCTAATTCTGTTACGATTATTTTGACAGATTGCATATTCCGGTGCGATTTTTGTCTGTTATCTTTTCCAAACTACTTCAAAAATAAGTCCCTTGGTCAAAAAATATCAATCTTGAATAGAAATCTTGCAAGTTAAATGTATAAGCGTGATTATGTGCTTGTCTCGATGTACTCTTACAATGGTCGATATTTTCTTCCAAACTATAGGACATAGAATCATCAAACTTAACACATCTTACATGTAGGTAGAAGGTATGTTGCATCCTTCTAAAAGGTCACTGTGACTTTTAATTAAGGTTAAAGTTAGGACATTTTTTTTTAATTACATCATCCCTACAGATGTAGAGTATTGCAGTAATTATACATGTATTTAAAAAGCTGTTAATTCAAGATTATACACTTATTTTCATTATACTATTATATATACCGTACAGCAATATATAAAAAAAAATATGATTTCTTTTATGTTAATAACAAGAGAAAATCCACTTGTCCGATTGAGGTACTTATCAAGCTATAAATTCAATGTGTCAAATCAGAGATTAATTAATGAGTTTAGTGTAAGAAGATTTCTGCTTAAGCATCTCCGATCAAGCAGGAGCTACCAATATCTCTTGGGAATTGGGCCGAGGGATCTGGCCTCTTAACTGCAATTTATTCCTTCTTTTCAGAATTTAAATAGTTCTTATTGGCTAGTCTTTACATTCAAAATTAACTTGGTGTAAAGTTTTAAAAATTAATTCAATATTGTATAATAAAACATTTTTATTTTAGTTTTGATATCTCAGCAACAAATTGCAGAGTGAGTTAAATGTCATATTAATTCATTTCATTTATAAAAAATACAAAAAACAAAGCTGCAGATGGGTATTTGTAAAACTCTAACACCACCAGATGACAAATATATGACGTATTATTGCCTGACGCCAAGTGCATCAGGCAGTATAAGGATCAAAATTTCCATGGTCCGAAACTAAGCGATCATACTTAGTGAGCTAGATTTTGTGCAAGCTGATTTACATCGGAATTTGTTACCTGCATTTAAACAAATACAGTTTGCATAAGAAAGAACCATATTACTGATGCAAAATAATGATGTATTTACTTCCTTCATTTTTTTTTTTTTTTTTGCATGCACCTGTTTATTTTTTGCGATTCTATATACGGACATGTCCGTGTAACATTTTCCTGCGTTTCTAAACTACTGAATCAGTCCATTTGTCTTCTACGAAAGGGGTGGCACAATCATTTTGCGCCAAATGTCACAAGTAAATTATCTTCGCGCCATTTTCTTGGATTGTCCTATTGAATGGGTGTGATAATCCTATCGAAATAAATAAAGTTTTGTTCTTTAACCTGATTCTTAAGCTTCAGATTTTTTATTAACTGCAAATTTTATCTCATTTAAAAAAAACACATTGTATATGGACAGACAACACTAAAGCAATGGATTTTCTGATTATTCTTACTATTTTGTTTCCCGGTTACCAATAGTCCAATCGTAAACAAACTCCCTCCACCTAGTAAATGGGACACCCCTTCTTGATTCAATCTGTTTTCCACCTTTTCTTTCAATATTACAAAATAATGTAGGTTACAAGTTTAGCTTCTTAAAAAGCTTAGAAAATCAGCCAATAGCATATTATTCAATGCTTTCTGATGTACAAGGGTTTCTTTTTAATACTGTGACAAGAGTGTAGGCCAGTACTCATAGAGGAAATGGGCTTCACTCCCGTAAGGTTCTAAGTAAAGAATCGGCAAAATGATTTCAGAAGACATCATATCTGAACTGGTTTCATTTCATTAAAAAAAAACACGTTATTATAGAAGAAATGAGAAAAATCCTGATATCGATTGGAAAGAAAAACTGTAAACGATTTTAAAACTGTACATAAAGATAATATTTTAAACTCATTCATAATATATGGTAAGACCATCATCGCAAAGGTTTTTTTCCCTGGGGGGGGGGGGGGGGGTATTAATATCTTGTTTTGCTCTAGCTATAAAATATACATGCCATTTACTTTGCGTCCTAGAGCAGCATTGAAGCATTTTTGTCTCAAGACAACTTTCTTAGTTAAAACTGTTCACAATTTACTCTGTCGTTGAGAATGACGGGGAACAGATCAGTCTATAAATAGAGACCGTCTCATCAATCTGTCATTGACCAGAGAGTGTGCATGAAGAAGCGCTCCTTCTGGTAAGAGAGTAATATGAATTTCTTTAGAACGATTCGTCTTTTTTCCCCCAGAATTACAATCTACGCAAGTGCACTTGCAGTTTCATCCCGACGTAACTAGTCAGCCCATGGGCTCACTAATAAATGACCAAACAGTGGCATGTCTAATCTGTAATATTAAGTTATGACATTTGAGAAAATCAATTGTACATCTTGTGTAATGAAGTATCGCAACTATGTCGCTCCTTGATGACGAGAACGTTTAGCACTTTTCTTGCTTACACGTTCCATAGATATTGATTAAGTCAGTCAGGCAAGCTTTTTTGAAAAGCTATTACTTGTTTGTTTTAATTAAAATTACACCATAGGAGATGCACATCAAACATTTGGTATGCAAAAATCATTGAAATTTTGTTCCCAGAAAGACACTATTTTCTACCTTGCACGCTAATACGTTTATGATTGACGGGCGTATCATACACCTAGGCGGTGTACTTTATTATGCTATTTACGATTATAACAAACAATGTATTTTTGAAATATATTCAGCATTACATGTTACTTACTCGAAACTTAAGCGATATCCTGCAAATTTTGGAACCAACGAAAGTTACAGCGACATCGCATTCTAAAGTAGTATGTTACTCAAGGTTTTTTTTTAAAGCACATTCTTGTGAATGTTCTGTACATGAAGGGACTTTTGTAAAATACTTCCATATTGCTTTTTAAATATACATATAGGTACGTGTAAAACGTGTGAATTTTTTTTATTGTGATGTAAAGAGAAATATATTTTTTTCTATTTTGTAGATCGAAGCCTACACAAAAAATTAAAAAACAAATCTAAGCTTTTGTTAGTCATCAGAGAGCTAAACAAAAAGTTTGTGTTTGCTGCAGTTTCACAGCGAAGATGCTTACATATTTTTTTGTTCGAAGTAAACTGAGCAATTATCAAGATGATGCATGTGTGCTTAGAATTAATGCACTGTCTCTTTCTGTCTAATAATTCCTATTATGAAATATTATTTTTTGAACTTTTGTCTGCAAAATAATTTCAATAATTCCATATGAAGATCAGACAAAACGACGTGTGAAGTTCTCAAAATACTTTTGTAATTTATCAGCAACAAACTGTATCACAGTGATCACTGAAATTTACTAACTTTATATTAACTACTGTACTTTTTGAACCATGTGTAAAATATGGTAGTTTGGCTTTAAATAAGAGTTTGATCTTTTTTCCTTTTGTCATGTTTATTTCTGAGATCAAATTACTTAAATTGCAAAGAAACACAAGAGAATTTCAAATGGATCAAAAATCATAATTTTTCCTCAAGCGCACTGTGCCCTTAATACTAGAGATCAAATCGTAAAATTGAATCAATGTCAATTAAGTAATTACCAGTTGATAGTCATGCTAGAGGGTTTGAAATCTGTTTGATATCGACTATTTTTAATGTGATTTATAGCGTAGTGGTAACATGTTCATTAGATATTTGTCGATGGTTACATGACAAAAGTGTCATGATATCATTATCTCACTAAGAACGTCTGTATTGACAAAGATTTGTCATTAAGAATGATTGAATTTATTAAAGTTTAGTCTACGTGTTCAATACATGGGGATCAAGAGTCGCCTGCGTGGCGCAGTGGTAGAGCGTCTGCTCTAGAGTCGCGGAGTAAGGAGTTGATGCCCTTACGTCGCGGATTCGAATCCCTCTGTGGGACGTGGAGACCGGTCCTTCGGATGAGACCGTATAAGCCGAGGTCCAGTGTCGCAGTAGGTGCTGGTACGAAAAAGATCCCTCACTACTCAATGGCCCTGAGTGTCGAGCATAGGTCAAAATTTGCAGCTCTGCACAGGCAAGTAGTGGCGTCTGTTGCAACCACTTGAAATAACGTCCACTTTTTAAATAATTATTTCAATAGTGGTTGAAAGTGCATTTCACATGTTGCAGCCACTGTTGAAATAACGTTCACTATTGAAACAATGATTTCAGTAAAGGTTTTGAATGCATTTCAAACCCTTGATTGAACCTGGATAACGAATTTATTCAATATGTAACCAAATTAATTCTTTGTAAACCAAAGTATAAATAATAATGTTTAAAACTGTCGTGACGTCATGTTATTTGGGTTTTTTTTGTGATAGAGAACCATTTATGGTGACGTCACGTTATTCACAACAGGCTCAAGTTGGGTGTACGGAAATCTATGTATACCCGCGGCTTACAAACCAATCAAATCTCGTGTTACAAGCTACATATAGAAATAGTGTTCGTTATCTTCATTTTTTTCATTGGCATGCTTAAAGCGCTGCATTATGTTGTGAAACTTCTTCTTATTTCTATCTTTTTTTGATATACAATAATCACTACGCACTGGAAATGTGTGGTTCTAAGGTCAACTGAGTCTCTCTTGCTATCTGTTGCTATTTGTTTTGACCGTCGTCCTGCGTCTTCTGTCGTTTTGAACATTTTAAGCTTCTTGCTCAGAACTGCTTAACCATATTTCAACATTTTTCAAGAATTTTGTGAAAAGCATGTTTGGGTTAATGGTGAAATACAGTATCTTTGCCTTCTTAGGACATAAAGAGAGTGGCCAAAACCATCAAACTTGATACAATCTCCAGAAATCATATTTACGCTTGCATTCAAACCGTTGTATTAATTTGTATTGTAAGCACTGAACCCTCTACCAAAAGTGTAAAATTCATGGCCCTAAGGTTCAGGGTTAAAGCCGAAGGGTGGGGCTAAGTTGATTATACATTGAAAATGCAATATAATATCTCATTAAATCTTCTTAACTAATAGTCATCTTGCAGACAAACTCTATGCATGATCGCGATGAGTACTCAATCTTTTACCAATATTTTGAAATCCTTGTCAAGTCAAAAATACTTTACATTTATTTTACACTTTTGAAAGTCATCTTTTCTCATGTATATCTAGCAGACAAAGACATGCACAAAATTATGCCTGTTTTGTCTGTTTGTTTATTGTTTAATGTCCCTCTCGAGAATTTTTCACTCATATGGAGACGCCACCACTTGCTGGTGGAGAGCTGCAAATTTTGACCTATACTCGGCACTTAGGGCCATTGAGCAGTGAGGGATCTTTTTTGTGCCAGCACCTACTGCGACACGGGACCTCGGTTTATACGGTCTAATCCAAAGGACCGGTCTCCACGTCCCACAGAGGGATTCGAACCCGCGACGTTAGGATCAACTCCTTACTCCGCGACTCTAGAGCGAAAGCTCTAACCACTGCGCTATGCGGGCGACAATTATGCATGTAACGAAACGAACAGATCAGATATAATACAAAGATACGACCTGACAGACTAATTTCTGAATTTTTCACTTCTATAGTCAAATGATTTACAGTCGTTTGATAAAGATTTCATTATCTTGTGCAATACAATTAACATAAATACTGAAGTTCTTAGTTCTGTTATTTTCTAAAATCCAAACCTCCTGACCATTTGTTTTTTCTCTCAAATGAAACCAGGCCTGCATATCAGTTAATTGTCTTGAAAGGAAAAAAATACCTATAGTCAATGTTGTTATGATGAATGTTAACAAATACAATCTATTTTTGGGTTCAATTACTGTTTTCAATCTATGTAAGTTGTGTAGAATTGCTTGTTAAAAACCTATGATAAGAATATAAAAAAGAAACATCTTAAGCAATGACTTTTCGTACGTGCAAACATGTTTTTTTTTTTCTTATCTCCTTATTTAAGAGGATTAACTGAAGGACTGAAGTCGTTTTTAAATGTAAATAGTTTCTGTATGTCGTTCAGTTGAGGCAACTTAAGTGCTGAGAATTAACATTATGCAGAGATTCTTATAAAGACGGAAAAAAGTATAAATAAAGCCCCGCATATTTCTTTCCCGACTTTTATTAATAATCATAGAACTGTCTTATTCATAATGTATTTTTTTTTTAGATATTTGTAAAATATTTTATTTGATACATGACCTGAATATATCACGGTGAATGAGTCATTATAAACAATACTATTGTTTTCATATTTTGTAATTTTGTCTACGAATAATTTTCTCCATGTCAAGAACACTACGTCATGACTACGTATGCAGATCTAGCCTATCGATGTAAAGATATTCTTAGTAAGGTCGACGATACAAAATTAAAAACAAACAAATAATTTTGAGAAGACATTTCACTGTAACTTTTACACTGCATATAGATTCATCAATCAGAGAAAATTTCAGACATTTACATTAATGGCAAACTAAGAAATAAACTGATAAACGTGATGACCTCAAGTTTTCTATCGGTCAATGCTGTCTGCTGTACTTCAAACCAATTGTTTCAAGCAAATTGTTAGGCCATAATTTTCATCTTGAATTGTCTGCGGAATTCTCTGTTTAACCGATCATAACAAGTTGCTCACGGGGTATGCTCACTCCTCCATTGTAAATGATCCCACCTCTTTTTACAGAAGTCCATATTTCCTGTGCACATAATTTGTATTGTTTTATTGTACTTTTGTTTACTGTGTGTTATCTTTACACTTTATTCTTAAGTTAAAAATCACATCACTGATACAGTACTGGAAGACGGGGCCTAATTATTAACTTTTCTAATTTTATAAACTTCATAACTGCTGAAAAATTTTCTGGACTGACCCGTCTAAAACTGTCTTTAGATTTTTAAGGTTTTTTTTCATCTCGTTGAAATTGTACATATATGATCTGCAAGCCTCGCAAAATATAAACACTTTCAATTCGTAGGATGAAGAAAATATTTTACAACTGTAAATTGTTTTTGACTTTATTATAGACTTCAAGAAAGAAATATGAACAAATGGAAAAATTGGAAAGGGCAAGCTTGATTTGCCGAAATGCCATAGACAGCTATAATGCTTCATTTAACAGTAAGTAACAATAATTATTAATTTTCATTCTTACGTTGATTCAATATATCCCTTTGAGTTTGAAATAAAAGATACATACCACAGAGTCTGATTCGATACTCAAGAGCACACTCTACATACTGAACAATTTCTGAAGCGATGCAAGCGATGGACAAATAAGTTGATGAAAAAAAGATATCAACACTCTCGTTTAAAGTCGATATTTCACATATTTTATGATCGATATAATGACCTTGTCAACAAATATAATCTAACATTAAGTCAGATGTTGACTGACGTTTTTCATATACTGTAAACCAACTATTATTTGCGACAACTTTTATTCGCGATTCGTCAGTTTGAAATCAATCAATGACGATTAATTTTCGCGATTTAGGAAAGATTCTCTACAAATACAAAGCAAAATAAATGGTTTGCGGCGATTAATATTCGCGAGTTAAAGTAGGTCGCGAAACTCGCAATAATTTCTCGCACGCGAATAAAAGTTGGATTACAGTAAATTGCTAGATCATTATTTTCTCATTGAATTGTCTGCGGATATGATAAGGAGCACACGGCAGGTGTTATTGGTAGACAGGAGATGCTTACTCCTCCATGGCTTCTGATCCCACCTCTGATGTTTTTAGAGCCCGTATTTGTTCTGATCCAATTTTGTATTGTTTTAATGAACTTTTGAACTTGATTACTGTTCAGTATCTTTGTATTTCATTACATCATTTTTAAATTAATAATCTAAAACATTCACAAATGTCAGTCATATCAACATAAAATATTGATAACTACAATAATCAATACTATAATTAAGCACAGATAATTGAACCTAAAAAAAGAAATGACTTTATGATCATCAACATTCATTATTATGCATTTTGTTTTGAATTCCTTACAGATTGGAAATTTGACCTACTTTACAATGGTAATTGGTATGATAGAAATCTTGTAAATAATATTCTATAGAAATGACGATAATAGTTTCCAAGATACAAATCGTGTATTTTAAGAAATATTTATTGTCTGCTTTACAACTTTAAGGTATGCAACTCGTCAGCTTTTGAGAAAACTTTGGCCAGAACCTTTAACTTCAGAACTACTTACTACAAATCAATTTTTAAAACATACTGTGTTTGAATTAAGCAATACAAATTATACATTATTTAATTTTCAGTCTTCTCACAAAATTAAAGAAAAAAATATATGCATGACTATTCCTTGAAGTGGAAGGATATTTAGAAGAAAAAATTCAAAATCTACACATTTATTAAACTTAAAATCTTGGATTTAAGCCCTACATACTCAGAGAATTTGTTTTTCTCGTCATTTCATTTATATGCTAAAATTAATATAGGTTACAATTAATTTTCTTAGAACAAGCTTTTCACATTTTCTCAACAGAATTTGCCAAAAAATGGAGATATAATGAAGGAATCATTATAAAATTTACTCTGTTTATTGCCTGAAATTCGCATATTTGACCAATAACTAAACATTTACTTCACTGGTCCCCTTATTTTCTTTCATTACTTTAAAGTATACGATACTTCCAACCAATCAGCACCAAATTAGCACTAAAGTTGTATAAAAAGGCTTGTTACAAGAAAATAGCTTATTATCTATTTAGAATTTTAATAGCCCAAATATGAGATTTTTTTGTGCAAAAAAGTTCACGCATTAGTTTGCAGGATTTTTCAATAATAAATACTATTCAGACTACTTTACATAAAAATAATTTATATCTATTGCCATGGCTTAATATGGAAAAGGTCAAAATGATTAACATAAAAGTTTCAATTTAACGAGGCCGAGTCTAATTCGAGTGCGCATGACTTTGCGCAGCTTTTTAATTTCATGCAGTCATACGTGCGACATTACACCTTTCCCAAATATTGTGATTTCAATACAAAATTAACATTATCTCTAACGCCTATGGGTCTGAAAATGTGCTTTTACGACAATAATTAGGAAGAAACGCTGAAATGGATCTAACGACGCCACTGTTTTCCGATTTTGTAAGCAATGCATGACGCTGAAGAATGACACATTACTCGCTTGTATATTCAAGACGTCCATGGATATTTTACTAAAACCTGTTGACAGAACATCAAAGAAACATATTAGCAATCTAAACATTGCTATTTTTATCAAAATAATTCATCTGCGCCGATAATTCATCTGCACCGATATATATTTATACCGCAATATATGGGAATTTTAGAGATATTGGGCATTGAAAAAATAAACTTTGTAATACTTCATAGACCAACCTAGATGGTCAACTTTTTTGAAATTTCACAATTTGGTGACTTTTTACAATAACTTTCACGTACTTGGCTGAAAAAGAAATCTCTAGGGCAGAAATACAAACAAAAAAATGGAAAAAATGTTATAATTTGGCGCTTTTTCAACAAATTCCCATAGGGTCCAATAGTAAAATTTGACAACTTTTAAGACCCCCCCCCCCCCCAAGAAATTAAGACGGTAAACATTCGATTTTTTAATCTTAAAACAATAAATATAATAGTAAAAATTAATTCAAGAAAATTTATCACAATCGCTAGGGTAGAATTAGTTAGACTCGGCCTCGTTAAGTGCAAAAAACCCCAGTTAATTGTATCGTTGCTCAGTAAAATGCACACTGACCTTTTTCTGCGATTTTGAAAATCATGCTCAAAAATGTAGTTCTCAAAACATTCTTTATGTACGAGGGGTGATCAAATATTTGCAAACTAATTGAATCACTTCAATAAAAGAAACACAATTAGGTTTCATTATGTATTATTTTTCAAAGTAGTCATTTCCGGTTTTTATGCACCTCCGCCACCATTCTGCCCATGCGCGAAACACGTGGTCCAAGCGGTATAATGTGACATGCTCTGTAGCGTTCTGTTTACAGCAGCCAAGAGATTTCTACGAGTCTTACAATTATTACTATGCCGGTTATTTTTTATAACAAGAATAGTCCATATGTCAAAAATGACCAAATCTCAGCAAAAGGATGGGTGGATAAGGATATCTTTCACCAGAATGAGCATGGTGACCATCACAACCGAACTCCTTTGTCTAAGATGAGTCGTTTTTGTAATGTGAAACAAGTAAAGGCGCGTTCTCTTTATGATATCTGATATGTTTAAAATCTAAAGTAAATGATATTTTAGAGATTTAATAATTATTTATTTATTAAGATATTCAACTATTTTTCCAACTGTATATTGGCGATCTTTCATAACAGATTGCTCAAATAAAAACACATCTCTTTCCCAGCATACTTTCAATGGGCACCAGAACAAACATTATTTTTAACCATCTCCCCTCCATCACTAAAACAATCAATCTACTTAATTATTGAACTTCTTGCAAGTCCTTTGTCTTCATAAACCTTGTGCAAATTATGATATGCCACTGCAAAGGAATTTCCAAGATTTACATTGATCTTTACAACCGTACCTTGCTCGAGTAAGACTGAGTCACCCATTTTTCGTCACAAGTCACCTACATATTGACGTCATTTTCACACTGTGACGTTATAAACATGGACCAAAACATTACGTAGCATCTGCTATTTATAGAACATGTTTATGACTATTTGTGTGCCATATTTCTTTCTTATCTGAAATATGTGGTTTTGTAAATATAGAGATAGTTCGCGAACTTTTTGATCACCCCTCGTAACTCATGTCAGGAGTTATATACCTTAACCTTATAAATTAAGGTTATAAAATAATATAAACTCTTAAAGTTGAAAAATGAGTCCAAATTAGAAAACAAAAATGGAGTGTCATACTTAAACAGTAAGAGGATATCGTTTGACCCCTTTCTCTATGGGAAATCTCACAGTGCTTTCTTTGTGATCCTTGAGTGCCAGATGCGCTCTGCAAAATCTGATCCTTTTTGTCTTTGGTGAATTATTCCTCGTGTATTCCTACGCGTGAGTAATACACAACTATGACAGAGGAATTTAAATCTATTCAGCTTTATTCTTTACATATGTGCGTACTTGACCAGCACTATTTCCGTGAGTATAAGAGTAACTGTTTTTTTTCGTTCCAGTTCACAACATATTTTTAAAAGACATCTCTTAATTATTACGGTGCACTGAGGTTATGCAAACTTGTTTTAAAACGGCGAACAGTTTAATTTATGAATAAGTAACTGTATCAAATATCTTTGGTTTCTCTTTTAAAACCTGAATACTTGTATGCATATTTTTGTAAGTATACCAGAAAATACATCTATTTGCCGATCCTTTGATTTTTTGACTGTAAATTGTGCTATCCATTAATTTTTTGCTGCCTAGAAAAAAATAAAGAAAATTATGAATAGTCTTTTTCCCTCCGAGTCACAAAGTTTAGCGTGTCCTTAGAAAACGTACAATCATCAAGGGTTTAAATTGGTTGAGTCATGAAAGCAGTTCTCAAAATACTAAGAAGAATCGATACTCTGTACATATGGGAAAAGAGTTGTGTGTTCCGATTAACTTAAAGCATGCAAAATCGTTTCTCTTTAGATTTGTATTGTGAGCCTATTTGGGATCAGATTATGTGCTGGGAAGCAACGCGAGCAGGAACAATTGCCAAGAAACATTGCCCAGCCTATATAGAGGGTCTCAATACAGACGGTACGTATAAAACATTGCCCAGCCTATATAGAGGGTCTCAATACAGACGGTACGTATAAAACATTGCTTAGTATATATAGAGGGCCTCAATACAGACGGTACGTACAAAACATTACGTACTGGAGATTCTCAATACAGAGGGTACGTATAACACTTCAACCCTATTATAGAATTATACATTAAAATATGGCTGGCCATCATTTAGAGCATTATACAGAATTTGTATTTGTTTGTTTGTTTGTTGTTAAACGTCCCTCTCGAAAATTTTTTACTCATATGGAGACGCCACCACTTGCCAGTGGAGGGCTACAAATTTTGACCTATACTTGGCACTCAGGGTCATTGAGCAGTGAGGGGTCTTTTTTCGTGGCAGCACCTACTGCGACACGGGACCTCGGTTTATACGGTCTCATCCGAAGGACCAGTCTCCACGTCTCCCGCAGTGGGATTCGAACCCGCAACGTAAGGATCAACTCCTTACTCCGCGACTCTAGAGCAGACGCTCTAACTGCAGACTTTGTGTAATACAGCAATATAAACATCACTACCCTTCATTTAAATTTCTTTCCTAAAACATTCATTGAGAAACATGACAAAGTCATTTTCTATAGAGCATCTCGAGGGTATTTCTAGTATTTAGACGATATGTTTAAAATACTATACTGTCTACATGGGCTTCTTTGAATTTAAAACGAGGACCTTAAATACATATTCAAAATTTATTTTAAGTCATTGATTTTTTTTTCTTGCAAAATGTTGATATTATATTTGTATCATATACTAATACGAGTACTTTACATCATTAAAGATTATGTAGAGTTCTTTTAATTATTTTGAACGTTTATTGAAGAAAGCAAACGTCCCAATATTTCACTCCTTTTTTAGGTTTTGCTAGACGACAGTGCCTGGAAAATGGTACTTGGTACATCCCCCCAGGGAGGAATATCAGCTGGACAGATTTTGGGGAATGTGTCAGGGATAACCAGCAAATTTATTCAAGTGATCTACTCGTAAGTTTATATTTTCTTCTTTCTATCGAATATTTATCTTTATTATCTCTATTTTTTTTATATACTGTAATCTACTGATTATCCGTCATTTAAAAATCTGTCTATTTGTTTATACTTCTGTCCAACTCATGCTTCGGTTTATTTTGTCAATAGAACATCCAGTTGTAGATCAAAATGTCTCTTGAAAACTAAGAAGCCACTTCAGAAAATTTCCTTATTCTAGCATTGAAGAGCTGATACTGATATGTGTTATAAAGAGCCATTTAAATTTAGTATGTTTTCCAACAAAGATTTAATCTGGATTAATTAATTAATTGAAGAAATGTTGTTTAAGGTCCTATTCGAGAATTTGTTACTCAAATAAAGATGTCACCAAACATCGTGGAGGGTTTCAAATTTAAACCTTTACTTGGCATTCAAAACCATTAAGCAGTAAGGGATCTTTATCGTGCCAACGCGTACTGTGAAACAGGGATTCTGTTATAAGGTCTCATTCGAAAGCCCCCCCCCCCCCCCCCAAGTTTCACTTCAAAGTGCCGAGCGCGTGGCGTAGGAATAGGGCGTAGGAATAGTTGCTGCCTATTAGGTCTGTCGCCCACAGCCTTCCGATCCCGGAGCGGAGATATCAGTTGGAAACGTCTTTGAAAACTCTTTTTAAATGCACATACGATTTTTATTAAAAAAAAAATTCGTATACTGATATTTTTTTTTTCATAAACACAATTACAACATTAAAAACGTCTATAGAAACTTCTATAAGAAACGTCTATACTGAGGATTATTAAAATTATGATGTCAAACTTAAGCACCTGGGTATATAAAAATATGTTGTAAGACATTATTTCTCAGATTTTGATATGCATTATTTGTAGGAACACCTTGCACGTATCAGACTAATGTACAACATAGGATACGGAGTGTCTCTCTGCTCACTGGTTGTGGCCGTGTTTATCATGTTATGCTGCAGGTAAGGCATTTATTTTATGATTATATAACATCAATGTTGTTTATTCTAGATTGTTATGCAGTCATGTAGCAGAAGATCCTTCTTCATTAATATTTTGAAATAATAAAATGTTTTAGATCTTTGTCCTATAAAATTATGATACAAGTCTCACATCCTTCTTCTGCATTCCTTGTACCCGAGGTGTATATAATTGATTCTTCTAAGACTTGACAATCTCATTTATTATATAATTGAGTAATTCCTAGCTCTCAGATTGGATGAGGTTTAACATTGTAGAAATCATGCTAAGTTATGTTCACCTACACGAGACATTAAAGGTGAACTTAAAATTTATTTTTTCTACATTGGACTTAAAAAAGATCAAGAACTTTCAAATTGATACATTACCTGCACCCGACCTTCCAAATAAACATAGCATTTTTTCATCAATACAAGCGAGAATTGTTATGCCAACAAAAAAAAATGGAGGGGTTCAAAACCCAATTTATTTAGCAATAGAGTTAAAAAGAGAAAAGTAAAATTTAACAGTGGTTTTATAAACTTTAAAAAAGGAAAATTCATAGAATTTGTATTTTTTCTACAGGAAATTGTCCTCCAAGAGCAACACGCTGCACATCAATCTGTTCATTGCCTTTATTCTGAGAGCGTTTATGTCTTTTCTGAAGGAGAGTTTGTTTGTGGAGGGAGTAGGTCTCCAGCAAGACATAGAGGATGTTAATGGTGTCTTCCGGTTCCGGGAAGGTGGCACTGTAAGTAATTTGATATATTTGTAAAAATGATACTGAACTGAATTTTACCCAGTTTTTAATCACTCTATGTTGGTATCGTTATAATTAGTAATAGATATAACGATTTCCCAAAATGTAGTTTATGATGCAAAACATTAAAAAAAAATTATCATCCCTATAAAACCCTTTCCTGAATGGTAATTTCCGCAAGGACAACGAAATAGTAATGAGAAGGCAAAACCATTTAAGTTTTTACTTATTTTTTTACGTGCTTATTACATCTTACAAATTAAACCATATTTATTGGAACGAGGAATGGAAAGATCTTATAGATGCATTCCTTTCTAGTTACCTTGTTTAAATTTAAAATAAGTCATGTACAATAGAATAGGACTACAATAGTATGTACAAGACAAGAGTCACCTTCTTTATAAACCCGGTCTTTGAAATGATGGATCTACATACGTATAGATATGAAAGGATATGTTTCATCATTAATACATGTATAAAGATTTGAAATACATACTTGTCATAAGAAATATGATAAGACAAGTCTTTTCATGATTAGAAAGAATAATGATTTGTTGAAGTCTTGAAGAAGGGGAATAAGTTTGAAAAAAAAGAAAACATTCTAAACATTAAAAAGGAAGTCTTCGTTTAGGAAAAAGAAACTTATTTAACAATTTCGCTAAAGAAGGATTTATTTCCTTCTTAGTAATATGACTTCAGTGTTGTATATAACTTCTACTTTTTGTTTTTAAGGATTTTATTTGTACATTAAGCAACCTTCAATATTTTATCTATAAGTTAGTTTATCTAATTTTAAAAAATTAAGAGATTACGTAGACTATACAAACATTGCTGATACCGTAAAACAAAATAAATTTCACTGTATTTTTCTTATAACTTAATTTTAATTGTCCAAACATCACAAATATTTTTACGAGGATTTTTAACCTCATATGAAGCTTAAAAAATATAACAAGAATGTTTTCTCCTGCAATGAGTCAGGGCTTAAACCCGATTGGAAATGAACAATGATTATATAACGAAGGCATTCTATGTACATGTATACCTTGTATTGCCTTTGACAACAATATGAAGTGTGTTTTATCACGGACACTTGCTATTATATACTATGGAATGATTTGACTTCGTGGAGTTGTTCTAATTTACTAATTCTCATATGCTGGGTGTGAATCCATAGTAAGATAGATATACCCGATGAGTTAAACTTTTTGAGTCTGTAAATTTATGGGTAAAGGAATACTTTGATAAATGTGGATTGTCACGAAATATGATGCATTAAATGTGAAGATAACGAACATCAATTAAGCTCAAAAATCTATTGAAAAATTATAAAATGAGAACGGAGCCCTGTTAACTTCAGAGGTGGGTTCAGGTGCAATGAAGGAGTAAGTATCCCCGTCTGACGAACGGTTATATCGGCCTTCAGCCTTTAAGCCTTGATCGGGTAAACGTAGTATTCCGTAGACAAATCAATATGAAAATAATGGTCTTAGAAAATGTATTAGAAATGTCAGTCTTCACAAGTTCTTTAAACTACCACTTATTACACGAGTTATAATTCTGAATCAGTCCGTCGGGTTCTTCAGCCTTCCAAAAAATGTATGAATTCCAATGGACACTTATTGTGCTTCATTATTAGCTGACCTGTTGTTATATTCTAATGAAGTAAAAATTATTCAAAAACTTCTACATAATAAGAAAAACTCTTGCTATGGCATTTGGATATATCGACGACGTTTTCTTTTTCAAAAAAAAAAAAAATACATTTAGCTATTTTCATTCATATGTCAAATCAATGTATCGCCGTGTCTAAATAAAATAACCCGAGTCTGTCACAATTGCTTTATATTTGAATGTATTACTGAATTTAGATGTTGATGACCAACTACAATAAATTGTAACGACTAAACTATATGACAAACGGGATGACTTCAGCTAAATCATTCTCAAATTCCCTTTTTTATATAGTGTTATCACAAGATCACATGTATACATTGTGTTTTTGTCTTCCAACTGTCTTGATACGCAAGAGTATGCTCTGATGCGATCAGTTTATAAGCCGAGTCAGGTTGCTGACACATAAGTTGATGTTACAGGGCTTTCCACAATCGTGTTGTCAGCCTTATGTAAGGTCTATAGTCATTGTTTTGACAATGATTGCAATGAAACCTATCATTTGATGGCATTTTGACTGACATGTTTCATACAAATTGTTAGGTCATTGTTTTATATCAATGTTGACTATAGATGTCTCCGTTTACCTGATCCAGTCTACAGGGGATGCTTACTCCTCCTAGGTAGCCGATCACACCCCTGGCATTTCCAGTGGTCTGTGTATTGTTTTAACAGAACTTATGAAAATGAGCTCTGCTAATTAACTTTTTTTCAAATATATATTAATTTTTTGTAGCATTGGGAATGTAAACTTCTTTTCACGCTGTTTGTTTACACCATATCAGCCTGTGCCATGTGGATATTTATGGAGGCTCTATATTTGTACATGATGGTTTATAAGACCATGTTTACAGAAAAACATGGAGTTCATCTATACATCGTATTTGGATGGCGTAAGTTAATGAAAGAAACTTTCAAGGACATCGATTCATAAGATTATGACACTATGTATTTATTGAATTGAAATATTTCTACTTATAGCTTCTAATTGTTTGATGAAATGGCAAATTACTTTTAAAAAATACGGTTTTAAACGAATTCGAAAAAAATATTGTTGTTTTTTTAAACTCGAACATACACCTTCTAAAAAAAAAATTGTTAAATTTGTTACGCAAGTCTCAATTTATTATAAGAAACAGACAAATACAACAATATAATGATATTTGCTTTTTCTTGCATTGTTTTTTACTTTGTTAGTGCTTTATCAATGATAGATGAATAATATTTTCTTCCAGTGGGTCCTTTTTCATTCCTTATACCCTGGGTGATTGTTAGAGCTACCCTAGAGGATTCTTTGTAAGTCTCGGCACAAATGGTTACAACTTTATGACATTTTTATCTCATTTTATGAAAACAATTGAAGATCAAAGCAATGGGACGAAAAGAATAGGATTAAGTATTCACAACACTGTTTGTGAATTATAACATATTGTGAAAATTGTCCAAAGATTTTGAATAAGTATATCTTCATCTTTATCAATGTTAATTTCACAGGTGTCATAATATACATGTAACTTATATTTTCATTCCTTGTGAAATAATATTATAAATAAATGACCAATCAATCAACAGCTGCAGTATGAAGAATGGTATTCACATGAAACCAATGCACAGTCATTTTTATTCTAGGACAGGATTCTTTTTTACAAGATTAGATTTTAATTTCTAAATATAAAGCAAATGCTATATTTTTCTGAGTTTGTGATTTTTCTGTTTTATAAACGCCGTGTTTAATGGAATGGTTTAACAAAGAGCAACTCTTTTATCAATAACTTCAAGCAAAATATTCACTTGGAAAGGCAAAATGAAATATTAAAATTAATATAATCATTCCCTTTATTAGCATCAATGTTGCATACATGTACAACGACCTTAATATTAACAGGTGCTGGAATACGAATCCTTCCCCGGAGTATCTTTGGATCCTGAGGGGGCCGCTCTTAGGTATCTACATAGTACGTACTTTGTATATCAAGTTTATATTCACAGTTATGAAAACTAAAACTTCGTAAGTTAAAATATTCTTGGAAAGTTAATTCAAATTAATGTGTTTGTCTTAAGTAAATCAACATTTTCTTTGTGCACCTTATTTTTGCCATTGCTGGTAATTATTGACTTCAATTCAATACGAAACATTGTGTGTATCAACTGAATCTTTTGTCTCGAAGATGAAATTTTTGAAATTTAATGAAAAACATTTCGGTAAAATTTCTGAAATGACTTACATAATAAATTAACAAGCATAAATATAAGATATTTATTTTTGTGGCTGTTTGCATCATGGCATAAACACATATTTCTTTCTTATTTTCAGATAAACTTCATATTTTTCGTTGACATTGTGAGAGTGCTTTTCATTCGCGTTCAGAAAAATAAGCGTGTGTCAGGGGCAAGGAAAGTGAGGTAACTCAATTCATTAAAGCCTGTATGAATAGAAAAACATAGATTTAGATTACATGTATAGTATATAGATAATGTCTTATTTCGTGGAAAAAGAGTTTCCTGTATGTATGTTCGAAATAGGTTAAGGTAACGAACACGGAACAAGAAAAAAATTGCTAATAAAATAGAAAGATATCGAACAGTAATCAAGCTCAAAAGGCCACTCAAACAATATAGTTTAGGGCTGTTCTGTTATTAGGTCTACTGGTCAGGGACCAGATGAGCTTAGGCGATAGTAAGGTGTCCGTCGTCAGTCCGTCTGTCTGTCTAGCTGTAAAAAATTTTCAAAACACTACTCCCCCTACATTTCTAATCCGATTTCAATATTATGTAGTACACAAGTAGACTACACATAGATACATAATTCTTTATACAAGGTTTTCATTTCGATGAAGGATGTTGCAATGATTGCTAAAAATAGAAATGTCTGTGAAATTCTTCAAAACGCTACACCTCCTACAGTTTTAGTTCATTTTAAATCTAACTTAAAAGTATAAGAGCTAGAAAAAGGGTGCTGTTTCTTTATACACAATACACAAGTAGACTACACTAAGATACATAATTCTATATATTGGTTTTTTATTTCAATGAACGGTGTTGCCATGGTTACTAAAAATATAAATTTCTGTAAATTTGTTTCAAAACGCGACGCCTCCTACAGTTATAATTCAATAACAGTATAACTTGGTAAAAAAGTAGACTACACTGAGATACGTAATTCTGTGTTTGGGTTTTTTATTTGAATTAAAGGGGTTGTCATAGTTACAAAAAATACATATCCTCTTAAAATGCTACGCCTCCTACAGTTTTTAATCCGATTTCAATATAACTTGGCTAACAGGTAGACTACATTTCGATTCATAATCCTGTATATCGGTTTTTGATTTTATTGAAGTGTTGTCATGGTTACTGAAAATAGAAATTTCTGTAAAATTCTTTCAAAATATTACTTCTACTACATTTTCTGTTCAATTGCAACCTGATTCAGAAAGAGACTAAACCAAGGATCATTATTTTATTTATTGCTGTTGCCATCTTTTCAAGTACAAGTGCTACTTTCTCTACTTTCGCTAAGTAAAATCCAGTAGAGCTACAGTCTCACCAGAGATTTTTGGTACTTATTGTTTGAGAAAAATAGCTTAATTTGCACTGGTTCCGATTCCAATCCTTTAAATTTATGTTTCTAGCTGCGCAACTGTTCCATTGTGTTTTATGTAAATATAATTATGTTTTAATGGTAAATATTCCATTGCCTATCATAGATGTAACATTTTATATACACCTTTTTTGCAGGAAGATGGCCAAGTTCATAGTGGTACTGATTCCACTGTTTGGTGTTTGTTACATTGTATTCTCTTTCCTCACTGGTAATGATATAGATGTACAAAGAGATATCCCATACCTCTACATAGAAATGTTCTATAATTCCTTCCAAGTAAGTACCAGTAATGATATTGATGTACAGAGAGATACCCCTACCTCTATACAAAAGTGTTCTAGACTATATATATAGAAATGTTCTGTAATTCTTTCCGAGTAGGGACTGGTAATGATATCGATGTAATGATATCGATGTATAGAGGTATATCTATCTCATACCTTTATATAGAAATGTTTTATACTATAAAGACATGTTCTATTACTCCTCCAGAGTAAGTATTGGCAATGATATCGATGTATAAAAACATTTACTATACTAACTACATAGAAATGTTCAATAACCAATTCCAAAAAAGTATCCACAAAACAATTTGAGGATTGGATCTATTTTTTTTTTTAATATACCTTGTGTAACATGTATGGTTAAGACAGAAGAATTTGAAAGGTAATTCCAGACTGCAAATTGTTATTTTTGTTCTTCAGACATTTGAATGTCGTTTCCAAAATTAAGACGCATCCTATCCTTTCTGAGTTTTTCTCTGTTAACCTTTACACAAGTATGGAAATATGGAATTCATACTTCAAAGTTTAGAAGACAAAAATAGAGCAATTCATGAACGATGAAAAGAATAATATGTGCATAAAAAGTTTTTGAATAAGGAGATACAATTATATTTTTTCAGCTTTTATCAGTTTTTTATATTTTTTTTTTCTTTTTAAACCTGCTTTTAAAAGATTTATGAAATAGACTTTTTGTCTTTTCCTATTGATTTAGATTCAATAAGCAATGGTGTTAATAAAAAAGTACTAAAAATTTATTGGCCTATTAAAATAATGTTTAATAATAACTGACTTGTTTTATTTTTCAGGGTTTTATACTAGCCATCTTATTCTGTTTTCTGAATGAAGAGGTAAGTCTGTTTAACTTTTTTAATTTCTATAATCAGATATTAAGATATTTTGTAAAGATACTACATGAAGGTACAAATTAATTTATGTTTTCAACAATATATTCTTTTACGTTTGTTTTTATTAAGAGCGTAGCATATATTGTTTATTCTTTCATTGCCCTTAAAATGAGAGCGAGAGAATTTTTGTTTAGGTCCTTTATTAGGTTAAAGTTAAAATTGTTATCACATAGGTTGGTTATAAAAATTACGTGTGTGGAAAATCATTTTAAAATTATGAAACTGAGAATTTTTAAAATCAGTGGCCTAGCAATTCACTTCACGTCAACCGTGTATTTGGTAAAATGTTTCAGCAAACGTTTTAACTTTCGATAAAATTTCTTTTAAATTTAGCAGTTATTAAACGTTGCCAACCAATCAATTTATAAAGAAAATTAACAAGTGGAGATTTTAGTATCCGAATAATATTTTGAGGGAGAATTTACGTTGAATTCAGTTTCTTTCTTGAAAATATTTTCAACAAAGTGTTGAAAAAATACAGTCACAAAATATAAAGGTATATTTTGAGGGAGAATTTACGTTGAATTCAGTTTCTTTCTTGAAAATATTTTCAACAAAGTGTTGAAAAAATACAGTCACAAAATATAAAGGTATGTTGATATCGTTAATATTATATGTTATGTTAACTTTTAAGTTTAAGTTATTAGACTTTTTCCTTTATTTTCTGCTGTCTTTGGGATTTCTTTAATAAAGAATCAAAATCATTTAGATTTTCTCTAACCTAAACTTCATTTAGATATTTTGATGTGAAAGATTTTAAAGACTTTTAAAAACATTACAATACATACCGAAATGATACACAGACTGTATGCATTAGCATAGAATAGCATGATTCCCTGCACACATGATATTCTATGCTAATGCACACATTCCTAAATAAGACATGTTAAACTAATTGTTAGTGTTGAATTAAATCGTTTTTATCCTGTTGAAAGCTCAGTATTTCATAAACTTCATTTATTTTAGTAATTCACCATGTTTATCTTGGTAACCTAGAAAAATTATGACGTCCTTGCACATTTTTCACTACCTAATGCCAGATTTTCCACACGAAAAAGTACAGTTGGAAATTGACTTAAAACTTTGAAGTCATAAGTAAAGTTTGTGTATGAATAGTTCTTTATTTGTGTACATTTAAGGACCTTGCTACTAACAAAAATATAGCATGCCCGTAGAACGAGGGTGGGCCCGCCCTCCCCCCCCCCCCCCCTTAGTTTTTTTCTGAATATAGTATTTTGCTATTTTCAATATCTGATATTTCTATATGAATTTTGTTGTTCACAGTATAGCATATGTATATGGTTTATTTCTCTAAAGAATAAACATGTTCATGTTTATTTTATGCGACCAATGGAATTTTTTGGTGATTCACAGATTCTTTGGTATATACGAATATCTTTAAATTAAATCCTGTATTTGTCTCTGCTCTTTAGTCATTCAATTTTTTTTTCTTTTGTATAAATAATCTGTTCCTTAAATTAAGTACACGGTTCCTGGATGAAATGTAGCATGGACTGATAGTTTCCTATTTTCAAGTGTATAATATACATTTTAGTAATGAAAATGACGTAGAATTATAAATAGTTAGTGTACAGACTGTAACTCATGTAGACGTTTAATTTTGCTAGTTTTACAATATATAGTCAAAGTCATTGACATTTCTTTTAATTTGTAGATTTGTTTTTAAGCAAAGATTATCTACTCTATAATATATAAAGAAACAGTACCCCTTTTCTAGCTCTTACAGCTCTTAATTCAATAACTCCTTCCAGTTTTTGTGTACTAGTTTTTATGCCCCCGTAATCGAAGATTCGGGGCATATAGCTTTTGCCCTGTCCGTCCGTCTGTCTGTCTGTCTGCAAAAACTTTAACATTGCCAATAACTTTTGATTAGTTGGAGCTATGGCTTTTATATTTCACATGTGTATTCCTTGTGACAAAAGCTTTCGTTGGGTACCATCATATTTGACATTTTGATCTTGACCTTGGAGATTTACCCAGTTTTGGAAAATTTTACCCAACTTTTTAACCTTGGCCATAACTTTTGAACAGTTGGTGGTAGGGCTTTCATACTTGACATTGATGTGACCTTTCTTTAGATATCAACAACATTTGACTCTTTGACCTTGAGCTAGGAGTTTGACCTACTTTTGAAAGTCTTTAACCTTGGCCATAACTTTTGAACTGTTGGTGGTAGACGTTCATACCTCACATATGTAATTCTTGTGACAAAACCTTCCTATGGACACCAACAATTTTGATTGGAGTTTGATCCACTTTTGGAAAACTTTAACTTTGGCCAAATCTTTTGATGGGCGGGTGCTAGGGCTTTCATATTTCACGTGTCTTTTTTGTGAGAAGGCCTTTCCTTGAGCACCATTAATTTTGACCATTTGACCTTGACCTTGATGTTTGACTTACTTTTGAAAAATTTTAACCTTTTCCATATCTATTCAATGGTTGCTGCTAGGACTTTCATATTTCAGAGGTACATTCTTTGAGACAAGACCTTATTTTGGATACCAACATATATGATTTGCATTTGAGAAAGTTTAACCTTCGCTAAAAGTTGCCATACGAGGGCATCAGTGTTTCCCAAACATATCTTGTTTTTTTTCAGCAATGCTTGGTTTATTCTTAATGTGAAAATGAATAAATCATTAATAAGATGTACGAAGATATTTTAATTGTTCATACAAATAAGAGTTTTTATGAACACTTCTATCGCATGTGAGTACTTTGTTATGATAGTAATCCCTGAAATTATGTGATATTTTGAAAATATAGCAAATGATGTTTTCTTTTTAATCATAAAACCACGATCTTAAGATTTTCTTCAAATCTAATCAGAAATATTTTATGCAAAAGCTTAAAAAGACTTTTAGAAATACACATATAATTAGGTTTCCTTGCTGCCTCTATCTTTACTCCTCACTAAGTGTTAACAGTGGTGAAGGAGAAACTTCAAGAGTACTGTGCAACAATATATTCGAGAAGTGGTGTAAATCAGATGTGGATACTTACATGTAAAAATTCCAAGGAACTTTTGGAAAATTTGAAATCACGAGATTTTACCAAAATCAACAGCTTAAAAACTTACGACTTTTCACCTTTATACACAACCATTCCCCACGATAAATTAAAGTCCAGGCTTTTTGATATCATTGACAGCTGCTTTTTCAGTAAAAATGGAACTCGTAAATATACTTACCTTGTTATTGGTCATTTGCAAAATTATTTTGTTAAAAAACATTCTGATTGTACACACAAGTACTCTGAAGTTGACATTAAAAAGATGCTTGAGTTTCTGATTGACAATATCTATGTGGTTTTTGGAGACCAGGTCTTCCAACAATCTATTGGAATTTCTATGGGTACCAATTGCGCCCCGTTATTAGCAGACCTTTTTTGTATTCATATGAAGCAGAATTTGTCCAAAATCTTGTACGTGAAAAGAAGAAAACACTTGCTATGGCGTTCAACTCGACATTTAGATATATCGACGACGTATTGTCAATTAACAATGGCTATTTCCATTCTTATGTCGATACGATATATCCTGGTGAACTTGAGATAAAAGATACCACAGAGTCTGACACATCTGTTTCATATTTGGATATTTTACTTGAAAAAGACGTTAACAACCAAGCTTTATGATAAACGTGATGACTTTAACTTTTCAATCGTCGACTTCCCTTACTTATGCAGCAATATACCTTCATCACCTGCATACGGGGTATATATCTCTCAGTTGATTCGATACGCAAGAGCATGCTCTACGTATGTACAATTTCTAAAACGAGGTAAATTATTGACAAATAAGTTGATGAAACAAGAATATCAGCTGTCTCGTTTAAAGTCATCATTTCGTAAGTTCTTTGGTCGATACAATGACCTTGTCAGCAAATACAATTTATCATTGAGTCAAATGCTGACTGTCGTTTTTCATAATAATTGTTAGGCCATTATTTACACACTGAATTGTCGACGGATTTTTCCGTTATTTCCCGATCATGACAAGGAGCACACGACGGGTGTGACCGGTCGGCAGGGGATGCTCACTCCTCCATGGCACCTGATCCCACCTCTGATGTTTGGAGGTCCGTGTTTGCTCTGCTCCTATTTTGTATTGTATAATGGACTTTTGAGCTTGAATACTGTTCGTTATCTCCATATATTTCATTTCTTGAAATGCTATGCTTTTGCACACACACTATAAAGTGAATTCCGACATGTTTAGTCTTTGAACTACATTTTAGTAACCTGGAAAAATACGCTTTCCACTTTATTATTCACACTCTAATATCAGGTTTACAAAAAATATAATTTATGTTTAGAAGTTTCTTTGAAGTCATAAGCAAAGTTAGTGTGTTAATAAATATTTCATTTATTTATATACGTGTTTAGTAGATTTAATTCAAGACATGTGGTTTTTTTTTAATACGGTCCATAATACATGTATATGATATCGTTCATCAGCTTACAGAGATGGTTACCGTATTTGAAAGGGCGACAAACATGAAACTGTGGCAAGTACCTAGTTTAGTTCAGCCATTGGTTTATGTGTTTTCTAGGTGTTGCAAGAAATCCGGAAGGCGTGGTACAAATACGCTCTACGGCGGAAGGAAAGTTATGCGTATTCAAGATCGGCGTTCCTGACCACGTGGAGAAAGAGTTCCCGCAATTCTCACACCGTGTCCTCCTTCATCGACAGGGAGAGATCCACGGACTGTTCTAACGTTAGTCGACTCCTCCCCAAGGGCAAAAACAACAATGACTGTGTGTCCCGGTCCTTTACGGACTCGAGTCCTTGTGACTCCGATGGCGTTCGATGGTCTTCGATGAATTCCGATGGTCTACGTAGAGAGACGTGTGAGGAGGCTAATTGTAGATTCTTATCTGTTCCTATCGACAGAGAAAAGACCGAAAGCTGAGTTATGAAGATCATCTACATTTAGTTGATCTCAGTCGTGGAATGCTCACTATATTTCTTTCTGCTGAGTCCCATCTACTAAGGATCATACATGTTAACAGTGTACTATAACATGTCTGACAAGGGATTGAATATGGATATCAAATAGAAAATAACTGTTAAATGTATCAATAAGTATTTATTTTAAGTCTGTTTATGAAATGCCTTTACAATTACCGTCTAATAATCTTTGGCATAATATAAAATATATAGTTTCTTTAATTATTAGCTATTACTTAAAAGATAACATGGCATACAAAGCTAGAGTGGTTGCAATATGAGCTTCCTAATAGAAGAATGATTTTAAAAATAAAAGTAAATTCGCCACCGTGTACCTTCCAAAAAACAGGATGTACATAGAAACAATAAATCACCTTTACCTTAAATATTTAATGTGGAATGTATTGAAACATGGTTTTAAATGAATTTACTATTCCCTACACACTTTACTGTTAAGTAATAATATTCGTAAACATTTCAACCTACTCATTCTTATACAAATGTATTTCTGCTACTTATTACAAAACGAGTCCACTTGGAGATTTCTGTGATTTGAAGCAAATAGGTAACAGAATATTTGTACCATAAGGAACAATATTTGTACCATTAGCTTATTAATGATTATAAAGATGAAAGGCACCGGCAGCAATGAAGCAAGACTCAGAACTCATACTCGTATTGCATCTTAACATTGTTATTATGAAATATATAGGTGTATATATTATTTCTCAGCATTGTAGCAACCGCTAATGATAAAACACCGCTTAATGATAGAAATATCATTATGCGTTGCAATGCAACGCTCAATGTAATAACTTGTTACATTATTCAATAGTTGACATCCTCAACCGCTTAATGATTCAATTCATCTATTAAGCGGGGAAATAGCATTAGCAGTTGAGAATGTCAACTATTAATGCAATAATTCATGGCGTTAAGCGGCGTTTTATCATTAGCGGTTGCTACACATTTCCTCTTTTGTAAAACAAATTATACTTTTCACATTGTATATTCATTGTTGTTATGATGTATATATTTATAAGTCGAGTAAAATAAATATTGATAATTTACTAAGAGTTATTGTAAAACCATAATGATTAATATCTATATTACACTTTGGATATTTATATACATATATGTATTAATGTGAAAAATGTTGGGTTCTTTAATTTATGAATTCTTAATACGAAGGTTGTTCGGAAATTATTGAGACACTTTGTGTATTTTCTTTTCTAATGAATGTCTTTTGATGACAATTAACATACACATGTACGTTTAAAGCACATACAATGAAAAAAAAATCAGAAATATATATGTTTTTTTTTTTTTTCAATTTTCAGTTAAATTTTGTGAAGCACTTAGGAGTTTGATTTCTAGAATGTTATCAAGAGATGACAGAAAATAAAGAAGAGTTAAGCCTTTTCAAATCTTTAAAATGACGTAGCGATAATCTCTGCTGACTGCTCCAGATCAATGGACATATAAGTTTATAATTTCAGCGGGGCTTATCTATCGGCGCTTTTAACTAGAATTTTTATAGCTTTGTTTTATTTTTTCTTGACAAAATGTTGGCGAATTTGCTCGATTTTATCTCTTTTTTTATGGGGTTACATGAAATGTCTCAATAATTCCTGAACAGCCCTCATATCCTAGTACATGTTCAACACCACTTGGCCAGTAGCCGCATTGAATTTTACTTTTATTTAGCATGTTGATTCTAAATATTGACATAATATGGCGCTGAACATACGACATTCCCTTTTATTATTTGTGTGACTATAGACACTTTGTCACGGACACCGACGACAAACAAGCTGTAACAGACTGTATTTTGAATAATGACCTTTTTAGAAGAAATATTGTTGAGAGTCTCAATTGTTCATGCAGCATCCAAGAAGACTGGTGTCATTTGTTCTTTGTTTGCAACAAATATAATGTTAGAGAGAAATTATTTAGTTCTCTAAGACTTCAAATAAGACATTTCAAGCACAGACCTATAAATCGCTTTATATCGACTGGGAAATCTGTGGGTATAACAAAAAATAAAGGAATGGAATTTCTCGGATAGGGTATCCACTTTCGCAAATGAAATAATGATAAATGATTTAAAATAAAACTAAAGCTTTCTTTTCATAACTATTCATGTATAAACAATCTACATTTCTAGCAAAGTTCATTCCAAAATTCCGTATTATTCCCAAATCCTAAAATGAATTTCAAATTGAACTATTTTTCTTTAATCGAAATTAGCTTGGGTCTTCACATGTATATACAGATACCATTTAAAATGCAGTGAAAATTGCATAGTATGTGCATATTCTATCAACATTTCTATGTTGATTTTTTTAATCCCAGGTCATAAGTTTAAATCTCTTCCAATTTTTTCGAGTAAAAACATTAAAGGAACTCTACTACTCAGCCATGTTGTTAACTACCGGTAATGTAAAAAAAAAAAAAAAAAAAAAAAAAAAAAAGCAATAAACGATTTTTTTCCGGGAGTGTATTTATTTATATACCTTTTTAGCGTTTTGAAATAATGTTGTTGGTAACTTGGTAAGACCATATGATCAAATATGATAGTTTTGAAGGGGCTGAGTGCTAGGAGTGTTTAGACAGTAGCGAATAAATTCCTGAAAAATCATTCTAGAAATTCCCTCTTTAAAATTAGTGTAAATGGTCAGAGGCTTAAGCTAGTTTCTAATAAATAAAAAAAGTTTTAATTGATTTAAAAGTTTTAATTGATTTAAGCATATGGTGAAACGTATACGGAATTTTGGAATTAATTAGAAGAAATTTTAAATTGTTCATATACGAAGAGAAAAGAACAGAAAGTATAAGTTTAGATCATTTGATTTATCAGTATCTCATTTGCGAAACTGGGTATCCTATCTGAGAAACTCTACAAAATTATTTTTTATACCCACAGTTTTGTCAGGCGGATTAATGCGATATAAAGGCCTCTGATTTCAAGCATACACTGAATATATGTATTAAAACAGAACTGCTTCTCTATTTGTTTATCTATGGAAAATAAATAAGTTGTTACCATTAAAAGTGAGCACCTCATAAGATGTAAGAACTTTTTTGAAACTTTTGTATAGTATTTATAAGTTCACCTTTTGAATTCTGACACAGTGTTTTGCCTGCTTAATGAATGTTTTATTGATCTTCTGTTAACATTTATTGAGCGATCGATTGTTAACATTCTTAGCTATTGAAGACCAAAGATATTATTTTTATTTACTATCACTTATATACATTGGAGAGTTATGAGCCACGTTTGTGTAATGTATCAGTTTTAATGTAAAATTTTATATATATATATATATATATATATATATATATATATATATATATATATATATATATATATATATATATATATATATATATATATATATTCTATCTTTTAAAAGAAAAACAGAAGGACATCCATGTCTACATGTATATTTTTCAAGCATTTTTAGAATGTGTCTAAATTGAAACAAACAGAATTGCAATATACATATTTCTATTTAAAGACTAAATAATTAGTAGTATGACATATATTTTTTCTGCTTCTTAAATTCTCTTCAAAACATTTTGACTCCTATAGGACTTCAATTTTCTTCGGCTTGAATCGTGTAAAATGTGGTTTGTTTCCAACTTCATTGTTTGCCCTTTGTATTATATTATTTGTATATACTGAATAAAATTGTCATTACAAATTCAGTTAAACTTAATTTTTTTTTACTTTTGGAACACGAAATATACGTCACTAGATAAGCTTGGTCAACACATCAAAGTATTGTATGGCGATGAAGTGACTATAATTTGTTTCTTCAAATATAATCAAAAACTTGAATGATTATACAAGTCTTTCAATGTTCTAATAAATAAATACTTCTCCAGATTACTTATATAATTTATCTTTTTGTTAAACTAATGAATGTTTAGCACTGCGTGTTTAAAAATCCGGAAAAAATTCAACATAGATGTTATCTGTTGTCAGCTTAGCCTTATAGTGAGCTTCGTCTTATAGCCAGTGCGTCGTCTCATAGCTGGTGTTGACACGAAGATTTCTTTCTTCGATTGACACCAAGGCTCTCCCACTTTATCCATGCTATTCAAACTATCAAGTCTACAAATGAAATGGTTACAGATATTTCACTAATTCACAATTCAACTGAAAGCGTATTAAACGTGTTTTTCTTTCAAATAAAACTACTAGTTTTCAGAAAAAGTGTTGATTTTGCAGTAAATGGACAATTGTAATTTGTTTGTAAATATTTATTACCTATTCATTTTCAAGCTTCCTGTATATCCTACTTATGACTTACCAAAACCGAGGAACTGCTTCGAAGTTAAATGATATTTATCTTTCTTTTTAGCTCTACTAGTCAGGGACCAGAAAAGCTTATGCGATACTAAGGTGTCCGTCGTCCGTCCGTCTGTCTGTCTGTCTGTCTGTCTGTCTGTCTGTCTGTCTGTCCGTCTGTAAACAATTTTTCAAAACGCTACTCCTCCTACAGTTTTGATCCGATTTCAATATAACTTGGAACACAAGTAGACCATACTAAAATACATAATTCTGTATATCAGTTGTTGCCATAGTTACTAAAAAATAGAAATATCTGTGAAAAACTTTAAAACACTACTCCTCCTACAGTTTTGATCTGATTTCAATATAACTTGGCACACAAGTAGACAGTACTAAGATACATAATTCTGTATATCGGTTTTTGATTTCATTGAACGGTGTTGCCATGGTTACTAAAAATAGAAATTTCTGTGAAATACTTTCAAAACGCTACTCCTCCTACAGTTTTGATCTGATTTCAATATAACTTGGCACACAAGTAGACCATACTAAGATACATAATTCTGTGTATCGGTCTTTGATTTCATTGAACGGTGTTGCCATGGTTACTAAAAATAGAAATTTCTGTGAAAAACTTTCAAAACGCTACTCCTCCTACAGTTTTGATCTGATTTCAATATAACTTGGCACACAAGTAGACAATA
Organism: Saccostrea echinata; assembly: GCF_033153115.1. Classification (NCBI taxonomy): domain Eukaryota; kingdom Metazoa; phylum Mollusca; class Bivalvia; order Ostreida; family Ostreidae; genus Saccostrea; species Saccostrea echinata. Next base: position 14,134,248 of record NW_026889777.1, read on the forward strand.
CTAAGATACATAATTCTGTATATCGGTTTTTGATTTCATTGAACGGTATTGCCATGGTTACTAAAAATAGAAATTTCTGTGAAATACTTTCAAAAAGCTACTCCTCCTACAGTTTTGATCAGATTTCAATATAACTTGGCAAACAAGTAGACCATACTAAGATACATAATTCTGTGTATCGGTTTTTGATTTCATTGAACGGTGTTGCCATGGTTACTAAAAATAGAAATTTCTGTGAAATACTTTCAAAACGCTACTCCTCCTACAGTTTTGATCAGATTTCAATATAACTTGGCACACAAGTAGACAATACTAAGATACATAATTCTGTGTATCGGTTTTTGATTTCATTGAACGGTGTTGCCATGGTTACTAAAAATAGAAATTTCTGTGAAATACTTTCAAAACGCTACTCCTCCTACAGTTTTGATCAGATTTCAATATAACTTGGCACACAAGTAGACCATACTAAGATACATAATTCTGTGTATCGGTCTTTGATTTCATTGAACGGTGTTGCCATGGTTACTAAAAATAGACCATACTAAGATACATAATTTTGTATTTCGGTTTTTGATTTAAATGAACAGTGTTGCCATGCTTATTAAAAATAGAAATTTCTTTGAAAAACTTTCAAAACGCTACTCCTCCGACAGTTTTCATCTGATTTCAATATAACTTGGCAAACAAGAAGACTATACTAAGATACATAATTCTGTGTATTGGTTATTGATTTCAATAGACGGTGTTGCCATGATTACTAAAAATAGAATTTTCCTTGAAATACTTTCAAACGCTACTCCTCCTACAGTTTTGGTCAGATTTCAGTATAACTTGGCACACAAGAAGACTTTACTAAGATACATAATTCTGTATATTGGTTATTGATTTCAATGGACGGTGTTGCCATGATTACTAAAAATAGAAATTTCTGTGAAATACTTTCAAACGCTATTCCTCCTACAGTTCTGGACAGATTTCAGTATAACTTTGCACACAAGTAGACTACACTAAGATACATAATTCTTTCTATCAGTTTTGGATTTCGATGAATAGTGTTGCCATGGTTAACTAATGTACAAATTTTGTGGAAATACTTTCGAAGTGATACTCCTTCTACACTTTTTGTCTGATTTCAGTATAACTTGGCATACAAGTAGACTACACCAAGATACATAATTGTCATTATTGTTGTTTTTTTTTATTTTATTGACTGATATTGCCATGATTACTTAAATCGAAATTTCTTGTAAAATTGTTTTAAAAGGCTACTCCTCCTACAGTTTTAGTCTGATTGCAATATTAAATCTTGCCACAAGAAGAGACTAAACCAAGGATCAATATTCTATTTATTGCTGTTGCAGAGTTTCAAGTCCAAGTGCTACTTTTATTTTCCTTTATAAGTACAACCAGTAGAGCTACAGCCCCGTCAGAGACTTCTGGTTCTTAATCACAGCACAATAGTAATCAATGTTCAGCTTCGTTTATACGAAAGCTACATTGTAATTAAAGTTACAAATGCTTTCTCATAAAAAAGTTATAATTATTTTCCTAATCTTCTAAAAATATTTTACGCGACACATTGAATTTACTTCATATTTCAAAGGCATTTTGTTTTTCATAATGTGTCACTAATGTAGTATGAGTCGTATTTAAAACATTAAGTCACCTTTTATTACCATCAGTAATTGAAGATCTGGGCACTATAACATTTAATTCTTAAAAGATTGAAAAGCAGTAAAGATATGTTTATATATACTTTTATAAATGTTTCAATCAAAGTGTCAAAATTAACAAGCATTCTGAGAGTATTGCATTAGCAATACTAGTCCCCTACCGGCAAGTGTAATCTGGTTCCCATTTAAAATTGAAAATTGAAAAATTGCCATAATTCCGTCAAATATCAATGAAGCGGAGCGAAATGCAAGTTTGATCTATATCTCATCAAGGTTAAGTCACATGCCAAAAATCAGCTCAATGTCTGCAAGCGTTTAGAAAAAAATTGCGAAAAACCAAGTGAGACAGACTGACAGACAGACAGAGGGACATCTAGACAGACAGACAGACGGACAGACAGACTCAGAGGAAACCTATAGTCCCCTCCGGTTTCACCAGTAGGGGACTAAATATCATAGTCATTCAAAATATCAAAGCGAAGATGCAACTTTCGTTAAATCCATGTGTCAAAGTTAGATTTTCACAGTAAATCAAAGTATCAAAATATATTATGTAGAACTATCAACTGTAGAATATTTGGGTATATTTTTATTTGTAACTGTGGTAGAATTTGAGAAAAAAGTCACAACTTGTATTTATTTCAGTACAGAGAAAGCTGAACAATTTATTTTATTGTCAAAACCTTACAAACATATAAACAAAAATCAAAACAAGAAGCAAAAAAGTAGCCGTTTTTTGTTTTGTTTTCCCTTTTGTATTATTTTTAGGAGACTTTAAAGAGAATCTTTCATTGTGCAAGATCATCATTTAAAAAATGCAAACTTGATCTGTAACTTATCAAGATACACTCACATACCAAACATCAGCTCAATATCTGCAAGCGTTTAGGAAAAAAGTGCGGAAAACCAAGTGGAACAGACTGACAGACAGACAGACAGACGGGCAGACAGACAGACAGACAGGTAGACGGACAGACAGACAGACAGACGGACAGACGGACTCAGAGGAAACCTATAGTCCCCTCCGGTTTCACCGGTAGGGGACTAATAAAAGATACACCACATAGGCTAAGATTCAATCAATTTTGCAAAGTTCTAAATTCACCAGACATGTTTTAAAGTTGGACTCCAGCCTAAAATGACCTTTAATACCTCAACCACTGAAGTTTGAGGAAGGCAGAGTCCCGAATTACATTGGGCCGATCATGCGTTTTGTTCATATAACCCGGGATCTTTGATTATGAAAGTGAGAGGTCACACCAAGTTGAACAACTCGTACAATCCTCTGTAAACCAGTGTTAATTTATTTTGAAGAGCATTTTATCTGGCAAATTACTTTTCCCCCTCTGACTACTGGTTTGCACTCAGGCTACGGGGAATGGCCGTTTTTACCCAACCTGTATAAATGCAACAGAGAAGACACAACTCGTCTTGACCATTCGGTTATTAATTTTTAACGATCCATCATTATAATTAACAACTTCATACAATATAATAAATATTATAACAAACATTATAAAATATATTATCCTGTAAATAAAATGAGCCATACGAAACTTTAACCTTTTCTTTTAAAATATGCGTAAGTGTACAAAAGTTTCTTACCTGTATAAATGCAGCAGAGAAGACACAACTCGTCTTGACCATTAAAAGACGAGGTCCCAGTCTCCCGCATTTATACAATCCGTAATTGTTAGCTCCGCCCTATCCATATTTGTTATTTTATCAAAATTTTCAACTACAACCATCACTTTATGATTTGAATTTTTACTTGCATTACTGTACCTTTAAATTCTTTTTATATGCACTTTAAAATTCATATTAAACTTTTTGCAAAATCCCAAGTTTTTATTCTTTGTATATAATTTAAACACCAGGCTGACCTTTCGACTGTTACGTCCAATTGGTTGTCCCTTCGCCATGACCAAAAAGGATCTTGCGATAATCAAGTTACAACACACTCATGCAAACAAATACCCTCACTGCATTTCACCGATGGGAAGTCTAACCACCTGTGCCCAGCATCCATTTTTATTTTTATCTTATGCGATAGAATAAACATCTCCGCATGTACCACCTTTTCCCTCAAAACAATAATATCTGTCATATATCTATTTTTATATAGATTTTGTTATGATAACAGACTTAAAAGGACTTTTGCAAAGTTTCGGGTATTTGCTATAAATCCATTTTTAAAAAAACAATTATGATTCATTTCATTACAAAGTAAAATGTACATGTCTCTAGTTGTTTTTAATAAGTTTTGATACGATATACTATACTTATGACATTACAGATAGGTGCAATTTGATTCACTTTGGTAAAACCTTAAATCCTGCAATATTTCATATTTTCAAATTTTAAAAGCGATGTAACGCGTTATAATATGTGACGTTTAATTTTCTTTTACAACAGAGTTAGCAGTCTTGACTCGTATTTTCTGTTCAAAGGAACATTTTCACTTTTATTTTAAAAATTGTCTTCATACAAAACATTCAAATTTAAAAAGAAATACATGCATTATTGTGTTAGAAAAACCCCATGATTCACTGGCCCTTTTTTCGTAACTAGTAGGGTACGTGTTTCTGTAATTTTTTAAATGGCACACCTAGAAAATTATATGGATCTATTGAAAATTTAGCTTGATAATGAACAAAATGTAATTGTACAAGAAAGCTTTAAGAATAGTGAAAAAAAAAATCATAGACACATTTGCCATCTTGAGAGCACAATGTAAGTCTGAAATTGTAAACAACAATAACTGGCACCAAATATGTCGTTAAATAGTTCTCTTTTTTTATTATCATAAAAGATTTAATATTGACAAACGAATTTAAAACGTATTTTTTATTTGCATTCTTTGATGGAAATAAATTACCAGATGTCATGAGACATAGTAAAACTTACAAGTGAGGTTTTAAAGTAGTAGTGAATATGTATGACAATATGTAAACAGGTGGATACGTTCCCATTTTGACTTCATTTCCGAACAAATGGTTATGTTCTAGTTAAATATTTGGAATACAGGTATGAATTGTATATACAGATTAATGGTCAAGTTAATAAGCTGATAAATCTAAGCAACTAAACAAACTCCCATTTCTTCATTAGTGAAATAAAAAAAAATTACACGAGGTCATATCTGTTTCAAGGTGAGTTATTTGACTTTGAGTGATATTAAACCTATACAGATTTTTTAATTTTCTTCATTTTGATGACATTCTCTTTAATTTGAAGTAAGACGTTTGTCAAAAACACAGAATGTAATCTATAGCCTGTCTACCATATTTGTATATTTTATATTTATACAATAAGTACATATCCTAGAGAATGTTTATAGCTTGTGCTTTTTGAAGCAAATTTTCTTCAAATTTAATAGAATTTAATACGCCTACCATTTAATGTTTTTTTTTTAATGTCGTTTACTGATTTTTATTTGAAAATGAAATGAGTACACGACTTATTTCTAATTTAAAAAAAAAATCAGCAAACGACAAAAAGATTAACAAATGCAATTTTGCAATTATTCGCGTTCGTTTTTTTATTAAGGAGAAGGAATTGGCAGATTACAATATTAAGGCTTGCAAAATATCTGTTTATTCCTATACATTTGCGCAATTAATCAGAAACATTATACATGTATTAATTTATCAATTATAAATACACCTTTGTTTTTTTTTCTTATTTCTCAGTTAATGAAATACTATTCATTTATTTAATTTTGTTTTTCAGACATCTGAAGAAAACAACGCAATAACAAAATCAACTGAAATATATGGAGATAACGAACAGTATTCAAACTCAAAAGTCCATTATACAATACAAAATAGGAGCAGAGCAAACAAGGACCTCTCAAATATCAGAGATGGGATCAGGTGCCATGGAGAAGTGAGCAAATCTAATATTAAAAGTGTTTTTTTAAACAACAGATATCACATTCTGATTTTTATTGGTTACTTACTGTCAATTACTGTTGTTTGCTACTTTTATTTAATATTGTGTAACATTAAAAATATAAAGGGTCATTAAAAAAGTGGACTTTTTTTATAACCTTTTTTTTAATCTAACGTCATACTATAGATTTGGAAAACATGTTTTAGCAATTAATGCAAATAATTGGAATATTTTTTTTTCCAAATCTCGTTAGCAAACGGAGATAACTGACACTGCATTACCGTCAGAAACTTCGTTATTGGTTTCCTCTTGTAGATGGTATACATTGTGCTGTTTTGGGGGAAATTAACTTCGGAAATGAACTCTTTGCTAATATTTTTGAAGCAATAGTCTATTTCCTCTTCGAATGCGCGGAAGTACTCGTTAAATCTTACAGGAAGAGTCTGAAAAAATTCCATTTCAAACGAACATTACCACATTTTGGGATTTAGAAAAAAAAAAACGAATTAACATCTCTTTAGAAACAAATTTCCTTTTCGAAAGATTAAAAATGTGTCTACTTCAAACTATACCTTTACAAGAAAATTATGTTACTTGAAGACAGATTCTGTTCTTGTTGAAATTAAATCACTGAGGATGATGAAGAGTTTATATACCTAAAAAATTTTATCTTGATGTCAGAATCAACTGCGACAGGCAATTAAATTCCCGTTGTTCGTTACTGGGCAACGGGTTCCGAGTGGCGAAATCGTCAGTCTGCCTTTTCCGCCAACATATATTGTCCCTGTCATCTAGCTATGATCGCGGGCACTTGTCAATTCAGCAAAGCGAGGGATTTCTGATGCGAATCCTTAATTGTTTTCTCTACTTCCGTAAAGATCCCCTCAGAGAAAAGCTTTGGGTTATTGAAGACAGTTTTGGTCGCGTGTGTATTCCTATAAGAATATGGGACTGAATTCGTCGTCTTTGTGTATATAAGGACTTGAAAATACTGAATCATAGAATTTAGTAATTGCTATGTTCAAATAGGTACTTCAGAACAAGAGGATGCCATCTAATAGAGAGGGTGCGTGCTTGCATTTACCACCCGATCCAGCTTATGTTTTTCTCGAATTCATGACTGTCGTCTATGAATACATGTGTATTTCATTTTGGCATATTTCTTACTGTAAAATCTGATTGTAACTTATTCAGTTTACTTTTCTGGAGCCACACAACAACGCCGACAGCAAAAAGAACTTATTATCTAATGAAAATACATACTGTAATTAATCGAAACATTTTTGTTTACAAATATAATAAAGAAATTTTCTGGTGCCTAATTCGTATTCCATATTGACATTACTGGAGCATTACACGAACATTGATCGTAACACCTCGGGTGTCACTATTAAGGGTACCATGTGGCGACGTCAACACCCATTACATTGTTACAAACCAGTGGAAATCCTAATATTGTTATATTTACCTGCCAATTCATTTCAGTCATGTTTCTAGCCACAAAGGAAAGATACCTGCATGTAAGTTTTGGAATCAAATATTTCTGGATACCTCTCAGGTACTGCTCAAAATTATTACATACAAGCATGGGGCCGGTGCAAAATGGTAAAAAAAAAATCTTAAAAAATATCATGCTTGGTAAAAATAATTGTTCCCATGCTCTCTATCTTGCGAAGAAAAATCAGTGTCCAGTGCTGGACCTTTACGTCTCAAATAATTATGATATATTGAATTTTAACTTTCTGTGGTAATTTTTAAAAACACAGTTTATGCAATCTATTCACACTGACAATTTTAAAATTGTTAAACTTAAATAAGCCTAAAAGAACACATTAGTCGTATACATGTATTATATGTATTGAGATTTATGTATAATAGTGAGAGTTATATGTATAATACACAGATACATGTAAATACAATATTGTATGCAAGTGTGCATTATCTACCACAGAGGTGGTCCTATATATCTTTAATGGATCATCAAATTAAGTAATCATGTTCGTTGTAGTATATATGTTCATCCAAGTGGTTCATTAATGCATACATATAAACAAAATAAGTTGTTTAGTTATAACTAGCTATATATGTAATAAACAAGGACAATACTGTCATATGTTACAGAAGATATCGAGGATAGATTTATATACATATATTATTAAATGGATAAAATGAGTATGGTGAGAGTATTAAATGGGGTCACTGCATATTTACACTTTTATGGGTTCCGAGAAAGCAGAAAAATGCATTTGTTTCTACTTATTATAGTTAAATTTATTACTATTATCAAAGACAATATTTTAGTCACCAACAAAGTTTTGTTTGTTCGTTTGTATGTTGTTTAACGCCCCTCTCGAGAATTTTTCACTCATATGGAGACGCCACCACTTGCCGGTGGAGAGCTGCAAATTTTGTCCTATACTCGGCACTTACGGCCATTGAGCAGTGAGGGATCTTTTTCGTGCCAGCACCTACTGCGACACGGGACCTCGGTTTATACGGTCTCATCCGAAGGACCGGTCTCCACGTCCCACAGTGGGATTCGAACCCGCGACGTAAGGATCAGCTCCTTACTTCGCGACTCTAGAGCAGACGCTCTAACCACTGCGCCACGCGGGCGCACCAACAAAGTGAAACATTGAATAAAAATATAAATTTAAAATTGTACACAAAATGGCAATGAAACATGCCCAAGCTCCTTTATGAAATTTGAATTTATATGAACAGACAAATGAAAATTATAGTTATATTATTTTTATTTTTTCTTTGTAAGTAAACATAAAAGAAATGGTTTTCCTCCGAGAAGATGAGGACATTTTATCGTCCTAGGGCACCGTTACAACAGCGTTTAACTTCACCTGTATCTGTAATATATATGTAAATGAATTACTTTATTGTAACCCAGTTTGAGATAAAATCAATACACATACATATTCTGAAAATTTTGTTTTAATTTTAATTCGCACGGAAAAGAAAACAATTTTTTTTTCATTTCTGAATCGCATAAAGGTGATGTTATATGTTATTTTTTGTTCCCAGTTCTCTATTCTGGGAAGGTAGCAATTTAAAAACATTTCAAAAGGGAAAGCATGTGGAGAATCGTATATTGGATACCAAACACAGAAAATAATCATCTAATTAATCTCAAAACTGACAAAAAGTGCAAATACAATTACCAAACGAAATACAGGCATCCATGTATGGAGAATAATGAAATCCTTGATCACACTTTTTCACGCAGGAGCGCGTCATCCTGTCAAATGTATAACCTGCCAGACATCCAATCCTCCTTGCTAATAAGAGAAACAAGAGGAAAAAATAAAAAAAAAAGTTAATATAACTTATAATATTTTCTTTCTTTTGTAGAGGTGTTGAAATAGAATAGAGTCTTGTTCAGCAAGCAGATGAAAACACAATCTTCGAAATAGCACTTATACATCTAGTTTTTCTTTTTTCCTTTATTTTTCTCTCTTTATTTTTGCAGTTGTTTCATATCCAAGACATGGGAGATGGTATTGAAGAGTTTAAGAAAGAATATATGGGAGAGCTATTGATGACGTTTTCAGCATCACGTAACTGTGTCAATTCTTAATATTTCAATCAACATGATCAAGATTCTTATATTCATCTTTATTCATCGAACGTAGGAACTTCATTAAGAACCCTCTATGCAATTATAAAAAAAGATATAGACCTGGAGAAAACTACTAGTATATTGTATACAGATGTAAATATGAGTTTATCGATTTCAATTTCACTTTCAACGCAGGGACCAGCCTTTACCTACAGGAAAAAATTCAAACTTAAGACGAACAGAAATCACTGTTTCTTAATTAAATGTGAGAAAAGACATGCAGAGAAAGTCTTCCATTGATTTATTTTTATTATAACGTATTAAGAATGCTTCAGTTCATAAATATGATATACAGTTACAATTTAATTTGATTGAGAATTAAGGGTAGATCACTCTGCATAATAAATAATTATACCAAATGCAAGATACATTGTCTTTTGCGAGTAAAAAAAAAATCATCGGACAGCATTTAAAAGAGGATAAAATAATCATATGTCATACCTGAAGTGATACTTATTCCTAAAACACATATCACCAAAATAAAGCACACGGTCACCCTGCTGAGCATCCTTAATATCCGGTGTAGTGAATGGAAATAGATATCTGCTACTGGAATTTTTTTTTTCAAATTATAGCCAGTGTATTTATAAGTGCCAGAATTATTATTCCAATATGTCCAGCCGGGTATGGAGATGCGTAACACTTTTAATAACATGTTTTGAATTATTGTGGTACACTGTTTATCAAAACAGCGAGGAGTGTTTTTAAACGTCATTTGACAATCGGATTTAAATACAAATAAAGCTAATGATTTAAAAATACTTTATTGTGTCTAATGTTTTTTTATAAATGAAATAAATATTTTTGTTTAATAATGTTTATAGGCTCGCCACTTTCAGTAAACGTGTTTTCATTAATTTGTTGCCTGTGTACATTGAAATGACGGTAGTGGTTCAACAGAGACTTAATTTTATCTGAACAGGGACGGGGTTGTCAGGACCTAGCTCAGTTCTAGACTTATTACAATTACTTCAAATTAAATATATTGACAAATATTAATTTCTAAAATGAATTTTCAAAGAAAAAAGATGTAGTTTCAAAGGTTTCCCACAGCTTGATCAAAATCAAAATCAAAAAATCCAAGTACACTAGAAATAGTAATTAAAAAACGTATGTTGACGTATTAACGTATTATTCTTAAAAATGTATATGACTACTTTAATGTACAAACGCACATTTATGAAGTAAAGTTGAAGTTTAAATCTTCACTGAAATTCATAATTTAAAGTACAGTACAAGTATAATATGCATTTGTAGGAACACCTTGCACGTATCAGACTAATGTACAACATAGGCTTTGCTCACTGGTTGTGGCCGTGTTTATGCTGCAGAGTAAAAGATTTGGATCCTTCTTCGATGATATTTTGCTACCATTATTTTAAATATTTTAAACCTTATTATACATGTAAATGTCTTACATTCTTATGCTGCCGAGGTGTAGATTTTTGTGTGTGCTCGAGATGTAGATTTTTCTAAGTAATGACAATCTGTGTTTTTATGTGACAGAATAATTCCTAGTCTCTGTTTGACTGAGATCCAATGTTGTAGAAATCATACTAAGTTATGTTAACATGCACGAGACATTCCATGTGAAAAAAAAAAAAAAACACTTATTTTTATCTACATTTGATTAAAAATAGATCGAAAACTTCCAAACTGATTCATTAGTTATACAAAGTTATGTTTAAATTGATCAAAAATTTCCAAACTAAAATTAGCTATAAAACGTTATGTTCACCTGCATCCGACCTGTCAAGCACCCGTGCTTTGTATGAAATGATAAGATAACAAACAGTGATAATTATCATTAACAATTTAAACAATGCAAATTCACAGCAGAGCCAGCATGTCCTATGAAAACAGAGATGGGATCTGGTTAGCATCCCCTGTCGACCGGGCAAACCCTTGTGCTCCTTGTCATGATCGGGCCCCGGGATTATGAAACATCTGAAGCTTAAGTCAAAATCGTTATGTTGTACTACAATGTTCTAGAAGTCAAGCAGAACAAAACTAAAATATTTTTCAATATTGCATTACAAAAGTGTTGTTATCTGCAAATTTAGAGATTACTTCAATAATTAATTAACACTCTACAGGCAATTGAAAATCTGACATAAGTCTACGTCTGTTTCATGATCCTGGGCCGGGTAAACGGAAAAATCCGTAGACAATTCAGCATGAAAATAATGGCCCAACAATGTGTATGAAAGACGCCACTCAACAATCACTCAGATTTCGGGGCCATAAAACTTAGAAAACTTTTAATTTCAGTTTCACTTTTCTACTATATATTCCTTTTGTAAAACAGATTGAGATCAGAAGTGAGTTCATTTAAGTTTTATGGCCCTGGAGTCAGACCTCAAAAACTTTCTTGTCTATCAGTACTAATTCATAGAAATATGATTTGATATTTACAGTTGTAACCATTTAAAGTGAAAGTAACTGGTTTCGTTTTAAATCTTCAGGTACCAATTGTAAGGACTTTTTTTCTGTTTGTTAAATTATGATCAAATCATATGGACTCCAATATATAGGACTTCAATTTTCTTCGAACAAAAAGGTTTGAAACAGAAACTCTAGAGTTTATTTCGATGTTGTGATTTTTTTTTTATAAAAATATATATGACATACATATTTCTTGTTTTTTTTTTTTTTTTTTTTTTTTTTTTTTTTTTTTTTTTTTTTTTTTTTTTTTTTTTTTTAGATTCTGTTCAAAACATAATTATGGACTCCAATAAAACTTTAATTTTCTTCGAACAAAGCGGGTTTGAAGTGTCTAATACCGGTATGTCGTTCGTTTCCAACTACATTGTTTTGCTCATTGTAGGATATTATTTGTATGTAATGAATAAAAACTGTCATTACAAATGCAGTGTGGCTCATTTTTAACTGTGGGAACACGAAATATACGTCACTAGATCAGCTAGGTCTACACATCAAAGCATTGCATGGCAAGTGACTACAATTTATTTCTTAAATATAATCAAATGCTAGTACATATAAGATTATACAAGTTATGATAATTTTTTTTTCTTTCAAGGTTTCAATAAATAAATATACTCCAGATTACTTATATAATTTGACTTTTTGTCAAACTTACAATTATTTAGCATTTACATACATCAATGTCTGGTAAAAAGTCAAAAGTAAGAATCCGGAAAAAAGTCAACATGGTTGTTTATTCGAAATGAAGCTGTAGTCAAATTAGCCTTACAGCTAGTATCGTCTTATAGCTAGCGTCGTCTTATAGCTGGTGTTGACACGAAGATTTCTTTCTTCGATGGACACCAAGACTCTCCCACTTTATCCAGGCGATTCTGGCTGTCAGGTCTACAAATGTAAAGGTTACAGATATTTCACCAATTCACAACACAGATGAATGTTAAACGTGTGCCTTTGTTTCAATTAATAAAACTATTCTTAAATTAAAAAGTGTTGTATTCGAAACAAATTATACTAGTAATTTGTTTGTAAAGATTTTTATTAATTCATTTTCAAACTTGTCATCCTTTATATTACTTATGACTTTCAAAAAGTTGAGAAATTGCTATGAAGTTAATCGATATTTATGTTTCTTTTTCTTTATCACAACGCAAAAATAATCAATGTTCTGAAGTGTTTATACGGTAGCTTATTAACGTTTCGTATCCTTTCTCATACAAAGTTATAATTATTTTCCTAATCTACTGAAAAATTTTACGTGATACATCAAATTCATTTTATATTTAAATTCATTTTGTTTATTTATAATGTGTCAGTACTGAAGTATTAGTCGTATTTCAAACATTTATTCACCTCTAATTTTCATCAGTGATTGAAGATACGAGCATGTTGCATTGTTTATATTTTGAATTTCTATACTTATTCTAAAACAAAGACCATTAAATGATTTGAACTTACCTGAATATTCTTAGAATTCAACTAAAACGACATTTTTTTTCCATCACGTCAAACATCTGTTTTTGTAAACAAGGCATGAGCTCTGTTATTGTTAATGTTTACATGGATTATAGTTTTAATATTTTTCATTAATATACAACGAAATTTCTACTTTTTTAGTATTAAGGATAATGTTTATTTTGTGAAAGTGCAAGGATGTGTCAATCAAACGCGTCCCGAAATTCGTAGTTTCAATAATTTCCAGATAAAAGACGTTTCTGAACAAGCTTTTATTATATTTCCGTGTGAAATGCTATAGCAACATATAAGTCATGATATTACCCTTCAAATCTGTGTCTAGGCCCCTTTAATTCCTATAAGACTGAAAAGCACTTGAAGATTTTTTTGAAATATATTTTAATCAAAATTTCAAAGTTAAATACGTACCATAGTCATTCAAAATATCAAAGTGAAGATGCAACTTAAAGGTAAATCCATGTGTGAAAGTTAGGTTTTCACATTAAATCAAAGTATCAAAATATACCATATTATATAAAAATAAGTCAAAATATTAACTGTAGAATTTTTGGGTATATTTTATTTGGGGCCCGCAAGGATTTGCAGGTGCCCTAAAGTAATCACTCTGTCACTCTGTTTGTCTATCTGTTCGTCTGTCTGTCTGTCCGTCTGTCATTATTCCGTCCACAAATTTTCTGGGTTTTTTTTTTCTAAAAACTTTTTTATAGTTGACCAATTACGTTCAAATCTGGTATGTTGGTTGAATAGGCAGTAAGATATATCCTGATGCTAAGTTTGGTTCTCTATATCATCCAGTTTGGAGCTGAGGTGGTGGGATAGATTCCTCAACTTTATACAAGAATGAATGGGCAAAGATAGATAAATCCTAAGAATGTTCCTATTGTAAACTATGAAAGCTGCAATGAGTCCCGTTGGATATATTAACTTCCCTCTTGAAGAATATCTTTAATATCTTGAAGCATTATCTTTAGCTGTCACAATGAGATTAATTAACACCTCTGTCTGCAAATGAAGTTTGTTTTGAAGTTAAGGTTAATTCTGAATGATGTTTACATTCTCTGAAATGTGGATTTAAATAATGTTCATACTGTATTTTGGTAAACTACACAATGAGTTATGATTTTATTGAATTTTAAAAACAAGATATAGATATAGTTTTTATTATTATTTTTTTATTATTATTTTGGCTGCCTTATGTGAATTCATGAACACTATTAATTTTAACAGGCAGTCGGATAATAACCTCATTTTGTCATTGCTGAAAAAGTTCTTATTGTAATCTTTAAAAAGGAAAGGATGAGACAGCAGTACAATTATCCCCTGGGAATAATTATCTTGCCTACTGCAGAAAATTTTAGTGACTTAATCTTTATCTGTCACTTTAAGATTAATTAACACTGATAATTGTTTTGAAGTTAAAGTCAAGCTTGGGTGATATTTGCATTCACTGAAGGCTAATATTTTATAAAACGTACTCTTCATTCTTGTTTAAATGTACATTTAATTGATTTATTATAGATATGGTGTTTTCACTGCCTTATGAAAATACAAGGAAACTATTTACAGGTTGTTTGTATTTAGGAATTATCTTGAAATTTTATAAATACAGAAGCTGTTGCTCATTCTTCTTCATATATTTTTGAATTTTATAATCAAGTATAATTCTCATTCCGTAAGCTGCACCCTTATATTTCTACCCCTTGACGGGGCCCTTGCTGACTGGTTAGTTTTCTAGTTCTTGACTGTAGTTGAATAAGAGAATTAGAGAAAAAATATCACAACTCGTATTTATTTCAGCTGAAAAAATTATTTTGTTGTCAGTATAGCCAAAAACAAACAGATAAAAACAAAACAAAAAACAAAATTTAAAAAACAAACAAATAAAAAAAAAAAAAAACAAAAAAAAAAACAAAAACAAAAAAGTAGATGCATCTTATTGTTTTCTGCGGAAGCCCATTTAGGACCTATCAAAAATATCGATATAACGAATTGTCGAATTTGTTATAACGAATTTAATTTGTTATAACAATTTCTTTGAATTTGTTATAATGAATTTAATCTGTTATAACAAATTTGTTGAATTCATTATAAAATTTTATAATTCAAAAATTTGTCATAACGAATTAAATTCGTTGTAAAAAATTCTAAAACTTGTTATAATGAATTAAGTCGTTTATATGAATGAAATATATGGAGATAACGAACAGTATTCAAGCTCAAAAGTCCATTATACAATACAAAATAGGAGCAGAGCAAACACCGACCTCTAAGACATCAGAGGTGGGATCAGGTGCCATGGAGGAGTGAGCATCCCCTGCTGACCGGTCACACCCGTCGTGTGCTCCTTGTCGTGATCGGGAAATAACGGAAAAATCTGTCGACAATTCAGTGTGTAAATAATGGCCTAACAATTAGTATGAAAAAAGTCAGTCAGCATTTGACTTAGTGAAAGATTGTATTTGCTGACAAGGTCATTGTATCGACCATAGAACTTACGAAATGATGACGCTAAACGAGACTGCTGATATTCTTGTTTCATCAACATGTTTGTCAGTAACTTAACTTCGTTTTAGAAATTGTTCATACGTAGAGCATGCTCTATCGTATCGAATCAACTGAGAGATATAAACCCCTATGCAGGTTATATATATATTTCATAGGTCCTGATTGCTGAATTTGATTAAACAAATTTAATTCGTTATAACAAATTTTTGAATTTGTTTCAACGAATTTAATTCGTTATAACAAATTTTTGAATTCGTTATAACGATTTACACAAATTTGCTATAGCAGATTAAATTCGTTATAATGAATTCAAAGAAAGTGTTATAACGAATTAAATTCCGTAGTTTTCCGTTTTTTTTTATTTTAAATTCGTTATAACAAATCTCATTTGTAATAACATTTTCTTTTCTTTTCTTTCCTTCTTTTTTTTTCGTTATAATGAATTTAATCCGTTACAACAAATTTATTGCATTCGTTATAACGAATTTAATCTGTATGATTTTCTAAATCCGTAAAAACGTTAAGAAATTGAAAAAGCATTTTTTTTTTTAAATTTCGTTATATCAGATTAGATTCGTAATAACAAATCCTTGAATTGCTAATAAAGAATTCAAAAAATCTGTAATAACAGATTAAATTAATTTCCAAAAAAAATTGTTATAACGAATTTAATTTATTTGTTATACCGAATTCAGAAATATTTGATAGGTCCTAGAAAGGCTTCCGTATTAATGGATCTTTCATTGTGCAAAATCATCATTTGAATAATGGATACACCGTAAATAAAAATAGCCTAAAAACAAATTTTGCACCGTTCTAATTCATCAGACTTTTGCCATGAAAATAAAAGTTTCGAGTATTTGCCATGTATCCATTTTTTTTAAAATAACGATTCATTTCATTTCATTCCAAAGACAAAAATTACATGTCTCTGTTTTAACAGGTTTTGATACGAGATATTGTACTTAGCTAATTGCAGATGGGTGCAATTTGATACACTTTTCAGGCCCTGGAATTTAAATCTTATCATATTTTATATTTTCAAAATTAAAAGGCGATAATTATCAACTGTGACATTTCATATTTAACAGAATTAGCAGTCTTGATTCGTATAAAATGGGGGGGGGGGGGGTTGTTTTTATTTTTTGTTCAACATAACTTTGTCACTTTATTTGAAAATTGTCTTCGGAATGCACAAATCGTTAAAAATTTAAAAGAAATGAATTATCGTGTTAGAAAACCCTATGATTTTCACGGGCCCTTTTTCATAACTAGTGCGTGTCTCTGCGATTTTATAAATGACACACACAGAAAATTTGTAAGGATCTATTGCTTTCAGTATAAACAATTTAATATTGAAAAAAAAATATTAAAACAGATATTTTTTTTTGTTTGACCAAGTTGAAAAAAAAAATTATACCATGTCAGGAGTGCAACAGAAAAAATGTAGTGTCGCCAAAAAAAAAACATAGATTTTAAAAATCTGAAAGACAATTAAGTCAAAAAAAGAATTTTCAAACTTGGTTACTTACTGTCAATGACTGTTGTTTGCTACTTTTATTTGATATTGTGTAACATTATAAATGTAAGAGGGTCATTAAAAAATACGTAGACTTTTGTAACAACTTTTTTTTTATTTAACGTCATACTATAACTAAATTTAGTATACATATTTTAACAATAAATCCAAATAAATTGAATAAAAATTTTAGATGAATCGTGATATACGAGCATATCAAAATTATCAAAATTAAATACTGCGAGAATAGGGACACAGAGCACGGTCAAAATTCACCAACAGTACACTTTATAATGTAAATAGTAACATCTCTTATAAACAACGCTTAAATAAAAAAAAGAATTTAAAGTTTAAAACTAGTATTCTTGTATAATTTCAAATGATAAATTGAATTAAAATACAATTGCTTCGTTAAAAAGAAATCAATTCCAGACGGTAGATTGACCTCACTGAAAAAAAGCTTAAAAAGGGGACGTCAAAGAACAACGAGTAGCAATATAATTTTGTTTTGCGCTCGGGAAACCTCTAAAACAAAGTCTGAAAATGTTGGAGAAACCATGAAAATATGGTAGACTTTGAATCAGACGATGGAAAGTCTGCAAGGAAACAGATTAAGGTAAAAAAAAAATCTGGTCAAAAGAGTTAGTAACGTCATAGAAAGTGATGTGCACTTCACTGCTGCGGAACTTGTGAAAGCAAAAATATTCGAAAAACACTGACAAACTAACTTCAGCTTATCAAATTAAGGTTCAAGTGATATGGAAAGGGTTAAACGAGAAAGTAAACCGCTAGACCGTGTGGGAAATGGAGAGGAAGTAACTTGAGAAACGTCAATGACGTTGTACTAGGATTTGACGTTAAGCGTGCTCCTTGGTGACAAAACATGTTGATTTAAAAATTAAGTTAAATGCGTGCTATTTAATCAAATGGAACTTCACACATCGACAAAATAAATGTTTTTACATATAAGCATGCATTGATCTTAAATCTTGTAAAAATAATATGACGAAGATGGGTATTGTCTATGGATTTTTCTGAACAGAATGACCCTCGTATATATATGCCTTATTCAATGAGAAATGTTTGCCGATTTATTCTACAAAATGATTTGGCAATCTTTTAATACAACTTGAAGTTATTTATGTATATTGCTGAATAAAATCAAAAGAGGAAAATTAGTTTTCCAGTTTCATCTTTGCAAGTCAAGTTATAATTATGATGCTTTACTCCAGGACTCGTGAGAAGAAAAGCAAACTAAATCTTCTTGGGACTCCAGTGAATACATTGCAAATCTCTATATGCATCCTTTAAATATATTTACCACTTGTGTTCCAGACTATTTGGGACCTTGGAATGTCGGGAGAATTAAGTATCCGCTCCACATACTCTATAGGATCCGCCACATCAGCTTCTAGGAGGTCTCGAAGAAGGGCAATGTAAGCTATGGCCAAACGCAGGGTGTCAATTTTAGAAAGACGCTTTTCATAAGGAAAAGTAGGTACATGAAGCCTCAGTTCTTCAAACGCAGAGTTGATACTAAGCATCCTGCGGCGTTCTCGGAAATTTGCGGCGTCCCTCGGTGGTTTTTCCAAATTCTCGTCACTTAAGGGGGGAAATCTGAAATCTGCAGTACCGTCAAAAACTTCGTTATGGCTATCTTCTTGTAAACGGTATATATTGTATTGTTTTGGAGGTAAATTAGCTTCGGAAATGAACTCTTTGCTAATATTTTTACAGCAATATTCTATTTCCTCCTCGAAGGCGCGGCAGTACTCGTAAAATCTTACAGGAAGAGTCTGAGAAAATTCCATTTCAATTGAATATTAGAACATTTTCGGATTTAAGAATAATCCGAAATATCATGTCTTTAAAAGCAAATTTCCTCCACGAACGATTTAATATGGGTATACTTCAAATTAGCTTTTATAGAATATTTATGTCACATGAAGACAGTCTGTGTTCTAATAGAAATTAAATCAGTGAGGATGATGAAGAGTTTATATACCCAAAAATTTTCATCTTAGGATAATTAAATGTCAAAATCAACTGCGACAGGCAATTAAAATCCCGTTGTTCGTTACTGGGCCCAGGGTTCCGAGTGGGGAAATCTTCACCCTGTTTTCTCCAGCAGCACATGACGTCTCCATATTGTTCATGTCAGCTCGCTGTGATCGCGGGCACTTGTCGATTCAGCAAAGCGAAGTATTCCTGCTGCGATTCCTTAATTGTTTTCTCTACTTCTGTAAAGATTGCTTCAGAGAAAGGCTTTTGGTAGTAGAAGACGGTTTTGGTCGCGTGTGTATTCCTCTGTGAATATGGGACTGAATTCGTCGTCTTTTGTGTATATAAGGACTTGAAAATACTGAATCATAAAATTTAGTAATTGCTATGTTCAAATAGGTACTTCAGCATTTTGTTCAGAACAAGAAGATAATGTGCGGGAGGGGGCGCGTGCATGCATTTTCCATCAGAACCTCCTTTATGCAGGTTTCTTCAAATGTGTGACTATCGACTATGTTCACTTTCTTTTAAAAATTTGTAAAAAACTGAAAAACTTTTGAGTTAATGTTGCGACAGCCCCCCCCCCCCCCCGAAAAAACAAACAAACAAATTTAAAAACAAAAAGAAACTAATTTTGTGTTTAAAAAGTTAAAAACTGAAGAAAAAACTTTTGAGTTAATGTTGTTACAGCCCCCCCCCCCCCCCCCCCCAAAAAAAAAAACCCAAAATATTATGAGATTAATTAATCGAAATAGATTGATTTTTGCTTATACATGTATATATAATTTTTAAGTTTTCTGATGCTAAATTAGTATTCCAAAATGACACCCTCCGATCGTTACACATTTTATTTTGTGGTCAGTGATCGTAATACCTCGGGTGTCAATATTGCTAGTACCATGTGGCGACGTCAACACCCATCGTATTGTAACAAACCAGCTGGAAATCCTAATATTGATATGTTTACCTGACAAATGCTTACAGCAATTTTTTCTACCCATAAGGGAAGAAGTCTTAGATTATCTGAAAATAAGCATGGCATAAAATATTTTTGAAAACGTTTTACTTAATTGAAACTTGCTGAAAATGGAGACCATGATTCTGACAGCATTCCCAAAACCTAACCGCCTTAAAAATTCCTTTTTAAAACCATAAGGTAAATATTTTCAAAATTATGTGAATAATCTGAAACAAACACCGTATTTTTTACTTAGTTTTTAATCTGATACACGTATTATTTTGTGCATTATCCTGCAATACGAACAGACAAAAGAAAACTAGAGTTTGGTAATTTTTTTTTATTTCGCTATAAATAAAAAACAAGACATCATTCTTCGCTGAGAAGATGAGGGACCTTTATCGACCTAGGGCACCGTTACAGCAGCGCCTAACTTCACCCGTAGCTGTAAGTAATAAATTTTAAAAACATTATTACTCAGGAGGAAAAGACTTATCAATACACACATATGAATTCTGAAAAATTGGTTTTAATTTTCATTTGCACATAAAAGAAAATTATTTATTCAAGGCCATCTCATCGCATGAATTCTGAAAGGGGGGATACTATCTCTTTAGAAGTAGAATTTTATTTTATAAATAAGTATCAGTTTGATAGGTTCAAATGCCCATGCATTTTGAAGTCTTTTTCACTTAACTTTTAAACAAAATATAACAGCATTACTTTAAATTATTGACGAATGTTTTTAACATTTATCAAATTTTTTTTCCGAGGAGGTCTTGAATTTATCATTTTTCTAATTTCATATACATATAGAGATGTTGTCTAAAATAGTTATTTAATTAGAACATTTAAAAAGGCAAACTAATCACGTGCACAGTGCGTTCTGGAGAATCTTATTGATGTACTTAATAAATTTTAATTGAAATTTATTTAACAAGTTAAAAAAAATTAATCCATGTACTGTGTCAATTCAAATTAATTTTAGAATATTTCAACGATATGCTTAGAATGTGATGTTGTCTCAAAATAAGTATCAAAACTGATATAAATTTCAAATCAATACAATTACCATAGGAAATACAGGAGTCTAAGTACGGAGAATAATCATATCCTTCCGCGCACTTTTTTTCGACGCAAGAGCGCGTCTTCCTGTCAAACTTGTATCCATTCGGACATCTACGCCTCCTTGCTAATTTCATAAAAGAGAAAAGAGGAACAAATTAAAAATAAAGCTGTGATATAATTGTAAGATTCGGTGTCTCTCGTACCTGGAATAAAATACAGCTATCTGAAGGGGCCGGGGGAATGAATATATGTTACGTTAGTTTTCTATTTTTTTCCCCTTTATCAATATACGAGACATGGGGTATGGGGAAAATGGAGGGGGCTATTTTTCATGTTGAAAATCGATGTTAATTACGACCCATTTCTTGATTTTTGAGTTAATTAGTAATGTAGGAAAATCAGAATATTCATTATTACACTCTCGACAGCTTATTTTGTTTCATGCCATTATATAAAATAAAATTTTTAGACAAAGTGCAAATTTAGACCTAAGTCTTAAACTGCTTCGTGATCCTGGGACCTGGTGCATAAAACATAATGTACTTAAAATGTGGGAAAAATCAGAGGAAACGCTCTTTAAATCTTAAATTCAACAAAATACCACGTGTGAATGTCATTTGCGAGTTATATTCACAGGAAATCAGAAAAAGGTAAAAAAATAAATAAATAAATAAAATATAATGTCGTAATTATTTTTCAAACCTGAAGTGATGCTAACTCCTAGAACACAGAACACCAAAATTAGGCACACGGTCACCTTGCTGAACATACTTAGTAGTCTGTGTATAGTGAACAATGGTGAATGGAAGTGGAAACCTGCTACTGGAATCTTTTAAATCATAGCTTAGTTTATTTGTAAGTGCCTTAAAAATTACTTCAGTTTGTCCATTCGGGTATGGTGATGCGTAAAACCTTCAATAACATGCTTAAAATCGTGATGGTGGAGTGTTTATTAAAGCTATACAAGGCGTGTTTTAAACGTCATTTGAAAATAGGCTTAATTTATATAAATAAAAGCTAATCATTCAGTGATGGTTTGAAATTATTTTATTGCGTCAAATGTTCTTGTATAAATGTAACAAATATTTATCTTACATAGTGTTTATAAGCTCGCCCTTTCCGCGGTAGCTTTTTTCATTAATTTGATGTCGAATTGTAATTGGAATGACGGTATGGATTTCATAGAGATTTAATTTTTTTTAATCAGAGACAGGATCTTTTGGGACCACAACTTGCTCAGTCTTAGAATAGTTACAGTTAATGTCAGGAGTAGCTGCAGAACTGTAGCGTTATTGGTTTATATTTAAGTCTTTGACCATAACGCTACAGATCCCGTAATGTAAATAAAGTGAAATTTACGGTGCAAGATTTTCTGCGCACTTTGGGGGTGTATTTCGCCACTTTCTAGCATTGGTCAATCAACGACCTTTCATCCCCTAATTCAACACATATTCTATAACCAACCTGTATATTTTAACCACCTCCTAACCCTTTATAGTCGTCTCTACAAACCAATAATTAAACACGCTTGTGAATTTGTCGTCGGATGGCATAGCGAGTTTATTGGTCTGTAGAGACGACTATAACAGTGACAAACGTATGGACTCAGTCTGAAAGCGAGAATGTAAATAATCTTTGATATCTATAAATAAAGTTAAAATAAATCTTCACAGAAATTCGTGAAAATCTGCATGGTTCAATAAAAATTATTCAAATGACAGCTAGACATTCCAGCTTTCCTTGGATATCCACATCGTTAGGAAGAATTTTTTTTCCAATTAGAAAAAAAAAATGTTTTATTTTTGTACAAAATGATTATGCATACACAACTGATATGCTTTATGTGCTTAATCCTGAAAAGAAGGGACAAGATAGACTAAGACCCCTGCATGATTTGTGGTGTCTCCAGGAGCGATGTGATAGTTCATTACAAACCTGTTGTCATCCCTCTTACAAAATGGGTATTGATTCTAAGTTACGGGGTACAAAAAGGTCACAAAATATGTAAATTTTCTCATTTTTATGCAAATTTTCATCAATTTTATAACACATTTTGTTTCAGAAAACACAGAGCACAAGCTTGCCTATCTACCAATTTTATATATTTCACGCACTAGTATCAGATGCTTCTTGTGTATAAAATTCTCAGATAGGCAAGCGTGTACTCCATATTTCCCTAAGTGAAAAGTATCTCAAATTTGACGAAATTCTGTCAGAATTGGGGAAATTAACTAAAATGTCCGACTTTGGCACTCTTTTGTGGCCTCTCTGTACTCTTTTATTCAAATTTTTTGCTGGTTTTAAAATAAGCAGCATTTAAAGTTCTTAACTGCAAACTATAACAATTTTAACTGTGTTTTGATTTTTACATCAAATAAGGGGCCAAATTTGGCTGTTACCATACCTAGTTCTTTACGTGTTTCGTGCTTAACACCAACTTTTAGTGTAAAGCTTAATGGTGACTTACCCTGGACTCACTGTAATATTCAAGTGTTCCAAATCTTGCTTTGTGCAGGCAATCACGTCAAATAAAGGGCTGGCTCTGCCCCTACTTCGACCATGCCTGGCCCCAACTCGCTTCAAGCCTTTCCCTCCCGGCTGACACCGTTTCTTATTAACCTACAAATGCCCTTGCAAAACCCCCGTCAATGTTGATTTATGCAACTATTTTTGACCCACATAGAAGCTAGACAAACAATTAAGGTTTTAGTACCCCGGTGACAGCTAGGCCTGGTCAGTTTATATCTCAGTTTAATCTAACTCAAATCAGCGTGTGACCTGACAGAACTAATGTATTACACACATCAGTTGCTCAATTATAAAGGTCTAATTACGTGTTGCTTGAAGCACAGGGGTCGATGTACGATGTTTTTATTGTACGTGTAGGTATTACATATTTTTATTTACTGTATATATCGTTAAAATTCATGGACACGCTGACTCGATCGTGTAAATAAATGTGAATTTGCTTTTCAGCGAGTTCATGTGTCGTTTCTGATGAGGTCCCCTGAAATAGTGAAATATATTAATTATTGAATTTGTTCTACTTTCGTTAAATTTAAAACGAATTTGAAGCAAAATAACAGAAATTTCTCGCTGTTCTTTCCTACAAGTTTATACCTTCGCCGCCTCGGAAAATAGTTTCCGCCTTAGGGGAACCATAATTTGCTACTTCCCTCATATACCCATTCCATAACTGTATACTATGACCTTGTGATTCTTACAGTGTTACTGTATACTATGACTTTGTGACCATTACATTATTACTGTAAACTATGACCATGTGATCATTACAGTGTAACTGTAAACTATAACCTTGTGATCATGATATTGTTACTGTAAACTATGACCTTGTGATTCTTACAGTGTTACTGTAAACTATGACCTTGTGATTCTTACAGTGTTACTGTAAACTATGACCATGTGATCATTACAGTGTTACTGAAAAGTATGACCTTGTGATAATTACAGTGTTACTGTAAACTATGACCTTGTGATCATTAAAGTGTAACTGTAAACTATGACGTTGTGATCATGACAGTGTTACTGTAAACTATGACCATGTGATCATTAAAGTGTAACTGTAAACTATGACCTTGTGATTCTTACAGTGTTACTGTAAACTATGACCATGTGATCATTACAGTGTTACTGTAAACTATAACCTTGTGATCATTAAAGTGTTACTGTAAACTATGACTGTGTGATCATTAAAGTGTTACTGTAAACTATGACCTTGTGACCATTACATTGTTACTGTAAACTATGACCTTGTGATCATTACAGTGTTACTATAAACTATGACCTTGTGATCATTACAGTGTTACTGTAAACTATGACCTTGTGATCATGACAGTGTTACTGTAAACTATGACCTAGTGATCATGACAGTGTTACTGTACACTATGACCTTGTGATCATTTCAGTGTAACTGTAGACGATAAGCTTGAAATTATTACATTGTTATTGTTGTCTTTAGAGCATTATTTATACCATGTACCTATTAATACCAATATGGTTTCACTTGTTATGAAACAAAAAATCTTGAATTCACAACCCGGTGAGGTTTGGCAGTTCTCCAGGAAATATTTAAACATCCTTACCTTCTTCCATTTTTTACAATATGGTAAACCTCATAATTTGTAGACTAATACAGTAAAACACGCTTACAGTGAACACCCTTATAAGGAATTGACGCTTACAGCGAAGATTTTCATTTCCCATGTCTTTAAAATATATTATGAACCTAACGGATATAACGATTTACGTTTATACCGAAACAAAATCTTCCGTCCCTGACACTTCGTTATAAGAGTGTTTACTGTATGTTACTGTATTAAAGTTTTCACAAAATTTCTCTATATTGGATCAAAAAAAAGAATGCATGCTTTTATATCTTTCACAGTTTATTTTTCTTTTTGAGGAATTAGTTTCGCAAAAGACAATGGGGCAGTTACAGTTACTGAACCTTTACATTTTTGAAAGGACATTTATATATACAGTCATCACAGTACTTACTGTGTATATAATTATATAAAAATTAGCACAGTAAAGCACACTAAAAAATTTAGTGCATATTACGTCGTCAACTGATTGACACATAACTTAATCATGAATTAGAAATCTGAATATGTAGATCTACATGCATCTGTTTAAGGAGGCTCATTACATCACTTTTTGATGACGTACTACACAAAAAAAAAAATAAACCTCCATTGTTTCGTCCGTTGTCCTCTGGGGACGAATTGTACAGGTTCCCTTATAAATAAAATGTTGACGGTGCCACCGTTAGGGCAAGCTCAGATACCTTTTCCATGTTTTCAGTGTACCGTTTATTACCTGTATTTAGACCCATCCCTTCAAACAGCACGTGACATTTGGAAGGTCTACACTCTGACGTCACATGACGTCGTATTTAAGTTGCATTACCAAACGGAAGCCTGGACATTGCTAATTTCAATGAAGAATGTTTTATTTACAATTTTATCTGCAATATACTGATATATCCATTAAACCAAGGCTGTGCTTGCTATGATCTAAATCTTCAAAATGCTTTAAAAATAGACTGAAAATGCGATGTTGTAAACAGTGAAAACAAAGTAACGGATTCATTATGAATCATAAACGTAGTAGGATTGTTTATAAGTAGAGACCAAAGAGAACAACAGTCAAATCTTCGCTAAACAAGTAATGTACAATGTCATAGCGAAAGCGGCGAGCTCTACCAATGACAACATGTATGTATGGAGGAAATTCGAGTTGAAATCTACAACCTTGAAGAAATAAATAATTGACTTGCGCTATTTACAGTACTCTTGTTGATTTATATATTTGTCTTTATTTTTTTTTTTTAAATATATACTCTAGAAATTTTAGCCGTATTCTGAATTTAACATTTTCAAATGGTCCTTAGTGATTTGAATTTGGGGGAATTAGGAAAGATAACTCTTGCAAGTGGACTTTTTAATCCAAATATGCAGATTAAAAAAAAAGGCATTAATTGTTTATTCAATGGGGAAAACTATTTTTTCTAATAAAAATAATATTGAATATTATGAAGTATTGTCATTTTGTGTACATGTCTAAAGAATATGTCCATCACTTGACACTAAACTCTCTGAAATCCTATTAATACTAAACTTGAAATAAAACATTTAACTAAAATCAGAAATTCACTAAAAAAATATTTCTGGGATCATAACCTCAATTTGGATATTTGAAATCTACATAAGTGGAGCTGTAATGAAATCTAAAATAAACTGTGGGTATAATGAGCCTCCTTAAATCATATATAAGCAGGTACTTGAATAAGCAAAAAAAAAGCTGCAAGGAGCTGCAGTATATCACAAGATTGAATGTAAGTACATTTACAGTACCTATACCAAACAAATTCGGTTTCTATAAACAGGTCTCGGAACGACTTTACTTTACCAGTCCCAAGAAAAACGCGCTAAAATATAGTGTCGCCCTAGGCGACTTCAGTCATATATGAGATTGCGTGAGCGATCGAAAAAGTTACAAGAGGCCCATGGGCCACAACGCTCACCTGAGTAACTTTGGCCTTGCTGTTTTTCACCCGATTTCCCCCTTGTAATACCTATTGTGGCCCCGCCCTACCCCAGGGGTCATGATTTGAACAATTTAGAATCTACACTACCCCAGGATGCTTCCACATAAGTTTCAGCTTTTCTGGCCCAGTGGTTCTTGAGAAGAAGATTTTTCAAGATATTTTCTACATATTTCAATGTAAAACTTGGATTCCCTATTGTGGCCCCGCCCTACCCATGGGGGTCATGGTTTTTACAATTTAGAATCTACACTACCCCAGGATGCTTCCACATAAGTTTCAGCTTTTCTGGCCCAGTGGTTCTTGAGAAGAAGATTTTTAAAGATTTTTTCTACATATTTCAATGTAAAACTTGGATTCCCTATTGTGGCCCCGCCCTACCCCAGGGGTCATGATTTGAACAATTTAGAATCTACACTACCCAAGGATGCTTCCACATAAGTTTCAGCTTTTCTGGCCCAGTGGTTCTTGAGAAGAAGATTTTTAAAGATATTTTCTACATATTTCAATGTAAAACTTGGATTCCCTATTGTGGCCCCGCCCTACCCCTGGGGGTCATGGTTTTTACAATTTAGAATCTACACTACCCCAGGATGCTTCCACATAAGTTTTAGCTTTTCTGGCCCAGTGGTTCTTGAGAAGAAAATTTTTAAAGATTTTTTCTACATATTTCAATGTAAAACTTGGATTCCCTGTTGTGGCCCCGCCCTACCCCCGGGGGTCATGATTTGAACAATTTAGAATCTACACTACCCCAGGATGCTTCCACATAAGTTTCAGCTTTTCTGGCCCAGTGGTTCTTGAGAAGAAGATTTTTAAAGATTTTTTTCTACATTTTTCAATGTAAAACTTGGATTCCCTATTGTGGCCCCGCCCTACCCCCCGGGGTCATGATTTGAACAATTTAGAATCTACACTACCCCAGGATGCTTCCACATAAGTTTCAGCTTTTCTGGCCCAGTGGTTCTTGAGAAGAAGATTTTTAAAGATTTTTTCTACATATTTCAATGTAAAACTTGGATTCCCTATTGTGGCCCAGCCCTACTCCCCGGGGTCATGATTTTAACAATTTAGAATCTACACTACCCCAGGATGCTTTCACATAAGTTTCAGCTTTTCTGGCCCAGTGGTTCTTGAGAAGAAGATTTTTTAATGACCCCACCCTATTTTTGTCTTTTCTTGATTATCTCCCCTTGGAAGGGGGCTTGGCCCTTTATTTTAACAATTTAAACTCCCCTTCACCCAAGGATGCTTTGTACCAAGTTTGGTTAAAATTGGCCCATTGGTTCTTGAGAAGAAGTTGAAAATGTGAAAAGTTTACAGACGGACGGACGGACAGACAGACGGACGGACGGACGGACGACGGACAACGGGTGATCAGAAAAGCTCACTTGAGCTTTCAGCTCAGGTGAGCTAAAAAGTACGAGGTTTTTAGCCTTTTTGACCCCAAAATCGAATTCTATGGTTAAAAGTTTAGTTTAAAACTTCGTTTTGAAATGAATTTTTTAACCTCGTTTTCTGATAAAAAGTGATGAATATTGTTTATTCAGTGAAAAGGAGAAGAAAAATTATTGTCAACAAAGTGCGTGCAGCACATGCTTTGTGCCGTTTCTTTCGTACTTAGCCATTTTTTCATGTAAACAAACCAAAGAGATGTCGTTAAAGCTGAATTAAGATCTTGCAAAAAATACAAATGCCACTGAATTTCTTAATTTATCTAAAAAGAAAACAAGACACTAACCTTAATCCCTCGGATGGTATGCGAGAACTAACCCAAATCTCCCGGGCGGATGTTAGACTAACCAATGTGCGAGGACTAACCCTACTCTCTCGGATGGATGTGAGACTAACCCTAATCAGTTGAAACTTTGTGCAAGGACTAACTCTAATCTCTCAAGTGGGTGCAAGACTAACCATAACCAGTCAAAAAATGTGCAAGACTAACCCTTATCAGTTGAGTGACGTAAATCTTACGTCATAGTGCAATGAGCGCACGGATCTTGCGGATCTGGGGACTGGTAAAGAAAAGTCTACCCAAAGTCTCAAATTCTTCACATGACACTTCATGTATATCTATTTGTACATAAGACATTTATTCGAAGCAATGTAGATGCAGTCATACTGCTCTAAATCAGGTTAAACACCACAGAGAATCTTTTGTGAATTTTTCCTTTGATTGACCTGTAAAGCACTATCAAAATTTTGCCACATCTCTTTTTCATGCACCACTTCCAGAATAAATACAATACAAATGTGCCCCTTCACTATCTGAAGAGACTGTTTGACTTCATTTTCTTGCTCATTACTGGTTTAGAACTGCCACCCATCCAAGAAGGTAACTTTCTTTTTTGTCCGCTTGATTCTGACGAGCTCTGATGGGAATTGCTTTGTGTTGATTGAGGTCCTTTTTGTGAAGATCGAGATCCTTTCTGTGTGGATTGAGATCCACTTTCATTGTCACTTATAATAACAACATCGTCTTGATCCTTCAGAAAAAGAAATTTTTTTTCGATATCTACATTTGATGTTGATCAAGTGATTCAGAAACAAATCCATACCTGTATTTGACAATTAAACAATCAAAGTTTAAAATAAAATTATCTATTCTTTCCATAAGTATGACACTAAGATATATCCATTGTTTTTGTACCTGTACCAATGTTTTTGTATCTGTACCTATATTTTTGTACCTTTACATGTGTTTTTGTACATGTACCCGTGTTTTTGTACATATGTACCTTTACCTGTGTTTTTGTACCTGTTTCTGTTTTTTTGTACCTGTACTAGTGTTTCTGTATCTGTACCTATGTTATTGTACTTATACTTGTGTTTTGTACCTGTACCTATGATTTTGTACCTGTACCTATATTTTTGAACCTGTACTTGTGTTTTGTACCTGAACCTATATTTTTGTACATGTGCAAGTGTTTTTGTACCTGTACCTACGTTTTTGTATCTGTCCCTGTGTTTTTGTACCTGTACCTATTTTTTTTTTGTACCTGTACCTATGTTTTTGTACCTGTAAATGCGTTTTTGTACCTGTACCTGTGTTTTTGTACCTGTATCTGTGTTTTTGTACCTGTACCTATTTTTTGTACCTGTACCTATGTTTTTCGTACCTGTACCTGTACCTATGTTTTTGTACCTGTACCTGTGATTTTGTACCTGTACCTACGTTTTTGTACCTATACCTGTGTTTTTGTACCTATACCTATGTTTTTGTACCTGTACCTGTGTTTACCTGAGATGAGTGGTCCTCCAGCATCAGTTCCCCACCTTCTGTCATCACCTGTCCATTTCTCTGTACAAGGAGAGCGATGACAACTTTGATGTGATTGTACTCGATGTAGTCAGGTAGTCTGTCTTTAATTGGGGTCAGCTTACTGATCACTGAACAGAAAAATACAAAATACTGTTGAACACCAGGAATATGTCATATTTGCTATACCTAGTGTATCTAAATCTGAACAGCAGCGTATTATGTACATGTGAATATTAGTTTAGATACTGTTAGGCTTAACTTCAGTTTTTTTTTTCAACCATACAGTTGCTTCAAAACCTTTCATGTGATCATTAATTCAGAAATGATCAGAAACCATAATTGCTGGTGAAGCAGAAATTTTAAGGACATATGCAATGTAGTTTTGAACTTTTTCTTATTCCCTGTATGACTTCACATAATTGAAGGATCTTTGTGCAATTTTTTGATGCCTGGTAATACTGTTTACCTTCTCTGAATCACATTTTGAGGAAAAGCAGCTAAAACTATATTTTTAATCAATTTTCTTTAAAATCAAAAGGATTTTCATCATTTAATATTCGTTCAAACCTCCTGGTAATGTATGCTGATTTTTTGTCTTAGAAAATCTGATCGGACCAAGATTTTAAATTAAGAATGTGCTTTTTACATACAGAATATCTATGAAAATTATCAGTTTTAAAGGTGCATTGTAAAGTATATGTATTTTCTCCCAAATGCACCTAGTCACATACCTGAATGTATTTCTGGGCCTTTGATAACTTTTGTGACGACTTTCTCAATCTGCGGTGTCACCCCTAATTTAACTGGATCCACCTCTAGGCCGACTTTGATTGCTTCACACAAATGGCTGACTACTGTAGTAGTTTTTATTCCTCTTAATGATGCAACTTCTTCCTAGAAAACAATCACACATTTTATCACATGAATATAAAACATTTTTATCATATGAATATAAACTTATTTCACAGATTTCAATGCAAGTCCAGAGAACTTCTTTCAATCTTTAACCTCAAATTAAATAGGAGTACCAGCAAACATAGTTTGATGTCTGACAAAGTTTAATGTCTGGTAAAGGGTTTTAAAAGATATTGAACAGACCACTCGGTGAAAACTACATCTGAAATACTGACCGACAGATGTAAACCAATAGCCTCATTTTTTCAAAGAGGGGCTATAATACGATTCTGTATATCAGTATACATACCAGAGATTTGTTTTCAAGACCAAACATAATGAAAGATGTCCGCTGAGTTTCTGTCAGTCGACTTAGCTCCCTCTGCATGTCTTCATTACTCTGTTGGGACAAAAAAAATCACTGTAACAAAAAGTTCTATAGAGGTCTTGAGGTTCACTGACCCCCTCGTAAGAGAGATAACTCTAACTAAGATAAAGAATTAATGTCTATTTCCCCCCTTTAAAAAAACAATAAAAGGTAATTTCTGTAAAAATTTTGTACTGCAAGATATGTTGAAGTTTGGATTTCAGTTACTTTGATTTTTTTTTTTAAATATCATTATCATTTAAGCAAAATTTTACATGATGAACAGGGTAATGATGAAGAATCTCACATTTAAATATTGTCATCCTTCAGCAATGATGACAGACCTAGTTTTGTTGAGGTGAGATAAAAACTTGTATAGACCTGTCATGATCATTATTTTCATATCAAACTATGTTAAAGTAAAGTGTGTATATACATGTACACTTACTTGTACAAGCAATTGTGAATATAGTATTCAGGATGTAATTTGAAAGAAGATTTTTAAAATATTTTCAAACCTTGGCCAGTTTAATTTCTGGGAAGTCATCCATTTTGATGTCCTTTTCCTGACAATACTCTTTGAGGATTTTGATGAACTTTGGTCCAAACTTCTCAACCTTGGCCTGAGGGAAATCTTCTAACCTCAATAACGATTCCTTGCTGCTGGGTCTGTAGTGAGAAATTCAAGACCTAGATTTTATTGATGTCTCTCAAAACAAATTTACTGTTAGAGTTTACTTTCTGTTTACATGTTAAAACCACTAAATGTATAGATTTAATAGCTAGTTATTTTAAAATAAATGCATCAAAATGCTTTCCATTGACCAAACAAAACTTATATCACTGGCATGGCCCCAGTTGCCTTAAGCAAACCACTGAATTGTCAACAATCCTGTGGACTTATTCTTATATCTGGGGGTCAATGCTCCTGGGCATTTTTCCCTGATTCTTAGGGACATAATTTTGTGGCTAACCCATACATTCATTGACAAAATTAATGTTCATGGGCATGTAAATTGGTGGGTAAGGATGACCCACAAAATCCACGTACATTTATCCCCTCATGAACAATGATGATTTCACAGTATTCATCACCATTGCCAAATAAGCTAGAAACAGCAGCAATGAAAATATAAATGGAAAGCATCCTAAATGGCCTACACACACGAACATGTACACATTTTATCACTTTTAACGAGGTTCGCTCCTGAGCTTTTAAGCAAATTTTAACCTATATTTCAAAAGTTCTACATAATGTTTTAATTCTTACAATAAATTTGGATTCTACAATGCCAATTTAACTATATTCAGTTAAAACTCCATGATTAAATTCCATTCTAAAAGCATTAAGTGAGGAACTATATTTTGTGGCGGAAGGTTTTTTTGGAAGGAAATGATCATTTTTTTTCTCTTTCGAAGTATTTAAAGTATGCTAAGTTTGGATTCCTATTTTTACATGCAGTCTGCACACATAGTTATTTTGTGCAGTGGACTGTTTTATATTGGTCCTAAATTATCTATTAAATAAACTAGATAATTTTATCATGATGATATCATGAATTCTATCATCATATATGATAAAAATAGCAAATATATTGTGAACATGAAGAAAAAAATAGCCCTAATTTAAGCTTAAAATTAGCACTGTTTTAGTAATATCTAAAAATTAACATCACAGACCCCCACTTTTTATTTTCTTTTCTGAATATATACGATACTTTTAACCATTCTTCTTAAATTCAGTAAAATGTCATTACTTTCAAATGATTTTTTTGCTTGTTAAATTTTTAATGCCAGAAAAATGAAAATGTTTGAGTGCAAATAATCAAAGGTAATAAAAGGTCAAATAATTGAACATACGGAGTAATTTGAAAATTTCTTCGTTGTCACAAATTTTAATGTGTCTACCATATATACTCGCCTATAAGTTGGTTTTTTGGGAGTTAAACTTTGGTCCAAAAATCTTTGTCCGACTTATAGGCGAGTTATAAAAAGATTGGTATTTTAGCGGGTCAATCTCTCTAATATAAGCTCAAAATATACAACCGACTTATAGGCGGACCGACTTATAGGCGAGTATATACGGTATTTAAGATGAAATAAGACTGTTTTTGTCCCCATTATTTATTTGAACAAAAATTATTGGAGTAGAAACTTTAAAAATTGAATTATGTGAAAGACGTATTTACAGTGCAAAAAGGTCAAACTAAATGCTCTGTAGCGCCAAAAGAAGCGCATTGACCCCCATTTTTTGTTTTGATTTTTAAAAAAGCTATGTGTATAAGTTCTAAAAATATACTTGATAAAAAATTCTCATTACTTTTGATGGCAGGATCCAACCTCCTTAAGAGAGAGATAAAGGACATCTTTTATGAATATCTCTAAAATCCTTAAACATTCTGGTGTGAGATTTTTTTCAACTACATTTTTTAGCCTAGTCATTTTTCAAATGTTTAGTTTTGAAGTCCTGAATTTCCAATATCAATGGTTTTGGGTGTTTAGAGATGTCTAATGTAGAACACATAAAGTGTACCTGATTTTGGCCATGTCCAGAAGAACCTTATTACTGGCTATAGAATGCGGTGTGTATCCTGTGTCCTGTGCCAAGTCGTTCCTCTCCTTTACAAGCTTGGAATACAAATCAGCCTAAAGATGAAATTATGTTCATGTACTCATTTTTTGTATTGAACACATGGGACACATTCTGTAAATATTTACTGGCAAAAAAAAAGTATGCTAATGCTGATAAATGGTGCCTGTTTATTATCATATTACTTGTATCCTGATTAAACATCTAGATCAAAATAAATTCCTAAGGCCAAAATAAAAAATACCTTTGTTTCCCCTAACGCGACCGACCCAATTAAAACATGCTGACTGGAAAGTTTTTCTCATAAGATTATTCCAATATTTTTTTTTTTTATATATGTTTATCAACTTTTATAAAATAGAATTCCATCAAAATCCGTTTAACTCCTAAGGCCAAAATAAAAAATACCTTTGTTTCCCCTAACGCGACCGACCCAATTAAAACATGCCGACTGGAAAGTTTTTCTCCTGAGATTATTCCAATATTTTTTTTTTTATATATGTTTATCAACTTTTATAAAATAGATTTCCATCAAAATCCGTTTTCACAAGAGCGACTGATTTTGTTCTGTGATTTTCAAGCGTTCGTTGGAAACAAAATGGCGCCCACGTTTCGATCAAGGAGGGTAAATTCATGTTTTAAAAGAAAGAAGATGTATCAACCTTATGCCTCATACAAGACTCCTACACTCTTGAAACACTTTGTTAATAAAATGAAATATGCAATGACCTTTTAAGCGTGTTTCGGTTGTATTTACCAGCCTGTCTTGTCGCCCGCATTACGCAGTGGTTAGAGCGTCTGCTCTAGAGTCGCGGCAAAAGGAGTTGATCCTTACATCGTGGGTTCGAATCCCACTGTGGGGCATGGAGACTGGTCCTTCGGATGAGACTGTATAAACAGAGGTCCCATGTCACAGTAGGTGCTGGCACGAAAAAGATCCCTCACTGCTCAATGGCCGTAAGCGCCGAGTATAGGATAAAATTTGCAACTCTCCACCGGCAAATG
Organism: Saccostrea echinata; assembly: GCF_033153115.1. Classification (NCBI taxonomy): domain Eukaryota; kingdom Metazoa; phylum Mollusca; class Bivalvia; order Ostreida; family Ostreidae; genus Saccostrea; species Saccostrea echinata. Next base: position 14,169,603 of record NW_026889777.1, read on the forward strand.
GTGGTGTCTCCATATGAGTGAAAAATTCTCAAGAGGGACGTTAAACAATATACAAACAAAAAAAAACAACCTGTCTTAAAATGATGACCAAAGAGAGGGTGAGAGAATTTGGTCATTAGAGAGCATGCTTAGGCCCATAGAACCTCCTCATGATACCCCTCATGAGCAGACAAGAGGCCCACCTTGTGAACAAACCAATCAATTTCACTGCATTTTTTTTAGTTTGAGTTTTGATCTTTTAAACAGTTCATCAATATTCCCATGTTTACTACATGTATATGTGACCATAAGAGTTGTAAATAAGTCTGCATATTTCATCCTAATGAATAGAATTCAAACGTCCTTTTTTCATGCCCATTAAACATGGGTTAAATTTCATGACTTTGACATTGTGCATGACATTTTATCATTTTAAGATACGGGTTGTCTCAATTAAATATGGTCAACATACTTTTCCAAATAGATTTGAAATTATGATACAAGCTTCCTGAGACGTCCGTGCAGTTTTCTTTAACAAGACCCTTGAATTCAAAATAGATTGTTCCTTTGTATTTGGATTCCTTTGATAATTATTGGAAAACAATATTTATTAAAATATTTGTCTGCTGAAGGGCTCCAAATTTAGACTTGTATGCGACACTTTAGGCCATTGAGCAGTGAGGGATCTTTTTCGTGTTAGTATCTACTGCGACATTGGACATAGGTTTTATGGTCTCATTCGAAGAACCGGTCTCAACGTCCCGCATTGGGATTTGAACCTGCAACTTAGAAAATAGCTCCTTACTTCGAGACTCCAAAACAAAATGCTCCAGAACCACTGCACAGTTCAAAGTCCTTGAAAAAGTACACTGTATGTGTAAGCACTGTAAGCACTGGAAGCTGATAAAATACTCGGACGTCCGGTCTTTGCTTACCCGAGAATCTTTTAAACAGATGTATTCAATTTCAACAAATTTATTCTGGTATGAGATATTTCACAATTTCGATTAATAATAGTTGTGAATTAATTTACCTTAAATTTTAGTCTAAACAGCATCTATGTGGTATTCTAGTTGTTACAAATTGCTTTCTTTTGTACTTAACTTATTTATAAAGGTATCATTCCATTTAATTTTAAGAATGTGTTTTCAAAGCTGCTGTCAAAAAAAAAATGTTTGCCTACCTACCTACCCAACTTGAGATTTTTGGGTCGGGTTAGGGGAAACAAAGATATTTTTAATGATAGCTTTATGTGAATTAAAACAAAAACAACAAATCACCTTGACCCAAACTTCAGTGCTCCACGGTACTAGAACAGATTATTCTACATGTGTATCCAGATCACAATTCTCATCTTAACCTGCATCCACATTCCAAGCAAACAGTTTACTTTTTAGTGGATCAAGACCCAGTTAACACTCAGCTGGATCCAAATCCAGATCAAAAAGTCATCTATGTGGATCAAGACTCACTTTTGTGGATCAAAGTCTCGCAGCATGCCCATCTATGTGGAACAAGATATAGTTAATCAACTTACCTTAGTGGATCAAGTTCAAGATGAAACATTCAACTGGATCCTAATCAAACAGCCTATCTTAGCTACTTCTAGGTCCCTATGAAGATTAAGCACCTCTTACCCACCCACCCACCCCCCTCCCTCAGCTTAACATTATTTTACCTGAATTCTGAGGGTGTTTTCATCCACCTCTGGTTTCTTTGGTGCGAGAATTTTTGGAGTTTCTTCTGGTTTACTAGTCCAGCTGGAAGCTCCTGACATCTTGGTTGGTTCACTAACATTCCTCACCAACGGAGCAGGTCTGCAAATAATAAAAGTTACAGTTTTTTTTATAATGAAAAAAAATTTCACTCCTTTTTTTTTTTAGAAATTTTCCATTGCTCTAAAAGTAAATTATTTCAGCATTGAATTGCATTGTTTACTGTAAATCTGCTTTATATATTTCCTAATATCATCTGTGTATTCAGCCATTTTGAAGCAAAAGAGCTTTAAATTTTTTACTCCCTTACTGAAGAAAATAAAATTCAAGGTATACATTTATTTTCAGTAAAATCAATTTCATTTTATTTACCATCATTAAAATAAGTAACACATCTAACGTGAATCTAACCAGTTTGATATGTGAAGTGTTGATCTTTACATTTTTATGAGGCTTTGTTAGCCAGGGAAATTCTAATGTGAATAAATATTGTACCTGACTGAGACAGATACTGTAGGTTTCATCTCTGACAACATATCTGTGGTTGGGGTCATCTTCAGGGGTCGTGACCCCTTCATCCAGGCTGACCCTTTCTTTGAGAGCTCCACTGTGGAACCAAAGCTGTTACTTATGGCTACTTCCTTTAAGTAACCCTCGAACATCAAAGCCTTTCCTAAACATAGCAATCACTGACATTTCACAAGGGTGGAACACCCCCTTTTATTGAGGGGGGGGGGGATTTCACACATATCTTTATTCATTCCATGAATATACACCAATAAACTATAAAACTAAATCAGATGACATAAAAACATACCAAAACTTTTCCACCAGTTAACTTTTCTGTACCTGGTACAAGGGAAACAACTCTGTTTAATACCCAAAACATTTGACGTCATTTTGTAATTAGCCATTTTTTCCCTTTTCTCCATGAAAAAATAATGACATATTTTATAGAACATGTCATCTAAAATACTAAAACTTTGCACAGATTACATGTATATCCATGACTGCTTTAAAATGAAAGTCTAGTACTTGAACCACTTACTTTCCCTTCCCAAATCCAGGAAGATGAGAAAATTTGCTTGTTTTCTGGGAGTGAGACCCCACAATAAACAAGACAACTGTCTGGAATCCAAATCGACTGCCTAATGTCTAAAATTAGAACATTCTATTAATCTAAAGACAAAATTATCCCAATTAGTGCCTTTTTCACCTTTACTTAGATTTTTTTCTTTTTTGGAATAAATGTACAGTAGTTTTAAAAACCATTTTCTCAGGAATTATACCAACTATAGCTGGTTATTTAACATGCTTCTCTAAAACTCTTAAAATATAACCTCAAATTTTCAAACCATGTACATTCATGAATGAACACACAAAGATATTAAGCCTTTGTGAACATGAATCAGCTTTTTTGAGCACTATAAAAATGAGTTACACTGATGGAGGACAAACTGTCCCTTACATACATGTGATATGTACAGGCTGTACGCAAAATGTACAGTTTTTCGAGCCCATTCATCATGTACAGGCGGGACACCAAAATTCACGGAATATGAAAATTTGTACAGTATTTTGAATTTCTCGCTAAATGCCGCCATTTTCCTCTCATTCTCGCTCACGAGACACTGGAAAACGTTACCTGTGTTTGACACTTGACCTTCTGATAATTGTGTAGTGTACACAAACCATCGCGTGCGAAGGTGTGAACTGCCAATTGGGATAATTATCTTGCTATAAATCCGTATCAAATACCCCTTTAGGTAGCTTTATTTCTTAAGGGGTACTTAATTACTGTTACATGTAATGTTTCGTATACGTAACTTGATTGAAAAAAATTAAGCCAACTTCTGAAGTTGATATACATGACTTAATATACGTGAATCTGACCCAGATCTTCGTAGGTATAAAATATACGATGTTTATTACAATGATTACGATGGAATTTCAGAAAAATCTAAGCGATATTTTATACCATTTTTGTACTGTTTTTTGATAGGCAGTGTACAGTTTTTTCACCAAAATTCCAGTTTTTTTATGGCTCCTGTACAGTTTTGTGGTCTTTGACTTATCACATGTATGCCCTTAATCACCAGAGGATATAATACTACAGAAGATTTCTTTTTCCTTATATATGTATGAACATGTATATATACATGTATTTTTTACTGTTAATGAAAATAATTTTTTCTTGATTTTAAGATTGATGAAGTTGTTTCCACTATATTAATGACAAGAAATGCAAGTTTCTCATTATATGAATCTGTTCATCTCTATGTTGCATGAGTTTTCTCATTAAGGGTTTACTATAAAATATCAAAACTTGTAGAAACGTAATTTATGTCCAATAACGAATTATGAATAAAAGTCAAAACAAATACAATACACATATACGTGTGCATGTTTATGTACCTTTAGACTGTTCATTTTGAATGACAAAAATTACTGCATACAAACCAGAATAGCATCAAAGAACTCTCGTGCTTCTTTACTGAAATCTTGCTCCCCTGTATCAAGGTCACCACCAGGGGGCAGCACAGTAGACCAATTCTTGGCATCATAGTAACTTTGCTGTTGGCTTCTCTCAATGCTGAAGATGACAGATTTAAATTTCTTATGAAAACTAGATTTCACTGAGATGGTGAAGATCTCAAAGGACCCTGCTTTTAGTAAAGGACATAAGATTAAAAGAGACTTGTACAGGACTGTATTTGGAGAGGATCATTTTGCACTCAGAAAAGTGTTTAACATTTTACACAGAGTTGTGCTCTGACCTTCACAATTGATTTGACCACTTGATTTGTAAATAAATAGCATATGGAAAGAAAAATGTTTCTTATCTACTGTAAACAGGGTTATTTTTGCCCCGTGTTATTTTTGCCCTATCACACTTTCAAACCATTTTGCTTCATTTTAAATTTGATCAAACATAGTTGTGTTGAAGATATAACTGTCTTATCTGAATTAGCCCTATTTTGATTTCACCCACATTCAACAAGAACAAGAGGGGCAACAATAAAACTGGGGGGGGGGGGGATTTTCCAATAAACTCTAATACTAGCTTACTTCCTGCGACAATTATCACAACAGTTAGTTGTTCCTCCGATGTCATCTAATTTCCTGTTTTCAAAATGTGAAAGTAGTAACCTGCCAAAAAAGAAAATGACAATATTCAATGAAAACTGCTTTGTAAAAATTCAGTCCTTAGAGATTCTGATTTAACAAATTCTTTGCAGACTGAGGAGGGATACTTTGAAATTGTGTGCATACCTCCTTCTACATGTGGAAGCCTTCAAGTATTGCTGCATTTTCCCCAACATCTTCATCTTGTGTTCTCTGAATGCCTCGTTATGCAGTTCTTTTATAAAGTGCCTGTGTAATTAATCATATCACATCATACAAGGACAGATGTGTTATCTAGTGTAATATATACTTTTTCACATATATACAATAAGAGAAACTGTGAATTGCTATCAAGAGAACTAAGAGGAAATGTGCATCATATTTAATCCTTATTCTCCAACTCAAGATATTTTAAACTTTATGTTATTCACACGAGTTAGTGAAGCAATTCTGCACAAAAGTCATGTGTCCTGATCTATACAGTAATCGGAATAGCTCACCTGGATGTATTGAAATCTTTCTCTGCGTAGAACACATGGCACTCACTGGGCAGTCCGTCTCTCCCCCCACGCCCCACCTCCTGGTAGTACGACTCTATATCCTTAGGAGCTAGAGAACAGAAACGGATGTCAATTTGTAAGCACAGGTAATTACTGATCACCTTATACTAATACGATTTTATTCCTCAAAGGGCTACAGAAGAAAAACAAGATGTGTTTGTGATACACTACGCCCCCGATGATAACACAGTTCTGGAGTGGGACGTAGACTACAGTGCAATAGTTATAGCCAATGTTAAAGTTTTTCAAATGTAGGTCAAAGGTCACAGTTGAGGTCACATGATTAAAATTTCTGTACCAATGGAAAGGTTTTGTCATAAGGAACACTCATGTCATATATTAAAGCCTTACCCTTGACAGCACAATAAATTATGGGCTAGGTTAAAGTTGACAACAGACAGGCAAACAGACAGACAGGACAAAAACAATATACCCCCGGGATCTTAATAATTGTACGTTTATTTATAAGAACTTACCACCATAGTGAATGACCTTTCTGACATCAGGTTTATCGATGCCCATCCCAAATGCCACTGTTGCAATAACAACCTGAAGTAGATTAAAGAAGTCTAAATCTGTGAAAAATTATCAATAATTTTTACACTCCAGTACATGACTGTGAAAAACCTTTGACCAAGAATAACATTGCACATCCACTAATGGATAGATAAAAATATATTTTGAGACAAGCACTTTGAATCAAGACAACTGATAAACTAATTGAAAATTAAATGTTTCATCTGAATTGTTCAGGAAAAAATAGGTAATCAGAGATTACAGAGCTCACCTCAACGAATGTTGTCTTTAAGTAAGGCAAAGTCCCACACTAAACTAATAATCTAGTAATGTGCATCCCTAGATGCAACATTTATGCAATTTTGGTCTGATGGGGCTTGCAGTTACTTGGGAATGGACTTATCTAAAAACTTAAAACTAGTCACTCATCCAAAAAATGTAAGTCAAATCCAGCATCTGAAGCAAGTTTGAGAGTGTTCGTCACTTGATGCATCATCCATGCAAGTTTGGTTCAGATAGACCTTATAGTTATTGAAAATGAGATCTGCTCCAAAAACTTTAACCTGGTCACTCATCCAGAAAATATAGGTCAGATCCAGCATCCGAAGCAAGTCCAGTAGTGTGCATTCTTAAATGTATCATCCATGCAAGTTTGGTCAACATAGGACTTAACGCTGCTTGGAAATGAAATCTGCTCCAAAAACTTTAACCTGGTCACTCATCCAGAAAATGTAGGTCAGATCCAGCATCCGAAGCAAGTCCAGTAGTGTGCATTCTTAGATGTATCATCCATGCAAGTTTGGTCAACATAGGACTTAACGCTGCTTGGAAATGAAATCTGCTCCAAAAACTTTGACCTGGTCACTCATCCAGAAAATGTAGGTCAGATCCAGCATCTGAAGCAAATTCAGTAGTGTGCATCCTTAGGTGTATCATCCATGCAAGTTTGGTCAATATAGGGCTTATAGTTACTTGGAAATGAGACCTGCTCCAAAAAGTTTAACCTGCTCCAAAAAGTTTAACCTGCTCCAAAAACATTAACCTGGTCATTCTTTAGCTGAAATTGCAGCATCTGAAACCTTGACTGGTACAATGAAACATATTAGAAGCATCCTACATGCATCTCTGATTAATATAGGGCATAGAAGTACTTGAAAAGAAAACTGCTCCAAAAACTTTAACCTGGGACACCGACGCCGAGGGTAGTACATAAGCTCCCCCAACTTCGTTGAGGTGAGCTAAAAATGTTCATTAATTTGGACAAGAGGTCCATGGGCCACAACACTCACCTGAGTCAACAGATCAAAGTGTACCTGTACATGTAATTTATTTTTTCTTACATACATGTATATTTCAATTTGTGGCCTGGATCTAGCCCCAGGTTTAATATTTGAACAAACTTAAATCTACACTATATGAGGATGCATCCAAATTAGAATACCAATACAGTGCCCCTTATTCTTGAGAAGAAGACTTTAAAAGATTTTTCCTATACATTCCCATATAATACACTGACCTATAACTTTGACCAATTGTATTCCAATCCTAGCTCCAGACTCCATTCTTTTCACAAACCTTATTCTAAACTACATGTGTATGGAGATGCTTGTAATGTAAAATATTACTGATTGCAGACCTGCAATTCTTGAAATTACTATTCTTCAAAATACTTTTTCCCTTCTATACTACTGAACAAAAAATACACTGTACATAAGCTTGAACTAGAGTGTTCCTAGGAATGCATGTGTCACCTGCTTTGTAACATTAAAGATATAACTAAATCTTAAAGTGGTCAGTTATTTACTACTAGCATGATAGTTTATGCATTTGCCTGCAAAGAAAACAAGCATCCATGGTAAATTTTGCTCGTAGGACTGTGAATATACATCGAGATAAGCAGGGTAGTCAACATAACCGAGGTTGACATATCAGAGTTTTTGTAAATCATTTCTATAGCTGGGACGGACGTTGACATATCCCAGTTTGTCAACATATCTGATGTCCGAATACAGAAGTTTACCTGCATTCTGAAAATATGTTTTACCTGGATTTGGTCATTCACAAACTGTCTGTGTGCCTTATTTCTCTCTGTCTGTGTAAGGCTTGCATGGTAGCGGGCACTGGGTATATTCATACCTAATGGAAAGAGAATATATCTTCATCTAGTATAATTATTTTTGACCTCAAGTAATGACCTTCACCTTAAAAAAAACATGATTTTTAAAATTTGTGAAAATTAAGAAATACCAAATTTCTTTTCTTATAAAAGTACATGTAAATACAGCAGTTTACAGGTATTATTATTATATGGCAAAAAATGTTCCTACACTATTAAATTCTGAAAGGGGCATACATATGTAAACCAGATGATTTTATTGGTCACCTTGTAAATGATGTCCTCATCTGCTTTTGAAATATTGAAATATATTCAACAGTTTTGGTCACTACATCATTCAAATGAATCAAAAAAGTTGTATAAATCTTGCTTTACCTTTCACAATAGCTGCAACTTCATCTGTGGCCTTTTTGGTTGGACAATAGATAATGGTAGGCCCCTCAAACCTATACTGGGTGCCACATTTTGTCATCTGAGACCGCAGGTCAAAGAAAATGTCAGACTTCAAACCCACAGACAGGAACAGATTTGGCCTAGAATGTACATATAAGAATAGTTTGAGTAAACTTTTCTTTACAGGTTTTTAATATATTACAAATTAGTGATCATCAAACTTGCCTAACAATTTTAGACAATATCTTTTTTTAACTCTGAAATGTATACTAGCCCTGCAGGGCCAATATTTGAGAAAAATAAATCATAAACCTACACTACATGGCAATGCTTGCATTTTAAAATGACTAATTGCAGCCCTGCTGTTTGTGTAATGAAGATTTTTAAAGACTTTTGTCTAAGGTTTCCCTCTATTTCTCAGGTAAAAAGACAATTCCCTACTATGGTCACAATCAAACCCTGTGTTCTATGATTGGAAATTTACACTATGGTACGTGGTCCTTACTAATTTGATTATCAGAGCTTCCTAGGAAAATTAATAATGAAGATTTTTTCCTCTATCATAACTATATATACATGTATATACTGATATACAACCTCAACCTTCCATTACAGCTCTATCTTACATGTACTCCCCTTGACCATCGCTTATAAAATAATTGAATTTTCACTATAAAGGATGTTTGCATACTGATAAACTGACTCTTGCCCAAATCAACAGACAGATGTAAACTGGACACTTCAGAAAAGCTCACCTGAGTCTTAGGCTCTGTTGAACTAAACTATTATATATCAATTTAAAAATATTTTTAATTAGATACTGTTCTCAAATAGTGACATCTGAATTAATGAGGGATGGGGAGATCCATGATTTAATCATTTTTCTCTTATTATAGCCACCCATATCTTAACATTCTTAAAGAGTTATGTCAAACCCTGTACACACACTTCTGGGATCCTCTTTACCTGTCAAACCCTGTACACACACAACTGGGGTCCTCTTTACATGTCAAACCCTGTACACACACTACTGGGGTCCTCTTTACCTGTCAAACTCTGTACACACACTACTGGGGTCCTCCTTACATGTCAAACCCTGTACACACACTACTGGGGTCCTCTTTACATGTCAAACCCTGTACACACACAACTGGGGTCCTCTTTACCTGTCAAACCCTGTACACACACTACTGGGGTCCTCTTTACCTGTCAAACCCTGTACACACACTACTGGGGTCCTCTTTACATGTCAAACCCTGTACACACAATACTGGGGTCCTCTTTACATGTCAAACCCTGTACACACACTACCGGGGTCCTCTTTACATGTCAAACCCTGTACACACAATACTGGGGTCCTCTTTACCTGTCAAACCCTGTACACACAATACTGGGGTCCTCTTTACCTGTCAAACCCTGTACACACAATACTGGGGTCCTCTTTACCTGTCAAACCCTGTACACACACTACTGGGGTCCTCTTTACCTGTCAAACCCTGTACACACAATACTGGGATTCTTTAATTTCAGACTTCTACAAATGTCTAGCCGCACCTCCTGTGTTGCTGTGGCTGTTAATGCCAGAATAGGAACCTACAAATTGAAGCACATGTATGCTTATATATACCCATGAATTGAATGCTTACACATTCTTTTTTTCACAAATGATTCATACATGTAAAAGTAGGTTCCATAACTCCTGCTAGTTACCGGTTTTTCTCCAACTAAAATAACTGCAACAATGTGTGCAAACAAATTGAGTAGAAAACAAGAATCATCAATGAGTTACCTTTGGGAATGTTTGTTTGAGTTGACCTAATGACCTGTAGGCTGACCTGAAGTCGTGACCCCACTGTGACACACAATGGGCCTCATCTATTGCTATCAGGTCAATCCCGACTTCCCGATCTAGATCTGTGAGACAGCTCACTCCAGTGCCTGAGGCGTACTCTGGGGTGATGTACACAATGCGATATTTACCCCTACCATACAAATAAAGAGGAAGGACAAAAGAGTATTTAATCCTAATGTGCAAATAACTTATATTTTAGCAGTGAGAGCAAATTCATGATCTTATCTGCGTTCTTGCTAATTAATCTTTTTGAATTAAAATTAAAACTCTGCTTTACAGCAGCGGTAACTACCGTAATTTTTGGAAGATAGGTCGATACTTTTCTTCTCAGAACCGTTGGGGTCGTCCTATTTAAAGAATCGACCTTTCTAAGGCTCAAGTTTACGAAAAATGACCCAAAATCCGTAAAATTTACGTCAATTTCAAAACAAATCTGTACAATTTTCGTAACTTTTTAAATTATTTTACCGAGAAAAAATAATACACAATAAAGAATTAAAGTATATATTCCGTTGATTTCTTGCAAATTAAGTTCCCTTAAATATCCACCGATGTACCCAAAAAAAATTATTTATCATCTCGTAAATAATGTTTCATCAAAGTATATTTTACAACATGCTATTTGTCTCCATCTTGTGAAGTTGGAAGTCGCATTCATTCACTAAAAATAAAACCATAAAACCGTATCAAAATCTAGAATACGGAGAAGTTTCCACAATCGCAATTTGGTAAATAATCGTCATCTTTTTTTCTTTTTTTTTAATTTTTTTTTTTTTACCATTTATGCGTATCGATGAATTGAAATTGTCTACATAAATATTTTTTCATTGTCTTGTGATATTTTTTTAAATGTAAAATGCGTGAAATAAATTGTTGCCCGTAATTCCTAAATTTATTTATCAAATATACCGCTAATCATAAATATATTTCATACATGTATCTAATTAACTAATAAAGTGAACTTATCTTCCTCATACCCAAGAGGTACACTGATTTATTCAAAGATTGGCTTCTGTTTGAATTTTAATTGTCTGACAGATAAAGGGATATACAATGCGTACAAAAAGGTGTTGACACCTGTGTTGGTTTAACCGCCTGCGGGGCATGATTTACAGCACGTGCCGTAATAGGGGTATTAGTGCTACACATCATTGAACATACAAAGCTGTGAAATTCACATTGACTGTTAAATTGCAAATGTACTCCTAATTAAATTTATTTTTACAACAAATATCACAGGCCAAATTACAGCTTGGAAATACGATTAATTTCAATTGCTCATTATTACATGTAATAGTCATTTGCGTGCTTCAGCTAATCCCTAATACAAGAAATATAAAAATGGCGGTCATCGGATATTGTAAATAATGCCTATATAAAATAGGTTAAGGATGTCCACGATGTTTAAAAATGGAAATCATTATTGTTTGATCTTGTGTATTTCCCTAATTTATAGCTGTCGTATACTACCGTATTTATGGATACTGTTTAACGACAGAGTCAAACTACGACGGCATTGAACTGGCAAGTTGGAGAAAATACGTTGTATAGAAGAATTCAAGGAAGTTTCAACTAAAGAAACTTTTTTTTGATATCAAACACTATTAAAATGTTTCAAAAAATACCATTTTATTTTCTCAATACGATAATATCACAGGTTAAGCCAAGAAGTTCAAATGTTCTGATACGTAGTATCTACATCTAGAAATCGATAAACAAAGCCTCGTCCTTTCTTCCGCATTCGTCCAATCTAAGGATTTTTTAAAAATTACGGCTGAAAATGAGCCTTTCGACCTATACACCCCATCGACGTATACCCCCAAAATTACGGTACATTTTTTTTTTTTATAAATGATAAAATGAAGCTGAATCAAAATTCAAAGAGAAACATGTGGTTGAATAGTCTACCTCCTCAAATCATGAAGGACTTGACCAGAATTCTCCTGAGCTGATCCTAAGAAGCAAGCTTCTATATTAGCTGCCCTGAAACATTAAAAACCCCTCTAACATCAATAATTCCATATAAACAACTTTGTCTTCAGTTAAGGTATTGCTTTACCAATCAATCTTATTAAACTTGTTGATGAAATTTTTGTATGCCAGTACCAACAATTAACACAGTTCTTACTTGAGCCCCATCACTTGATCTTGCATCAGTGAAATAAGAGGAGATATAACCACTGTAGACCTCTGGGTAAATACTGAGGGGTACTGATAGCACAAACTCTTACCATAGCCTGAAATCAATAAAATAAGAGGAGTGCAGACTGACTGAAATCACATGAACATGATCATATACCAGTAAAGAAAAAATGCCAAGATTCATACATTTACATACATGTAAATAATCAACTGCAGATGCAGTCAAATTCAATCCTAAAAACATTATTTCCACTGGATCAACCCCTACTTTAATTTGCAATTAACTCAATTATTGTTGGGGGGCTGACAAACCTGTAGCCATGACAACACAGCTGTCTCTTTTGTCGTTCAGGACAGAGTTAATAATTTTCCACTGCATCCTGTGAGAATAAACACAATATGTTTACATGTATCATATTTGATGAAAACATGTGTCATATTTGAACTTTGATGAACACTCGTATCATTTTCAGCATCTAGACTACATACACACATTTTATACTTTAATAACACCTCATAAAAACTGTGTTACATTCTTTATTGTAAAAATTTCAATGTGCTTTTTGAAATTTGATTGAGCATTACAGGTTTCACTTGCACAGTTGGTGCTAGCTGTCAAATTAAATAAAGTGCCCTGCCACAGCATGATATGCTCGTCAAATATTTTTCAATTCTCATAAACAGTTTAGGGTGCAAGAAAATCATGTCAACCTTGATTCAAAGATTTCCATGACTTTTCCGTTCCTTATAATATTTGCTGTTTATACATCTCCTGTAGTGTAGGCATTAATTATAACAAATATTACATCATAGATTCTCAACTGGTTGTGTCAGAGCTTGAGAAATGCCAATCTGCAACCCAACTCATATCAAACAATATCAAATTAGTCTTAACAATTTAATCTATACCAAATTAATTTTGAAAATAAAAGGCTGGCCATCAAATGAAATATGCTATAAACTGACTAGTAGATCTTCTGTCTAATTCTCAAAGGATGCAGATAAGAACTGCTTGATCACAGATGCTCTAACAGAAATGATTGAGACAGCTAGCCTTCTTACATTGAACTCATTAAGTAATAATTATTATAATCTTTAACTGGATGCATGTCCATTCATTACTCCCAAGGGATGAATGGGTCTGCACTATCTGCTTTGTAGTCTGTATTGCAGTAAAAATGCATATTTATGTCATTCTGTTGAAAACAGAGATTTTTTCAATTTGTTACAAAGATTTATAAAAAGAAACAAAAACTTGTGTAATCTTGATGCAACATTTTTGGTAACTGCATGACTCTTAGATTTGTAGGCACTATCTACCATAAAACATTTTATTTTTAAAATACCTGATGATTTTTTTTAGATTTAATGTCAAACTGGTTTTAAGCTGCAGTGCATACGGACAAATGGACATGCTGATTCCAATATCCCCCATATAATTAGTTATAATTATATTATACTATATCAAATTAGTTTATTTTACAATATAAAATTAGTTTTAATTACTTTTCACCAAATTCATTTTAAAAGTTAGGCTAGCCAAAAAAATCTATTTAATCCAACACGGCTGATTCTTTTTGCCCAGTTCCCAAGAGATATAGATAACACCTGCTTGATCAGAGATGTCTACCAGTTAGCTCCTCACACTAAAACTCATTAATTTCTCTCTAATTTGACATGCAATTTTCTGTTATCAAAATTCTCCTTGACCAGTGCTTGATAATTACATTTGTTATAGATTGCTGTAAAGTATATAATGAAAGAAAATAAGTATTTTCTTGATTTAACACTTTTTAATAAGGATACTGTAACACTCTTACATTTTTTTGGATTGTGTAATTCAATAGCATAGAGACACAGATTTTTTTTAAAAATTTCACCTAAATAAAAGGTCACAGTGACCTTGAAATAGGTTGCGACACACCTACCTAAGATGCATAAATTGGCCAAGTTTGATGATTCCAAGTCTAATAGTTTTCTAGTTATGAGCCAGACAGGATTTTTCCTTATTTGGCCATAGCATTTTAATTAAAGGTCAGAGTGACCTACTTTTAATGTGCGACACACCTTCTACCCAAGATGTATCAGCTGACAAAGTTTCATAATTCTAGGTTTAATAGCATTAAAGTTATGAGCCGGACACAAAAAAGCTAACAGATGGACGGACGGACATGAACGCCATAACATAATATGTCCTGTCTTAAGATGGGCGTATAAAAAAATAATTTTACACACTAAACATTCATAAAATATTTTTTTTCATTATTTAGAATTTTTTCTCTCTCAATACTTGTATGCTATGGGATATATAAAAAAAATCAACATCTATTACAGTCAAAGCTCATTGCACAATCTGAAAAGCCTACATACAGATCTGTGAAATAAAAAAAACTTACGGCCTGAATTTGGAATATCCAAAGTATTGCTTCAGGACTTCCAGGTATTTAGAGTCATCTGGCTGATTCTGAGGATCTAGAAATTTTCAAATTGATATATTTAATTATCAAACTTGATGTTTGTTTTGATTTTTTTCCTCTTTTCCTTTCAATTCTGAAATGCCATTTACCAGCAATACACACTCGAAAAGATTATTATGTTCAATATAACTGTTTTCAGGTAAACAATATTTTTAACATTTACAAACAAAAAATGCATTAATCTATTCCTTATCTAATGTTATATATACATACAATAATTGAAACATGTGAAATGCAAAGCATTTTCTAATAAACTGTTTAACATGCTGAAGTGCACATTTTAACAAGAGAGATATTTTGATACAAACATTTACACAGTTTCAATATTATTGTCACAGAGTGGAGTGCAACACATGTACCTGTAGGATGCTACCCCTTATTGAAAATTTGACTTGTTCATTATATATTGTACATATATATACATATATCTCCTTACCATTGTCCCCGTCATCTTCTACCACATTTTTGTTGCTGTTAAAACTCTGTTCTGCCTCCTCTATCTCCTAATAATGTGATATCAGTACATGAAGTTACTAATTTAAACCAATATACAATTTTTCTAAGAATGGAAACTGGAAAATTGTTCAGTCTCTTCAAATTCAAACAAAGCCTCTACTGACAATAATTACAAAGTCAAGGCATGATTAGAAAGAAAAGTGATTTTCAGTATTAATATGCTTAATTTAAAACAATGCTAAATTTCTACGTGTTTTCAATTAATATACAGACATATGACTAAACTTTCTTAAATGAAAACAAAACAAATCAATCTTATATATATAATGCATGCATATTTAATTCAATATCTCTTTAAATTCACTAGTCTTTGACCATATAATTTACTTTTCAACTGCAAACTGATTAAAACTCATCTGCTCCCAAAAAATGACATATATTAACATCATTTACCGAACACAAATGAGATCTGGTTTTAATCAGATTAATAAATCAGCAAATTGAATCATTTCTCACAGATGCCTGGTTACTTATCATGATTTTTTGATACCACAATACCTGTAGCATGCTATCATCGAAGAAATCTTCATCAGATCCAAAACCGTCAGCTGTTTCCTCTTGCCCTTCATTGACAGCAAAATTATGGGATTGATTTGAATTGTGGGATACTTGTTCTTCTGATGGTTCTCCTTCCTCCATGTCTTCAGTACCATCCGAATCGAAGTCAGTTTTAGATTCACGTCTTATTTCATTGTCCCTCGAATCTAGTCCCCTTTTCTTTAAATTACATTCTTCATCACTATCAATTTCCAAAGAGATTGGATCAGAGTTATTTTTCACATTTTTTGACAAAGATTCTCCGAGGTCCGTAACTTGGCCACTGCCCTTACCACATGAACAACAACCCGCTTTTACTGTTTCCTTAATACCCCCTGTTTTGCTGACATCCTCTCCCTTGAGAAGTTTTCCTACATCTTTTAAACAGAGCCCTGCCTGTTCCAAGTATTCAAACACCTGCTGTGTGTCAGTATTGCTAATCAGGTTATCCCCAGAAACAAGCTGGCTAATCACACCTGTAACAGACTTCCGTAACTCTTGTAGTTTCTTAATCAATACGTCAGTTTCCATTGCTGTCCTTGTTCAACAACTCACTGAAAAAGCAATAGAGTTTCCTTGTTTACTACTACAAGTACAACATTGATCAAATTAAAATAAAATATACGATTAAGTCTTTGTTATATATATCAACAGTTAGGGCGAGACCGAGTTCATCATTTCTGAAAATGATAATTACTGGTCATAAAATCAAACCTATATATGGTGTATCTGAGCTAAAAAATGACAATACGAGATTGAGTGTAGATATATATGACATAATGTTATTTACATTCAATTGAAATTTTACCGATTTTTAACTTGAATACCCTCACGTTTCTATAATTAAATCTATTTTTACAGTTTACAGACCAACGCAATCTCTTGATCTAGCTATAAAGCTTGAATTAGCTATATAGCTTTATTTAGCAATTCAGAATAGCTTGATAAATCTATTTCAATAAAGCTTTCTACAATTTTTTTTTTTAAATTACAAGAAATGGACAAAAACTTGGGAGTATGTAACAACTTATACTAATCTATGGACTATTTAAAAGGAACCCTAATCAAACACATTTTAACAGGTCCAGCACAATCTCTTGATTTAGCTATATAGCTTGAAAAAGCTATATAGCTTTATTAAGCTATTCAAAATAGCTTGATAAAGCTATTTATGTGCAGTTTTTCAGAAAAAATTTTTTGTAAGAAAAAGACAAAAAGTCGCAAGTATTAGACTATTCATATATGTACTGTGGGCTATCAAAACAACAACTGAAATCAAAGATAGTTCTAACATTGCAGCATTTGAGTTCTTTTAAGCAAAAGATGAATTTCCATTGTTTGAGTAACTGTACACGACCTTGTGTGCGTTGAGACATGGATTAGTATGATTGCTTCTCATTGTACTGAATTATTACCAATCCATTATCTTGTTGACCATAATTGGCCTCTTTTATAATTTCAATGAAGAAGTAACTGTATCAATTGCTTTATATAGCCCCAAAACTTTTAGAACTTTGAGTACAAAGTCTATTAAGGAGACGCAATTTGATGAGTGATTTTTACATGCTTTATTTCCAGAAGAGTTCAAGGTTGAATATTATCACTGCACCAAGGTGCGACTTTTTGTGCATGCTGAGAAAATAAAACATTTAAGAAAAAAGTGTGATAAAATAGCTAAATTAAGCTATTCTGAATAGCTTAATAAAGCTATATAGCTAAATCAAGCTATATAGCTAAATCAAGAGATTGTGCCGGACCTGTTTAACACTGATGCTTTTGAGTTTCCTAAGGATATGCAATTTGGCTAAGAACCATTTTATACATGATGAAAAATTGCACATTATAGAAAAGTATGATAATTAAAAATAGCTAAATCAAGCTATATAGCTAACTAAAGCTAAATACACGTAACAATGGCATACTTCAGACGCTTAGTGAGCTAGTCTGTCCTTTCCTATTTTGCCGCCATTATGAATATATGTTAAATCGTACATAGACTTATTTGTACTCTCCCCCACTTTTCATTATTGAATAGAGAGATAAAAAAATTTATGTCTCTGTTGATTGTAAATTTTAATTTGTGCAGAGGGTAAGACGTAGGACTTACGCTATATCTGCCCTGTAAACAGCATGCGATATAGTCGAATAGAATTAAATTGATCTGATTTGTTTCGACAGGTGGCGCCACCAAAATGGCAATTATTATCATGGTAGGTCACATATTTTGCAATATTTCTTCCTAACGGTAAATGTAGATTCCATATTAAACATTGAAAGAGTGTTGGAATTTTGAATGTACGTATCCTGTGAAATTACTGTTTCTGTTTGCGATGGACATACTAGTAAACACGAGAAAGGGTTCATTGATTCGAATTTCCTCGGAATCAGTATTTATTTACAAATGTAAATTAATGTCAAACAAAGTTGACTTTCATTTTGTTTTCAGGGGAAAATGGTCATAAAGTTCAGATGTATTTATTTATGTTACTAAATGTTTAGGAATAATTATCAGGTCCAGTATGATCAGTACATTTAGCAGTGTACATGGCACAGGAGTTCACAATTTTATCAATAAAGTCAATAAAAATCACTCGATTGACCAAGCCATGAGCTATGCGTTAGCATAGCGAACAGGAATGCAACATGCTTTTGGAGAAATCGACCAATTTGCTTTTACCCACTGCTTATTCAATACAACTTGTTAAAATTCATGTCAAACAACATTTCTCTACTAAAATTTGTTCTCTAACCCTTCTGGAATGCTGTCAATACCCACTTTCTTTGATTTCGCATAAACATTCGTTTTACCGAGAAGCCATTGCGTGACGTCACATCAAACCCGAACCTGACAGATAATTATCAAATAAAAAAAAAAAAGATAGAGAATAAACTTTGAATTATTTCCTGTTGCTTTATATTATCACCAACTTACCAAAGTGTATCAGCAGAGTTGTTGGACACGACGAATTTCCTTTTACTTACTCAATATTTCAATTTGCACGCACATGCAACTGAAATTATAGCCCTTTGTTTTTGAAATTTTTTTTTTTTAATTTATGACAATCGAATAATTATCTGTCAGGTTCGGCTTTGATGTGACGTCACGCAATGGCTTCTCGGTAAAACGAATGTTTACGCGAAATCGAAGAAAGTGGGTATTGACAGCATTCGAGAAGGGTTAGAGAACAAATTTTAGTAGAGAAATGTTGTTTGACATGAATGTTAACGAGTTGTATTGAATAAGCGGTGGGTAAAAGCAAATTGGTCGATTTCTCAAAAAACGCGTTGCATTCCTTTGTCAATCAAGTGATTTTTATTGACTTTATTGATAAAATTGCGAACTCCTGTGGTACACGGGCACTGGAAGTTAATGTAAATATATAGTATACTCCATTTCTATGATACCAGTGGTTCTACTGTACCTGGGTATCCCTTTATTTATCAATTGGCAATTCTCTGCTGACTCCGCTACACTCCATACAAACCTTGGATGTGATTGTTGGACAAAGGGGCATCAAATCGATACATTTCTCCGCCGGAAACTGTCTTGTAACTCATTTCATATTTCGCTCTGCATTAAGTTCTTCAGAAAGTTTTTTTAACTGGTCTAATTCTTCCTTATATATTGGTTTTGATTACAACCTTATGTTAATAATCATTGAAGCCAAAAACATAGTGTTGGGCGTGCCACAAAATAACTCAGATTTCAAAGGTATAACATTTGGAGGAATTTCAAATAAGATCACATGACTGTATCAGCAAAATGGTAGAACACTATTTATGTCCGAGGTTAGTGTGTGAGGTACAAGCCAC
Source organism: Saccostrea echinata (assembly GCF_033153115.1). Taxonomy (NCBI): domain Eukaryota; kingdom Metazoa; phylum Mollusca; class Bivalvia; order Ostreida; family Ostreidae; genus Saccostrea; species Saccostrea echinata. The sequence continues at coordinate 14,189,345 of NW_026889777.1, forward strand.
CCAAGGAGCTCCTAGTGTTTATTTATAAAAGCACTTGCCATAGGCGACACCTAATGGCCAGATATTTTTAGAAAAAGATTAGTGATACCTCGTTGGCATTACTATTGCTTTAGATCTTAAAATGTTGCAAAGTCTGGTAAGTTATCAAAAGTTACATCGGATGGTCACATTTTTAAACTTTACCTGTGACAGTCCTCACACCCTATCTTCTAAAAACGTCACAAACAGTCAATTAAAGATATTTAATCTCAAAATGATTTACAGTTTGAATAAGTTAATTTGTTCACTGAGTTTTATCACAAAATGTTGTTTGATTGTAGAGCTAATGGCGCACCATACATATACACCGGTATCAGAGTAATGATCCTTTTTACTAGCACTTACCGACGATATAATTTTTATGTGCGTTTCAAAATTTAGTGAGTAAACAAAACGATTTCATTGACAATTGATACGTCCTTGAAACACATGTTTTATTGTTGATGAGTGACATTTATTGTTAAAAATTCTAAGTATTTAGATTTCTTTTCAACCTTCATCCATAATGTGCATGTATAAAAAAAGGAAGGGTAGGACTCTCTTTTTGAGGCAAATTCTGGTTTGGGGTACTGTGGATGTTTTTAAAACGGTCTGACGCGATAAATCGATTCTTTATA